>NC_060189.1:13502833-13825333 GCF_021184085.1 Oncorhynchus gorbuscha
GTGCTATAAATTCTCGGACAACCCAAAGATTCCTAGATGCCCTTCCAGACTCCCTCCGCCTACCCAAGGACGTCAGAGTACAAAAATCAGTTAACCACCTAACTGAGGAACTCAATTTAACCTTGCACAATACGCTAGATGCAGTCACACCCCTAAAAACAAAAAACATTTGTCATAAGAAACTAGCTCCCTGGTATACAGAAAATACCCGAGTTCTGAAGCAAGCTTCCAGAAAATTGGAATGGAAATGGCGCCACACCAAACTGTAAGTCTTCCGACTAGCTTGGAAAGACAGTACCGTGCAGTATCGAAGAGCCCTCACTGTTGCTCGATCATCCTATTTTTCAAACTTAATTGAGGAAAATACCTAGGATCAAGGGAGAGTGTTTTAGTACTATATCTCTTGACACAATGATGAAAATAATCATGGCTTCAAGCTGCATACTGCTGCACTATTACAACTAAACTACTGAAAGAGCTGCTTCCTGTGCTTGACCCTCCTATTTTGAACATAATAAATGGCTCTCTATCCACCGGATGTGTACCAAACTCACTAAAAATGGCAGTAATAAAGCCTCTCTTGAAAAACTATTGGCCTATATCGAATCTCCCATTCCTTTCAACATTTTTAGAGAAAGCTGTTGCGCAGCAACTTGCTGAAGACAAACAATGTATACGAAACGCTTCAGTCTGGTTTTAGACCCCGTCACAGCACGGAGACTGCACTTGTGAAGGTGGTAAATTACCTTTTAATAATGGCATCAGACCGAGGCTCTGCATCTGTCCTCGTGCTCCTAGACATTAGTGCTGCTTTTGATACTATTGATCACCACATTATTTTGTAGAGATTGGAAACCCAAATTGGTCTACATGGACAAGTTCTGGCCTGGTTTAGATCTTATCTGTCGGAAAGATATCAGTTTGTCTCTGTGGATGGTTTGTCCTCTGACAAATAAACTGTAAATGTTGGTGTTCCTCAAGGTTCCATTTTAGGACCACTATTGGTTTCGCTGTATATTTTACCTCTTGGTGATGTCATTCAGAAACATAATGTTAACTTTCACTGCTATGCAGATGACACACAGCTGTACATTTCGATGAAACATGGTGAAGCCCCACAATTGTCCTCCCTGGAAGCCTGTGTTTCAGACATAAGGAAGTGGACGGCTGAAAATCTTCTACTTTTAAACAAAACAGAGATGCTTGTTCTAGAAACAAAGAGATCTTCTGTTGAATCTGACAATTAATCTTGATGGTTGTAAGTCGCTCTGGATAAGAGCGTCTGCTAAATGACGTAAATGTAATGTAAATGTACAGTCATCTCAAATAAAACTGTGAAGGACCTCGGTGTTACTCTGGACCCTGATCTCTCTTTTGACGAACACATCAAGACTGTTTCAAGGACATCTTTTTCCATCTACGTAACATTGCAAAGATCAGAAACTTTCTGGCCAAAAATGATTCAGAAAAATGAATCCATGCATTTGTCACTTCTAGGTTAGACTACTGCAATGCTCTACTTTTTGGATACCCGGATAAAGCACTAAATAAACTTCAGTTAGTGCTAAACACGGCAGCTAGAATCTTGACTAGAACCAAAAAGGTTGATCAAATTACTCCAGTGCTAGCCTCTCTGCACTGGCTTCCTGTTAAGGCAAGGGCTGATTTCAAGGTTTTACTGCTAACCTACAATGCATTACATGGGCTTGCTCCTACCTATCTTTCCGATTTGATCCTGCCGTACATACCTACATGTACGCTACGGTCACAAGAAGCAGGCCTCCTAACTGCCCCTAGAATTTCTAAGCAAACAGCTGGAGGCAGGGCTTTCTCTTATAGAGCTTAATTTTTATGTTTCAAATATTTTTATTAAACACACACAAGAATGGTGTATAGGTATACATGACAGGTATACAATTCTTATCTAAACATAAAAGAGCATACAGGAACAACAAGACCCAGAGTTCTGGGTGCAGAACAAATAATACAGAACACGACATACAAAACAAGGACACGTAGAAAGAAAGAGGGAAGATGTCCCCCCCTATCCCCCATCCCCTACCCCCCCCCCTATCCCCCCCCCCCCCTCCCAACTGCTCGGGTGGTAGGGCCAGCACACGCTGCCCAAAGGTAGATTAAAATTTTACCATTGAGAGTGCGTTAATAAGTACAAATTCACAGCGCCGACTCGTCCAAGTAGGAGAGGAAAGGCTGCCAGATTTTATCAAATGTTGATAATTTATTGTTCAGAATATATCTAATTCTTTCTAAGTGTACAGTGTTTGCCAATTCACTGAGCCATAATTTGGTAGAGGGCGCTTCCCTCCTTTTAGCTTAATTTTTATGGAATGGTCTGCCTGCCCATGTGAGAGATGCAGACTCGGTCTCAACCTTTAAGTCTTTATTAAAGACTAATCTCTTCAGTAGGTCCTATGATTGAGTGTAGTCTGGCCCAGGAGTGTGAAGGTGAACGGAAAGGCACTGGAGCAACGAACCGCCCTTGCTGTCTCTGCCTGGCTGGTTCCCCTCTCTCCACTGGGATTCTCTGCCTCTAACCCTATTACAGGGGCTGAGTCACTGGCTTACTGATGCTCTTCCATGCCGTCCCTAGGAGGGGTGCGTCACTTGAGTGGGTTGAGTCACTGAAGTGATCTTCCTGTCTGGGTTTGCACCCCCTTTTGGTTGTGCCGTGATGGAGATCTTTGTGGACTCTACTCTGTCTTGTTTCAGGATGGGAAGTTGATGGTTGAAGATATCCCTGTAGTAGTATGGGGGCTGTGCTTTGGCAAAGTGGGTGGGGTTATATCCTGCCTGTTTGGCCCTGTCCGGGGGTATTGTCGGATGTGTCCACAATGTCTCCCGACCCCACCTGTCTCAGCCTCCAGTATTTATGCTGCAGTTTATGTGTCAGGGGGCTAGGGTCAGTCTGTTATGTCTGGAGTATTTATCCTGTCTTTTCTGGTATCCTGTGTGAATTTAAGTATGCTCTCTCTAATTCTCTCTCGGAGGAGGACCTGAGCCCTAGGACCATGCCCCTGGCCTGATGACTCCTTTCTGTCCCCAGTCCACCTGGCCGTGCTGCTGCTCCAGTTTCAACTGTTCTGCCTGCGGCTATGGAACCCTGACCTGTTCACCGGATGTGCTACCTCCCAGACCGGCTGTTTTCAACTCTCTAGAGACAGCAGGAGTGGTAGAGATACTCTGAATGATCGGCTATGAAAAGCCAACTGACATTTACTCCTGAGGTGCTGACCTGTTGCACCCTCAACAACCACTGTGATTATTATTATTTGACCCTGCTGGTCATTTATGAACATTTGAACATCTTGGCCATGTTCTGTTATAATCTCCACCCCTCACAGCCAGAAGAGGACTGGCCACCCCTCACATCCTGGTTCCTCTCAAGGTTTCTTCCGAGGTTCTGGCTTTTCTAGGGTGTTTTCCTAGCCACCGTGCTTCTACACCTGCATTGCTTGCTGTTTGGGGGTTTAGGCTGGGTTTCTGTACAGCACTTTGAAATATCAGCTGATGTAAGAAGGGCTTTAAAAATAAATTTGATTTGATTTTAGGCTCTAAAGCACATTCATACATGAGACAACAACGGCAAGTTGATGTTTTGGTTAAATGTCAGTCAATATGCTTATGAATGTGTTATGGCTTGTACATACATAGGTTCTAAGCCAAGCAATGTAAAAAATGTGATGCCTGTTGTCCACTCGCTGCTTTCGGTTTTAAAGGATGGTATTTCTTTGAGCTTTAAGCTCAGAAATATTATTAGTTGAAACAATGATCTCACTTGGTGGCAGCAAACAGTGAGAAGTGCAGACTTTCACTTGCATTTCACACAGACCTAATAAGGAAGGCAAAGGACATGAGACTGGGCAGCAGCTCATTATGACAGCAGGCTCTGGAGGACATGAGACTGGGCAGCAGCTCATTATGACAGCAGGCTATAGAGGACATGAGACTGGGCAGCAGCTCATTATGACAGCAGGCTCTGGAGGACATGAGACTGGGCAGCAGCTCATTATGACAGCAGGCTATGGAGGACATGAGACTGGGCAGCAGCTCATTATGACAGCAGGCTCTGGAGGACATGAGACTGGGCAGCAGCTCATTATGACAGCAGGCTATGGAGGACATGAGACTGGGCAGCAGCTCATTATGACAGCAGGCTCTGGAGGACATGAGACTGGGCAGCAGCTCATTATGACAGCAGGCTCTGGAGGACATGAGACTGGGCAGCAGCTCATTATGACAGCAGGCTCTGGAGGACATGAGACTAGGCAGCAGCTCATTATGACAGCAGGCTATGGAGGACATGAGACTGGGCAGCAGCTCATTATGACAGCAGGCTATAGAGGACATGAAACTGGGCAGCAGCTCATTATGACAGCAGGCTATAGAGGACATGAAACTGGGCAGCAGCTCATTATGACAGCAGGCTATGGAGGACATGAGACTGGGCAGCAGCTCATTATGACAGCAGGCTATGGAGGACATGAGACTGGGCAGCAGCTCAGTATGACAGCAGGCTATGGAGGACATGAGACTGGGCAGCAGCTCATTATGACAGCAGGCTATAGAGGACATGATACTGGGCAGCAAAAAATACAGCCCAATACAATACTGAGATAAGCTTCATTGCTGAAGGCAAAGAATAGGCCTAAAGCCTGTTAAAAGAAAGATTAGCTAGCTACTTAATTGGCAGTCATGGACCTACTAGCCTATACAGTGTTCCAATGTTTGCTGCTTAGGCTAGGTTATGTCAAAATGTGCTGTCCGTTCTTAACTTTGAATTGTAGGCCTACTTTTCGAGCCATTCGTAACCTACATATAGTGGTCTATTACACAAGGGCAGGGTCTAGGCCTAACATGCCAATTTCCTTTCACTTTCAGCAATTCTTATGGTCTAATGCTCAAGTCCGAGGCAATGGGACGGTAGGCGGTCATTAGGCCTTAGACTACATAGCATGATTGACTTGAAATAATACTCCAACAAATGAGATAGGGAAACTTTTAAGGATTGGCTTGGCTAAGTGGAGACTGAGTGTTGCCAAGACTTGCAGAACTATGCACTCTTAGAAAAAAATGTGCTATGTAGAACCTAAAATAATTATTTGGCTGTCCCCATAGGAGAACCCTTTGAAGAACCCTTTTTGTTTCTAGGTAGAACCCTTTTGGGTTCCATGTAGAATTCTTTCCAGAGGGCTTTACATGGAACTCAAAAGAGTTATACCTAGAACCAAAAAGGGTTCTACCTAGAACCAAAAAGGGTTATCCTATGGGCACAGCCCTCTTGGAACCTTTTTTTCTAAGAGTGTATGCTCAATTAAATAAATTCCCAAATTAGCATAATTTTAAGCAAAATTATGAATTTCAACACAAGACAAAAAAAAGAGACAAAAAGGTCTTCATTTGGCAATACAGCTTGACAATCTATGCCTAAACAAAAACATATTAATTTAAGACTACAAAAATGTAAATACTGGTTGTAATACGATTGTAAAAAAATAAGCATGTTTTGAGAACCAGTGACTGGCTAAGTTGGTCTGCCACGAAAGAGCAGATGAAGAAATTGAATCAGTCAACACGTCTCTATTCAATCTCAATTATGTGCCCATACATAACTCTAAAGAAAGTATGGCTAGGTTAACAGGCTTTGTTAAAAAAAAAAGGTCTATAATACATTTTCTCTCCGATCAGATCATTCTGTCACACACAACTGAGTAGAGCCTTTGTTTACAGTTCAGTTGTTGAGGCAACAGGAACCTGCTGAGCTGACACACCCTCATGTGCCTCAGAGGCAGCACAGCTGCTATAGGCAGCGCCAAAGACTAGACCAAAAACAAAGAAACGCCAGGAGGTAGCCTAAGACAAGTATACTAAATAGTCTTAGTAGTACACAGGCCTCAAACATAGCAATGAGCAAAGTAATTTAACAAAGAACTAAGTGACTTACCTTTATGTAAAATGTCAGTTTGACTGCACTGAATGGCAATGGTAGTTCATCAATTACTGTCCCTCAGCCAAACTGACTGAGTATCTACAAGCGTTGCCTAGGCTCCACATCCCTTCCTGTCCCTGACTGTCATGAATAATTGATGAGCAGACAGAGCAACGCCCCAACCCCTCTCCAACACAATAGACATATGTGACATGCCCTACTGTTGCAACAATAGAGTTGTATGGGTACAGGCTTTAGATGTGAATGTAGGTATATTTAACTGTTTAGGCTATGCATTCATGTAAAAAAAAAAAAAAAAAATTAACGTAGGAATCAACGAGAAAATATAATGAGCATTAATTGTCACTGAATGCATCTTTTGTCAGCTTAAAAAAAAGTGATTTCAATGATGCAACGATCAAATACTAATTGATCAATAAATATGATTTTCTCATGCACATTTACAACAAAAAATTAAGCAAAAAAGTGTTAAAAATATATTTTCAGTTGTTTTACACTTTTTTGGTTACTACATGATTCCAAGTGTGTTATTTCATAATTTTGATGTTTTCACTTTAATTCTACAATGTAGAAAATAGTCAAAAGCAAATAAAAACCCTGGAATGAGAAGGTGTGTCTAAACTTTTGACTGGTCCTGTAGGTCCAGGTCCAAATGCCACAAGAAGGACAAGGTTAAAGGGATACTTTTGGATTTTGGAAATGAGGCCCGTTATCGACAGTACTTTCCCAGAGTCAGACAAACTTGTGGATACCATTTTTATGTCTCTGTGTCCAGTATGAAGGAAGTTTGAAGTATACTAAACAAAAATATAAATGCAACATGCAACAATTTCAAAGATTTTACTGAGTTAGTGTTCATATAAGGAAATCAGTCAATTTAAATAAATATACACTGCTCAAAAAAATAAATGGAACACTAAAATAACACATCCTAGATCTGAATGAATGAAATATTCTTATTAAATAATTTTTTCTTTACATAGTTGAATGTGCTGACAACAAAATCACACAAAAATGGAAATCAAATTTATCAACCCGTGGAGGTCTGGATTTGGAGTCACACTCAAAATTAAAGTGGAAAAACACACTACAGGCTGATCCAACTGTGATGTAATGTCCTTAAAACATGTCAAAATGAGGCTCAGTAGTGTGTGGCCTCCATGTGCCTGTATGACCTCCCTACAATGCCTGGGCATGCTCCTGATGAGGTGGCGGATGGTCTCCTGAGGGATCTCCTCTCAGACCTGGACTAAAGCATCCGCCAACTCCTGGACAGCCTGTGGTGCAACGTGGCGTTGGTGGATGGAGCGAGACATGATGTCCCAGATATGCTCAATTGGATTCAGGTCTGGGGAACGGGCGGGCCAGTCCATAGCATCAATGCCTTCCTCTTGCAGGAACTGCTGACACACTCCAACCACATGAGGTCTAGCATTGTCTTGCATTAGGAGGAACCCAGGGCCTACCACACCAGCATATGGTCTCACAAGGGGTCTGAGGATCTCATCTCGGTACCTAATGGCAGTCAGGCTACCGCTGGCGAGCACATGGAGGGCTGTGCGGCCCCCCAAAGAAATGCCACCCCACACCATGACTGACCCATGGTCAGTCCTGCACGGTGTTGGGATGTAAGCACAACCCCCACCTGTGGACGTCGGGCCCTCATACCACCCTCATGGAGTCTGTTTCTGACCGTTTGAGCAGACACATGCACATTTGTGGCCCGCTGGAGGTCATTTTGCAGGGCTCTGACAGTGCTCCTCCTGCTCCTCCTTGCACAAAGGCGGAGGTAGCGGTCCTGCTGCTGGGTTGTTGCCCTCCTACGGCCTCCTCCACGTCTCCTGATGTACTGGCCTGTCTCCTGGTAGCTCCTCCATGCTCTGGACACTACGCTGACAGACACAGCAAACCTTCTTGCCACATCTCACATTGATGTTACCTTGGCTTCTACTGCATTCTCGTGACAGGCAGGCTCCTCGTGGAGTGCAATGAGAGGCAGGTGGTTAGAGCATTGGACTAGTTAACTGTAGGGTTGCAAGATTGAATCCCCCGAGCTGACAAAGTGAAAATCTGTCGTTCTTCCCCTGAACAAGGCAGTTAATCCACCGTTCCTAGGCCGTCATTGAAAGATAAGAATGTGTTCTTAACTGACTTGCCTAGTTAAATAAAGGTATTAATTATATATATATATATATATTTTTTTTTTGTCAAAATCGGCACCCAAAAATACCGATTTCCAATTGTTATGAAAACTTGAAATCTTCACTAATAAATCGGCCATTCCGATTAATCGGTCGACCTCTATTCTCTACTAGCAATTTCCTTCAAACTGCACACATAAACCTAGAAATGGTATCCACAAGTTCATCTGACACTGGGGTAGTAGATAAAGGGCCTCATTGCCAAAATCCTTAAGACTATCTCCCGACATCAACCTCATACCTCTGCTATGTGTGCACTGCTGGCGGGAGAGATTAAGTTCCAAGATCTCTAAATGTAACCAGTAAGCTCGTTATAGCCTGTCTGTGGAGGTGAAACTGCTGAGGATACGTTTCCATGGAATGTGTTGCTCACAACAAGGTCTTATTTCTGGAACAGCAGAGGGACAAGGGTCAAACAGCTTAGAATAAAATGTATCTGAATACAGCCTATGTACAGAGAAAAATAGCCTGAATACAGCCTATGTACAGAGAAAAATAGCCTGAATACAGCCTACGTACAGAGAAAAATAGCCTGAATACAGCCTACGTACAGAGAAAAATAGCCTGAATACAGCCTACGTACAGAGAAAAATAGCCTGAATACAGCCTACGTACAGAGAAAAATAGCCTGAATACAGCCTACGTACAGAGAAAAATAGCCTGAATACAGCCTACGTACAGAGAAAAATAGCCTGAATACAGCCTACGTACAGAGAAAAATAGCCTGAATACAGCCTATGTACAGAGAAAAATAGCCTGAATACAGCCTATGTACAGAGAAAAATAGCCTGAATACAGCCTATGTACAGAGAAAAATAGCCTGAATACAGCCTATGTACAGAGAAAAATAGCCTGAATACAGCCTATGTACAGAGAAAAATAGCCTGAATACAGCCTATGTACAGAGAAAAATAGCCTGAATACAGCCTATGTACAGAGAAAAATAGCCTGAATACAGCCTACGTACAGAGAAAAATAGCCTGAATACAGCCTACGTACAGAGAAAAATAGCCTGAATACAGCCTACGTACAGAGAAAAATAGCCTGAATACAGCCTACGTACAGAGAAAAATAGCCTGAATACAGCCTACGTACAGAGAAAAATAGCCTGAATACAGCCTACGTACAGAGAAAAATAGCCTGAATACAGCCTACGTACAGAGAAAAATAGCCTGAATACAGCCTACGTACAGAGAAAAATAGCCTGAATACAGCCTACGTACAGAGAAAAATAGCCTGAATACAGCCTACGTACAGAGAAAAATAGCCTGAATACAGCCTACGTACAGAGAAAAATAGCCTGAATACAGCCTACGTACAGAGAAAAATAGCCTGAATACAGCCTACGTACAGAGAAAAATAGCCTGAATACAGCCTACGTACAGAGAAAAATAGCCTGAATACAGCCTATGTACAGAGAAAAATAGCCTGAATACAGCCTATGTACAGAGAAAAATAGCCTGAATACAGCCTATGTACAGAGAAAAATAGCCTGAATACAGCCTATGTACAGAGAAAAATAGCCTGAATACAGCCTACGTACAGAGAAAAATAGCCTGAATACAGCCTATGTACAGAGAAAAATAGCCTGAATACAGCCTATGTACAGAGAAAAATAGCCTGAATACAGCCTATGTACAGAGAAAAATAGCCTGAATACAGCCTATGTACAGAGAAAAATAGCCTGAATACAGCCAATGTACAGAGAAAAATAGCCTGAATACAGCCTATGTACAGAGAAAAATAGCCTGAATACAGCCTATGTACAGAGAAAAATAGCCTGAATACAGCCTATGTACAGAGAAAAATAGCCTGAATACAGCCTATGTACAGAGAAAAATAGCCTGAATACAGCCTATGTACAGAGAAATATAGCCTGAATACAGCCTATGTACAGAGAAATATAGCCTGAATACAGCCTATGTACAGAGAAAAATAGCCTGAATACAGCCTATGTACAGAGAAAAAAAGCCTGAATACAGCCTATGTACAGAGAAATATTTCTTCATTGGGTCAAGGCGTAACATATAAATTAAGAATCATAGTAGCATCACAGCGCTAGCTGTGTCACCAGAGACTCTGGGTTCGAGCCCAGGCTCTGTCGCAGCCGGCAGCGACCGGGTGTCCGTGGGGTGACGCACAATTGGCCTAGCGTCGTCCGGGTTAGGGAGGGTTTGGCCGGTAGGGATATCCTTGTCTCTTCGCGCACCAGCGGCTCCTGTGGCGGGCCGGGCGCAGTGCACGCTAACCAAGGTTGCCAGGTGCACAGTGTTTCCTCCGACACATTGGTGTGGCTGGCTTCCGGGTTGGATGCGCGCTGTGTTAAGAAGCAGTGAGGCTTGGTTGGGTTGTGTTTTTGAGGACGCATGGCTTTCGATCTTTGTCTCTCCCGAGCCCGTACGGGAGTTGTAGCAATGAGACAAGATAGTAATTACTAACAATTGGATACCACGAAATTGGGGAGAAAAGGGGGTGTAAAAAAATCATAGTAGACTAGGCTACATAATGGCAGGGCTCTACACTGAAATGTTTTTCAAGGAGTACACGTGCTCCTAAGCTGAAAAATGTAGGAGCTAGAGGTCGACTGACTGCGGAAGGGTAGCCTAGTGGTTAGAGGGGGCGGAAGGGTAGCCTAGTGGTTAGAGCGTTGGACTAGTAACCGGAAAGTTGCAAGTTCAAACCCCCGAGCTGACAAGGTACAAATCTGTCGTTCTGCCCCTGAACAGGCAGTTAACCCACTGTTCCTAGGCTGTCATTGTAAATAAGAATTTGTTCTTAACTGACTTGCCTAGTAAAATAAAGGTTTTAAAAAATTAAATTAAATTTTTTTAAATTAGGGCTGATTTCAAGTTTTTATAACAATCGGTAATCTTAATTTTTGGATGCCGATTATGGCCGATTATATTGCAATCCACGAGGAGACTGCGTGGCAGGCTGACCACCTGTTACGCGAGTGCAGCAAGGAGCCATGGTAAGCTGTTAGCAAGCATTAAACGGATCTCATAAAAAGCAATAAATCTTAACATAATCACTAGTTAACAAACACATGGTTGTTGATATTACTAGTTTTACTAGCTTGTCCTGCGTTGCATATAATCAATGCGGTGCCTGAAATTGTGTTACTTATCTTGCGTTCAATGTAAACAGAGTCAGGGTATATTCAGCAGTTTGGGTCGCCTGGCTCGTTGCGAACTGTGTGAAGACCATTCTTCGTAACAAAGACCGTAATTCATTTTCCAGAACTTTACATAATTATGACATAACATTGAGGGTTGTCCAATGTAACAGCAATATTTAGACTTAGGGTTGCAACCCGTTCTAACGGTTCCGTATTTCACTGAAAGAATAAACGTTTTGTTTTCGAAATGATAGTTTCTGGATTTGACCATATTAACGACCTAAGGCTCATCATATTTCTGTGTGTTTATTATATTATATTTAAGTCTATGATTTGATATTTGATAGAGCAGTCTGACTGAGCGGTGGTAGGCAGCTGCAGGCTCGTAAGCATTCATTCCAACTGCACTTTTCTCCGTTTGCCAGCAGCTTTTCGCAATGCTTGAAGCACAGCGCTATTTATCAACTCCCGAGATTAGGCTGGCAATACTATAGGGCCTATAAGAACATCCAATAGTCAAAGGTATAGGAAATACAAATGGTATAGAGAGAAAAAGTCTTAATAAATACAACCTAAAACTTCTTAACTGGGAATATTGAAGACTCATGTTAAAAGGAACCACCAGCTTTCATATGTTCTCATGTTCTGAGCAAGGAACTTAAACATTAGCTTTTTTACATGGCACATATTGCACTTTTACTTTCTTCTCCAACACTGTGTTTTTGCATTATTTAATTTTTGCATTGTTTCATGATTTATTTGAAACTAAATTGATTTCATTCATGTATTATATTAAGTCAAAATAAAAGTGCTCATTGTTCATTCTGTAATATATATAAAAATTGTCTGATTAATCGGTATCGGCTTGTTTTTGGTCCTCCAATAAATCGGTATCGGTGTTGAAAAATCATAAATCGGTCGACCTCTAGTAGGAGCACATAAACACATTTAGGAGCACAATGAAAAATATTTGAGGTATTAATGATAAGCATTGCCAGCAATTACACAATACTGTTTTTCCCCCTAGGGGCACTGGTGTGCCCAAATAAAAATTCCAGGTAGCAGAGTTGAATATTTAGGAGCAAATGTGGCCAAAATGGTAGCCCTGAATTGCTGTTTTAATATGCCAATATACAGTACCTCCTAGCTAACAGATTGTAACAGGCTAATATAATGCTCCATTAGCCATTACAGGATAGTTAGGGGAGAGTGGGTTAAGTTGAGCCATTTTTTACATTCGGCATCACTCTATCAAGGGAAATATAGCATTCTTTCTAACGAAGATATCCACATATATTTCAGGATGTTATGTTTCCCTGGAAATAAATTTGAATTAATGTAAAAATTAAAGTCTTGAAAACATAGCTTGTTTTTGTCACGCCTTGGTCATTGTATTTTGTGTTTTTGGTATATGTTTGGTTAAGCCAGGGTGTGACATGTCGTGTTTCGTATTGGGGTTTGTAGTAATTGGGATTGTGTATGATTAGGGGTGTGTCTAGTTAGGCTTGGCTGCCTGGGGCGATTCTCAATCAGAGTCAGGTGCTTGTCGTTGTCTCTGATTGAGAACCGTATTTAGACAGCCTGACTTTCGCGTTGTAATTTGTGGGTGTTTGTTCCTGTCTCTGTGTTGTAGTCACCAGATAGGCTGTAATAGGTTTCTCGTTCCGTTTGTTGTTTTTGTATTTTTGAGTTATTTCATGTACCGCTATTCCTTCATTAAAGTCATGAATAACCTACACGCTGCATTTCGGTCTGACTCTCTTCATACAACAGAAGAATGACATTACAGTTTTGGCACAATTTAACACGGGTATAAGGTCATTTGAGCTGCTGGACAGGGTCAATTATGCCGCCTACACATTTCTGTACTGAATTAAATATTACCACAACCTTTTTAAAACCATAGCCCGGTTTCCATCCCAATTGGCAACAGATTTTCATGCAAATATTCTTACATCTGCATCAAAACAATATGCACATTTTCCCACCAGAGATGTGTGTCCATCAAATTGACTTGTTGCAGATAAAAAAACAGTGCGTGACTAAGTAGTGCACAGAAAAATAACTTTTGCAGTTAAATTCCCATGTGCCGATAAAATATACTATTTAAAATGGGTTTCCATTGCATTTTCAACTGTGTTGATGGTTTTGTCCCCCACAAAAATTGCACTTTCACCACCCTGTGAAGTTCATCATCATTTATTTAATCTGTAGCCTAACAAATTGGATGGTTTCCAAAGTCATAGTGGGAGAACCACAAAACAAGTCACTGGTAGTTTGATGGTTATTATATCTATATTTGCGCATAACGACAATTCTCACATAATTATCAGACACAAAAACATGCCACCATGTCTAGCGTATTTAGTTTTGTCACTTTTGAAGACACAAGCTCAAAAACACAGTACAAATATGAGAAAAAATATGAAAATATGTCTGAATTCTTTTAGATTACTGGCTATAAATCCAACTCTAAACGTGCTACAGCGATGAAACCACTCTCTCCTTCTGCATTACAATGTTTTTTAAATTTACTTAACCTTTATTTAACTAGGCAAGTCAGTTAAGAACAAATGGTTATTTACCGTGACGGCCTACCAAGGCAAAAGGCCTCGTGCGGGGCCGGGAATCAAAATAAATTAAATATAAATATAGGACAAAACACACATTACGACGACAAGAGACACTACATAAAGAGACCTAAGAGAACAACACAGCATGGTAGCAACACAACATGGTAGCAGCACAAAACATGTCACAAGGACAGAAGGAAGAGACAACAATACATTTTGCAAGCAGCCACAGCGGTCATTAAGAGTGTCCATGTCTGATTCTTAGAATGAAGAGATGGAGATAAAACGGTCCAGTTTGAGTGTTTGTTGCTGCTCTTTCCAGTCACTAGCTGCAGCGAAGTAAAAAGAGGAGCGACCCAGGGATGTGTGTGCCTTGGGGATCTTTAACAGAATGTGACTGGCAGAATGGGTGTTGTATGTGGAGGATGAGGACTGCAGAAGATACAGTTGATGTTAGAAGTTTACATACACCTTAGCCAAATACATTTAAATTACATTTTTCAAAATTCCTGACATTACATTTACATTTAAGTCATTTAGCAGACGCTCTTATCCAGAGCGACTTAAATCCTAGTAAAAATTAATTTTCTTAGGTCAGTTAGGATTCCCACTTTATTTTAAGAATGTGAAATGTCAGAATAATAGTAGAGAGAATGATTTATTTCAGCTTTTATTTCTTTCATCACATTCCCAGTGGGCCAGAAGTTTACATACTCAATTATTATTTGGTAGCATTGCCTTTAAATTGTTTAACTTGGGTCAAATGTTTTGGGTAGCCTTCCACAAGCTTCACACAATAAGTTGGGTGAATTTTGGCCCATTCCTACTGAGAGCTGGTAACTGAGTCAGGCTTGTAGGCCTCCTTGCTCGCACACGCTTTTTCACTTCTGACCACAAATTTTCTATGGGATTGAGGTCAAGGCTTTGTGATGGCCACTCCAATACCTTGACTTTGTTGTCCTTAAACCATTTTGCCACAACTTTGGAAGTATACTTGGGGTCATTGTTAATTTGGAAGACCCATTTGCGACCAAGTTTTTATTTTCCTGACTGATGCCTTGAGATGTTGCTTCAACATATCCACATAATTTTCCTGCCTCATGATGCCAGTCATCTCTAGGAGACAGAACACGTCTCCTTCCTGAGGTATGACGGCTGCGTGGTCCCATGGTGTTTATACTTGCGTACTATTGTTTGTACAAATGAACGTGGTACCTTCATCCCAAGGATGAACCAGACTTGTGGAGGTCTACAATTTGTTTGAGTTCTTGGCTGACTTCTTTGATTTTCCCATGATGTCAAACAGAGGCACTGATGTAAATAAGGTATTTCTGTTTGTTATTTGTAATAAATTTGCTACACAAAAAAAAACTTTTCACTTTGTCATTATGGGGTATTGTGTGTCGATTACTGAGGATTTTTTTTCTTCATATAATACATTTTAGAATAAGGCTATAAAGTCACAAAATGTGAAAAAGGTCAAGGGGTCTTATATATATATGTGTATGTGTGTATATATATATGTGTATGTGTGTATATATATATATGTGTATGTGTGTATATATATATATGTGTATGTGTGTATATATATGTATATACACACACACACACATATATATATATACACATATATATATATATATATATATATATATATATATATATATATATATATATATATATATATATATATATATATACACACACATACATATAGTATGTCTTTATAGGGGACTCTTATTTTGGAGGGGAAATAATCTGCCCTCGTGCTGCCAGCATCGCTAATATCATAGACAGAAGGGGTTCTAATATCCTGTTGAGGCTAACTAGCTACCATGCTTGCTAATCACAAACACCCAGGTTGCTTCGAATCTTACCTTTTAGGAGTAATAAACAATACAGCGTCCCCTCGTCCAAACTGGGTTACCCCGTGCTTCCTTTTTTACTTTCCAACGTTTAGTTTGACTGTTTTGACACCACAACAATCTTGTACTTTTCAGGCATGTTAAACTAGCTAAGAACATCTGACGATTTGAGTGGCTTGTCAAATCTCCGCCTACTATTACAGTGAAGGCGTGGCATGGTAAAAAGTTAGCAAAAAAAAGTGTCAACAGCTGCACGGTGCACGCAGCCGCAGTACGCGCTTACCTTACGCGTCAAAGTTTCACCGCCTCATCTATCGTTGTTCAAGGCTAGAAGTGTGTTGTTCAACACTGGCCTGCCTTACCATGTAATCTAGTTAATTGATATGCCTACATTACATTGCATAACCAATAAAATAAAAAAATGACCACGAAACGTATATAATCAGCTGGTTTAATCAGTAGGCTACTGCCAAGAAACATACATCAACACAGTCAAGATATATAACTGAAACATTTAGACAAAACAAAACTACATCGGCGTATGTCCCAACAGCCACAGACCGTTACAAAGAAAGCATTATTACAAGAAAGTATAAAAGTGGTCAGTGCTTCACAGTGTTGACAAAAGTGACCAACTTGACACCACCCCCACGTTTCGTGAATAATAAATAAAGCCATTTATTACAAATGATACTCTTATTTAAACAAAGATAGCCTAAACAACAGCCAGGTGAATTCAGGAAAGGCAAATTTGGTATGACTGTTATTTTAATTTCACACGTGGCATTGGAAGTGAACTAAAGCAAAACACATTTTTAAAAACAAACAGCAGAATAGGAGAGTGAATATTCCTCAACCTTCTCAAAACCAGGTCAGTGTATAGTAGTTTAGAAAGATCCTCCAATAATATGTTAATCCAAATGAACAAACTTTTAAGAATGCTAGCACAAACTGGAACGCAAGCAGTGTAAACAGTAAAGGGTAGAAAGGTCACTCACAAATCTCCTCCTTGGCTGAAGTGAAGATGCACAGAAAGGCATTGTAAAAAAATACAATTGGTTATTCATTATGTATTTATTTATTCCTTGTCACTATTTCTATTATATATATTTTTTTTAAATCTAATCTTTAACTCAGCATTGTTGGAAAAGGACCTGTAAGTAAGCATTTCACTGTTAGTCTACACTAGGTGTCTATGAAGCGTGACAGATACAATTTGATATCATCAACACATCCCAATTTCTGGATTCTTGGAATAAGAGTCATTTGCATTATACAATCTACTGAATAATGATAGCTAATGCTGGGGAGAGGACTTGAGAAATATTCCAAATATGATCCAGAACTGCTATAGAGCCATGTTTACTGACACGTAAGTATTATTAGCAGTCGTGTGGTCCTGTCCACTGATGGTTGCAGACGGTGGGATCAGACAAATGTGTGGCGCCTTTCATGCATTTCCAAAACTCTGCATTTTACTATAGACATGACTGTTCAAAACAAATGCTTCCAAGTTTAATAAAGGGACAAATGTGACAAATATACAGAACCTCCCTCCCTCACACACACACACACACACACACACACACACACACACACACACACACACACACACACACACACAACACAAATAAAGCAGAGGATTCTTCTTTGTTTTAGGTTGGGAAATGAGAGGGATCTCTTAGACCCAGATTTCAAGCTTTTTCATTTCCACTGTGCTTCTGATTAGGTGCAGGCCAGTGACGTTGTGCTCCTGAACCCGTCTCGTTTTCCAAGCTCTCTTTCCAGAGACCTAGAGGGTCAGAGTCAGACACTTTTTATGGTGTATCTCAAATAGTCCAAAGTGGCGTAATCTTCTTACCTCCATCAAAACCAATTTAAAATAACTGGATTTGTGAACGCTTGGCTGGTATCAATGGTAGAGCTCTACCATAGTGCTTTCACCGGGCCTATACTTTCAGACTAGTGAGGATGAAGGGAAGGAGACAAGGAATGGAAGCCATGTAGGACTATTGGGATGCACCCTAACACATTCCTGTCAAATTATCCGATGAGGATAAAATATTTCTATCCACGCTGTGAATCCCCATCCCTTTTGCCTTCTCCCCCTTGCATTTCCCTGGCAACTTCCCTGTGTAGCACTCCACACTCTCCACACTCTCCACTCCACTCACATTCCTATCAAAAGTGCAAAAGAAGGAGAGTGAGAAGACTCTCTGGTTTTAAATCTCTGCATTAGTATTAAAAAAAAAAGTTTTTTTATTTGACAAAATCATTTTTTTTTCAAAGGACTTATACAAATCTTCCGTTAAGTTCTTTCTAGACACAAAAATAACAATGATATTTTCACAAAGGTATATGGGCCGTTTATGACTTGGCACTTTGGACATATGGAGCAGTTTGGATTTATCTGCTGGTTTGGGGTAGCCTGGATAAACCACACAATGTTGCACAAACAATTGCGAGCATAGTGTTCAGTCTAGTTTAACCAGGCTAGATTTGGGTGGCCATGCAGTGCAATTTTCAACTAGTTGGTAAAGGTAGTATCCCTTTCCTGTCATCAGGCATTACGCCTTGGCTACAAATACACTCATAGACCACGTGAACATCTAGAAAAATCACATAGATACACAATTTATGGAAGGAGTATACACATGTTAGAAAAACAAGATGGAGATTACACTGGAAAACACAAATCTGCTGCATTGTTACTCATGATCACAAAATAAAGCTCCCAAAACTGGTTCATTGGCTGCCATTTTGGTTGTACATCGGTACTAATCCATGTCTTACCATCTAATAAATGCTGTATGGTCAAAAAGATGTTAAATGGCTGCCTGCACTGTATGAAATGGAATGTTCCATACCCAGGGGCGGACTGCCAGATGGGCTGGTCCATTTTAAGCCCAGTGGGCCTGTGTAACTTTTTTGTTGTTGCACAAAATGACAATTATCTGGCTAACAATGGGGACTTCAAGGAAAGAAATGGGCCGGTGTGGGGACCTCGAGGAGTGTTAGAAATGCCATGGCAGATTTCTCATCTCAGTACGCCCTTGTCCATACCTCTGCAGAAGCAGGGCGCTGTCGAACCTTAGCCTACACGCGTTCTGGTTATGCTCATGGGCGGTCCTCTGCACCACAATAAACACCCCCCTCATAGAAGAGTTGGTTGGACCCACTAGGTGTATCACTTACCCCAGTGGTTCCCACATTACAGTAATGATGGAACCTCTTGGGTTGTGGCTTATGTCTGGGATATGGCTTGGAATATGATTTTGTTTATTAAGGGGGTCACAAAACAATTGAGCATACGAGTTATGCTTCATAATTGCAGCATAAGAATTAAGCATTAAGCAAGTAAGCATTTCGTTGGATGGTGTATACCATGTGTATCCTGTACATATGATTAATAAAAACTTGAAACATAAATGTTAATTTTTTTCCATTATTCCCAAATAATATTACATACAGTAGGTTTCCCAACGTCAGACACATATTGCCCAACCTTTAGTGTTACTGAAAGGTAATTCAGACACATCCAAGTCAGCTTCATTTGGACTACAGAGTAGCTCTGTAGCTTCAGAAACATAATTTACTTTACAGTTAAGGTTCAGTTATTGTGATATTAATCATCACATCCTATATCTGATTACTCATACAGTATGGTCACAATACAGTTGGTTGCATTTCATTTAGAGGCTATGGATTCAAAAACTAATAGAGGGAGATTTTTATTTAAGTCACTTTTCAGAAAGTAAATCTAACATAGTCGTAGATTTCAAACCACTTTAACAGTACTGAAATTGTAACGGATGCTACAGAGGCAGGCAAGACATCTGAACCTAGAGGAAACCTACAGTTTGTAATCAATTACAGTAGGAAATTAAACCCATGTCAAAAAAAGCCCTTAAAAACAATTAATCTAAATCAACAGTCACCGTGAATACAACTTATTTTGTAATGCACCCACATTTCTATAGAAGGAGTATCATTCCAAAAAAGCAGCAGATATGAATTTTTTTTAAACAAAAGTGACAGTAATCAAACAATGCTTAGAAGATCCTAAGGCGGCCTGCTTGGAGTTGGCATCAGACAAAAGTTATATTTCTTTCATATATTTCTCTCACTTTTCTACCACGCCTCTTTTTCTAGTAGAGGTTACATCCTTTTCGGACAGTGACAAAAACCCTCTAGATACATGTCTGACTAGCCTGTATTAGCGCCCTCTACATGGCGGAGGTCCTACTACAACTGCTTCATTTCCCAAAACCACAAGATCTCTCCTCAACACAACCATTCTCACCCTGCAGAATATGCACCTAGCCTGGTCGCTAACCTGCTAGCAGTACATAGAGGGTTTAAGGCAACTTCAGAGTCTTCGCCATTCTGTCGATTAGCATTGCACCGTTAGCATCATCGCTAATGTCATTATTTTCGCTCATTAGATCCTAGCCATTTGGTGGCCCTCAGATACCACTCTCTCTATCCATTCCTCACATTTCCTCTCATTTCTCCAAAACATGATTTGCGGTCTTTCCTCGCTACTGGCAGGGTTGACGGGTTGTTGTTGTTGGTTGTTGTTGTTATTTGTGTTTGTTATTGTCGGTTATGCCGGTGTTCTTGTCAATTTTTTTGGTTCTTTGTGGTCTCAAAGAATTGCCGCACTTTGTCTCAGTGTTCGAGCAGAGTTCTGTTCTCTCTGTGCCGGTTGTTTGAGCGCTGAGGTGTGGGGGGGAGGGGCATCCTCCTAGGTCTCATGTGGCTTTGTGTTTCTGGTTGCAGTTGTTGTCTGTGATGGAGTGGCTGTTGTGGTCTTCAGTCAATCCCCCCTGTAGGCTGTTCTGCTGCTGTTGCTCCTCCTTGATGCGGAGGTGCCGGGGCTTCACTGGAAGGGCTAACACAAGCACCAGGCAGGCTATGTGTATGCAGTAGTACCATGACCTGGAAAAAGAGGATCAATCAATCAGTGAATCAATGAAGATGTCATCCGCTCCATATAGCACTGTTCACAAATGCATGTCACATAACCACCATCCAGGCCTAAGCCCCTGAAAGAACAGGCCAAGGAGAGTTTTCTATGTAGCGTAAAGATTCCAGAGGAGTTCATAAAAAGTCCCTGTGAATACAAATGACTTGTAATCATTAAGGGTGAACTAGTCCTGACAAGTTATTCTAGCTAATCCTAATGGGAAAGAAAATCCTGCCCGCTATGTACCAACAGTCAGTGTATGTGTGACTGTGGGATTATTAAAGTCCACACCGGTCAGCAGCACAGTGGACCATTAAACCCTAAAACAGAAGACCATGTCCTCAAGCCACCTCATGGCTTCGGACTAGGTCTCACTCCCTCCCTCCATTCAAGCAGCCAGCCAGCCAGGCAGCCAGCCAGCCAGCCAGGCAGCCAGCCAGCCAGGCAGCCAGCCAGCCAGGCAGCCAGCCAGCCAGGCAGCCACTAAAACTCTCCTGTTTAATAACTCGGGTTTATATGCCTCTCAGCCCGGCCGTAGATGTGCTTCTATTTCACTGAAGTGCCCTGATCACATATAGCCCCTGTATCTCTCCCCGTCAATCGTCCCGTTCTTCTAGTCGTTAAGCTGTCTCGTTAACAGTTTGACGCTGACGGAGGCCACAAAGAAAGTGGAACGGAGGTTATTCTCTGTGCCGTGTCCCTGTCTGTGCCGTGTCCCTGTCTGTGCCGTGTCCCTGTCTGTGCCGTGTCCCTGTCTGTGCCGTGTCCCTGTCTGTGCCGTGTCCCTGTCTGTGCCGTGTCCCTGTCTGTGCCGTGTCCCTGTCTGTGCCGTGTCCCTGTCTGTGCCGTGTCCCTGTCTGTGCCTTACTCATTTGCCTGCATTGTTAAACTGGCATTTGGAGAGAGAAAATTTCACTAAGAATGACAGGGGTTTTGAACTTAGTGGCGCTTCTCACATTTCCTAGGACCCAGCCATGAACATTTGTAGTCTATCAATAAAGTTACACTGTTTTGACTATACATTGTTACATATAACATAACTTCTTACACATGTATTACATTTCAAAAGAGCTGGTAGAGCATGTGGAATATCAGTAATGCCACTCACTTGTAGAACTTGAGTGACGGACCAACGGCCAATAGAACGAATGGCACCACCGTGTAGCAGATGGCGATCTGAGTCCCCGCCCACGTGATGACATCGTAGATGCTCCTGTGTGTCGTTGAACCCAGGAAGTAGGGTCTGATGTTGTGTCTTAGCTGGAAGTGAGCCACAGGAAGAAATTGTGAATAACTGAAAGTCAATGCAACATTATGTTTTAAGATACAGAAAGTAACAATAAGGATTGCATAAATCAGAGAAGACGCAATGGAGGTTAGAGAAGATGGGCCCATTAGTGAAGGCACAGTTACATCTCCAGGAACAAGTCAACACAAATCAGCTTTCAGACTTAAATGGCCTCTTGTAGCCATTATAAACTATCTCCTAACAAGAAGATGACTGACCCAGTTCTTTATATTACATGAACAGAAGCAATCAACTTGGACAGCCATCTTTACTGCATAGCTCACCCATGACCAGTGTTTAGAATGCATTTTTAGTATCAATATGAATCTAGAGTTTTATCTTTCTGAAATTAATTTTCAGGATATAGTGGCTGCGTTGCGATTCACTACCGTTCTTCACCAAGGTTTGCACTCACTTCACTACCGCCTTGTGGTTTGTAAGAACTGGTTTCACACACACATGAAAACTCCCATAGGAGCCTGTGCTGACAACAATCCAATGCTTTCGTTAATCCATGAGGGAAAGTGAGCAAGTACAAAGTGTATACTTCCAGATAGGGAATCCTAACATCTAGTTGTTTATCATGACAGCTTATGACTGTGTTATTCCTAGATGTGATGGAGAATGCAGCAGAGTGTCGAGTGTCGAGGAGATGTGGAGTTTATCTAGGGAAACCATCTGTCTCCCACTGGCCTTTCTGTCTCTCCTACGCTCACAATGATGATCCCCTGTCCATCACCCTGTCTCTATCATACTGCTACACACACCCTGTCTCTATCATACTGCTACACACACCCTGTCCATCATCCTGTCCCTATTATACTGCTACACATACCCTGTCCCTATCATACTGCTACACACACCCTGTCCATCACCCTGTCTCTATCATACTGCTACACACACCCTGTCCATCATCCTGTCCCTATCATACTGCTACACACACCCTGTCCATCACCCTGTCTCTATCATACTGCTACACACACCCTGTCCCTATCATACTGCTACACACACCCTGTCCCTATCATACTGCTACACACACCCTGTCCCTATCATACTGCTACACACACCCTGTCCCTATCATACTGCTACACACACCCTGTCCATCATCCTGTCCCTATTATACTGCTACACACACCCTGTCCCTATCATACTGCTACACACACCCTGTCTCTATCATACTGCTACACACACCCTGTCCATCATCCTGTCCCTATCATACTGCTACACACACCCTGTCCATCACCCTGTCTCTATCATACTGCTACACACACCCTGTCCATCATCCTGTCCCTATCATACTGCTACACACACCCTGTCCATCATCCTGTCCCTATCATACTGCTACACACACCCTGTCCCTATCATACTGCTACACACACCCTGTCCATCACCCTGTCCCTATCATACTGCTACACACACCCTGTCTCTATCATACTGCTACACACACACTGTCTCTATCATACTGCTACACACACCCTGTCTCTATCATACTGCTACACACACCCTGTCTCTATCATACTGCTACACACACCCTGTCCATCACCCTGTCCCTATCATACTGCTACACACACCCTGTCTCTATCATACTGCTACACACACCCTGTCCATCATCCTGTCCCTATCATACTGCTACACACACCCTGTCCATCACCCTGTCTCTATCATACTGCTACACACACCCTGTCCATCATCCTGTCCCTATCATACTGCTACACACACCCTGTCCATCATCCTGTCCCTATCATACTGCTACACACACCCTGTCCCTATCATACTGCTACACACACCCTGTCCCTATCATACTGCTACACACACCCTGTCCCTATCATACTGCTACACACACCCTGTCCATCATCCTGTCCCTATTATACTGCTACACACACCCTGTCCCTATCATACTGCTACACACACCCCGTCTCTATCATACTGCTACACACACCCTGTCCATATTATACTGCTACACACACCCTGTCCATCATCCTGTCCCTATCATACTGCTACACACACCCTGTCCCTATCATACTGCTACACACACCCTGTCCATCACCCTGTCCCTATCATACTGCTACACACACCCGGTCTCTATCATACTGCTACACACACCCTGTCCATCATCCTGTCCCTATCATACTGCTACACACACCCTGTCCCTATCATACTGCTACACACACCCTGTCTCTATCATACTGCTACACACACCCTGTCCATCATCCTGTCCCTATCATACTGCTACACACACCCTGTCCCTATCATACTGCTACACACACCCTGTCCATCACCCTGTCCCTATCATACTGCTACACACACCCTGTCTCTATCATACTGCTACACACACACTGTCTCTATCATACTGCTACACACACCCTGTCTCTATCATACTGCTACACACACCCTGTCTCTATCATACTGCTACACACACCCTGTCCATCACCCTGTCCCTATCATACTGCTACACACACCCTGTCTCTATCATACTGCTACACACACCCTGTCCATCATCCTGTCCCTATCATACTGCTACACACACCCTGTCCCTATCATACTGCTACACACACCCTGTCCATCATCCTGTCCCTATTATACTGCTACACACACCCTGTCCCTATCATACTGCTACACACACCCTGTCTCTATCATACTGCTACACACACCCTGTCCATCATCCTGTCCCTATTATACTGCTACACACACCCTGTCCATCATCCTGTCCCTATCATACTGCTACACACACCCTGTCCCTATCATACTGCTACACACACCCTGTCCATCACCCTGTCCCTATCATACTGCTACACACACCCGGTCTCTATCATACTGCTACACACACCCTGTCCATCATCCTGTCCCTATCATACTGCTACACACACCCTGTCCCTATCATACTGCTACACACACCCTGTCTCTATCATACTGCTACACACACCCTGTCCATCATCCTGTCCCTATTATACTGCTACACACACCCTGTCCCTATCATACTGCTACACACACCCTGTCCCTATTATACTGCTACACACACCCTGTCCCTATCATACTGCTACACACACCCTGTCCCTATCATACTGCTACACACACCCTGTCCCTATCATACTGCTAAACACACCCTGTCCCTATCATACTGCTACACACACCCTGTCCCTATCATACTGCTACACACACCCTGTCCCTATCATACTGCTACACACACCCTGTCCCTATCATACTGCTACACACACCCTGTCCCTATCATACTGCTACACACACCCTGTCCCTATCATACTGCTACCCACACCCTGTCCCTATCATACTGCTACCCACACCCTGTCCTTCACCCTGTCTCTATCATACTGCTACACACACCCTGTCCCTATCATACTGCTACCCACACCCTGTCCCTATCATACTGCTACCCACACCCTGTCCTTCACCCTGTCTCTATCATACTGCTACACACACCCTGTCCCTATCATACTGCTACACACACCCTGTCCCTATCATACTGCTACCCACACCCTGTCCCTATCATACTGCTACCCACACCCTGTCCCTATCATACTGCTACCCACACCCTGTCCATCACCCTGTCTCTATCATACTGCTACACACACCCAGTCCCTATCATACTGCTACACACACCCTGTCCCTATCATACTGCTACACACACCCTGTCCCTATCATACTGCTACACACACCCTGTCCCTATCATACTGCTACACACACCCTGTCCCTATCATACTGCTACCCACACCCTGTCCTTCACCCTGTCTCTATCATACTGCTACACACACCCTGTCCCTATCATACTGCTACCCACACCCTGTCCCTATCATACTGCTACCCACACCCTGTCCTTCACCCTGTCTCTATCATACTGCTACACACACCCTGTCCCTATCATACTGCTACACACACCCTGTCCCTATCATACTGCTACACACACCCTGTCCCTATCATACTGCTACACACACCCTGTCCCTATCATACTGCTACCCACACCCTGTCCCTATCATACTGCTACCCACACCCTGTCCCTATCATACTGCTACCCACACCCTGTCCATCACCCTGTCTCTATCATACTGCTACACACACCCTGTCCCTATCATACTGCTACACACACCCTGTCCCTATCATACTGCTACACACACCCTGTCCCTATCATACTGCTACACACACCCTGTCCCTATCATACTGCTACCCACACCCTGTCCCTATCATACTGCTACACACACCCTGTCTCTATCATACTGCTACACACACCCTGTCCCTATCATACTGCTACACACACCCTGTCCCTATCATACTGCTACACACACCCTGTCCCTATCATACTGCTACACACACCCTGTCCCTATCATACTGCTACACACACCCTGTCTCTATCATACTGCTACACACACCCTGTCCCTATCATACTGCTACACACACCCTGTCCCTATCATACTGCTACCCACACCCTGTCCCTATCATACTGCTACCCACACCCTGTCCATCACCCTGTCTCTATCATACTGCTACACACACCCTGTCCCTATCATACTGCTACACACACCCTGTCCCTATCATACTGCTACACACACCCTGTCCCTATCATACTGCTACACACACCCTGTCCCTATCATACTGCTACACACACCCTGTCTCTATCATACTGCTACACACACCCTGTCTCTATCATACTGCTACACACACCCTGTCCCTATCATACTGCTACACACACCCTGTCCATTACCCTGTCTCGATCATACTGCTACACACACCCTGTCCATTACCCTGTCTCTATCATACTGCTACACACATCCTTGCTCACTATTGCCCATGTGTAAACAGACTGAGCCCCCACCCACCCACACACACTCATCCACCCGTGCTAAGGGGTATGTGCTTTAAATCCTAGCGGCCAGTGCCCAATCCTCCTTTTAAAAAAATCAGAACAGGGTCACAGCTAAGTTTCCCAGTGGTCTTCACATATATATCCTCCCAGTCCACCACTTCACTTCTACTATATCAGAGGTGTACTCCAAGGTCTAGTGGTGACTGACACATGCATTGACAAATGAGATGGGGCAACACCAGCTAAAGACATCAATGATGTGATTTTGTAACCTTGCCTGAAACTTGAGGACTTGTGTTAGCTGCCAGTTAACACCTAGGCTTTAGCTCAGAGGGCTAATGCATATTTTGAGTTGGTTTGATTCCTGGTCGGTAACACCAGCTGTGTTGACTGTGTACTCACTGCCCGTGCTGCCATGGTCATACTGATGCCGGTGAGGAATGTGAGGTAGTACCCGGGGTACACTCCATGCCACATGGCCGACAGTAGGAAGGTGGCCGCCGTGGGGTTGATGGGACAGCGCTCATAGCACACCCTGTAGAGAACAGACATGATACAGGTCAAGTATTAGCATACCAGCTAATGCTAATCACAATACTGGCATCTCAGCCTGAGTGCACATGACACAGATTCAGCATTAGCACACTAGCTTATGCAAACTACAGCATTAGCATCCCAATTTGTGTAGAGATGTGTTCTGTGCAGAGATAATGGCAGCGCTAGCAGACCAGTGCAGATCTGATGTATACCAACAGCATGACTACTGATATATAGGCCTACTATCTGTGATAGTATAGCTACAATATACAATCATGTAGATTGTACTATCTACATGACTACTGTAGTAAGATCAAGCAGATTACTCTGTACTATGACGCATATTACCTTTTGAGCCATAGTGCTGTCTGGATATTCCAGTTGTCGAGGAACATCTTGAAACTGGTGGCAAACTGAAAAGAGAGATGGTGCTGTTCTAGTAGTGCATGTAGCCAAACGAGGAAACACTAACCTACACTACTAGTGAAAATGTGAATCATTTAAAAAAGGCAGAGCCTAACCTCAATGTCCAGTATTCTCAAGTTTGATATCAGGTCCCATCTTGGGGTGCCATCTTTATTGTAGCCGTTGAAGCCAAAGCCTGCAGCGTTGTTGATGGCATCAGCTGTTCAATTGGAAAACACAACAAAGGTTACCAGGCAGAATGTCAGTGGCCAAGACAGAACAACATCCCTTACCGTCAAGAAGAACATTCTGTTAGATGATAGTAGGCGTACTACTGAATGCACAGAGGATCTGGGATACAGTGAGTTCTCCACCTTGACACTAGAGGGCAGTGTAACACCACAAGTAGCCCAACTTTTATGTGAGTTTAGAAAGGCCACTATCAGAGCCAATAATCACCCTGATTTGTTATAAGGTGTGGCCAGCAACCACATTCTCCCCCAGCAGCCTTCATATTCAAAATACTTTATATATGCATATTTTTTATTTTTTACTTCAGATTTAGTCACATTAATAATACTAAAGTGCACTCACACAGGGTCCAAATGAAGTAGTACTTGGGCCGGGTGGCCAACATGGAGAGGTACAGGTAGAGGACCTGGAGGATGAAGGGGGTAGAGGCCACGAACTTGTCGTCGATGGAGCGCTCCACCGGACAGAGCTTAGACACGGACAGGAAGATGGCCAGGGAGATGGCACAGGTACAAAGTTTGGAGATAATGTCATTCTGTGGGGGGAAAACAGATATGAGATGATTATAAGACCTTATAAAGGAGGTCATACATGTTTATGAGTCTTACGAAGCATTATAACCAATAATGCATTACAACTGCAGGCTAGGGTTACCAAAAGGTAATTGCCTAAGTCCATTTGTAGTTTAGAAAATGTTTTCAATATGTGAACTCCTGATGTCGATAGAACAAAAAAAAGTGGTCTAAGGCACTGCATCTCAGTGCTAGAGGCGTCACTACAGACCCTGGTTCGATTCCAGGCTTTATCACAACCTTCCGTGATTGGGAGTCCCATAGGGAAGCACACAAGTCGCCCAGCGTCATCCGGGTTAGGCCGTCATTGTAAATAAGAATTCGTTCTTAAATGACTTGCCTAGTTAAATAAAGGTCAACTAACGTCTGAAATATTAGCTTTGTGTTTTGCAAGAAGCTTCAGAAACAGGTATAGGCCTATGTCATTGTGTACAACAGCAGGAGCTATTTGACAGCAGTAAATATAGGACGTGTTGTGTTGCAGCTTTTGTGTTTTGAAGAGACAAAAGAAAAAGCATGGGTGCTGCTCTGTTCAAGAGTAGCTCAATGGCCTGACAGCCAAGTGTCACGAATCGAGGGAAAGTTGAACAGCGCAAAGTACAGAGAGATCCTTGATGAAAACGTGCTCCAGAGCGCTCAGGACATCAGATTGGGGCGAAGGTTTACCTTCCAACAGGACAACGACCCTAAGCATACTGCCAAGACAACGCAGGAGTGGCTTTGGGACAAGTCTCAGAATGTCGTTAAGTAGCCCAGCCAGAGCCCGGACATGAGCCCAATTGAACATCTCTGGAGACACCTGAAAATAGCTGTGCAGAAACACTCCCCATCCAACCTGACAGAGCTTGAGAGGTTCTGCAGAGAAGAATGGGAGAAACTCCCCAAATACAGGTGTGCCAAGCTTGTATAGACATACCCAAGAAGACGCGAGGCTGTAATCGCTTCGAGTTAACGGGTCTGAATACTTGTGCAAATGTGATATTTCATTTATTTTTTGCAAAAGAAATCTAAAAACCCATTTTGGTTTTGTCATTATGGGGCATTGTGTATAGATTGATGGGTGAAAACAACAATTGAATCCATTTTATAATAAGGCTGTAACAAATGTTGAAAAAGTCAAAGGGTCTGAATACAGTACATACACACAGTACATACACACAGTACATACACACAGTACATACACACAGTAGATACACACAGTAGATACACACAGTAGATACACACAGTAGATACACACAGTAGATACACACAGTAGATACACATGGCCATGACCCCACCACACCCACCACTTAAGTACCAACAAAAATTGCTGACACCATTCAAACCAGTGAACTTTAAAGCCAATTATCTCTGAATCATCTTTTTGAGGATAGAACTCTGTAGTCCCAAGCACTCCACTCATTTTCACACTCAGTCTGTTGGTAATAGTTATAAATTCTATCATAAAAGTAGCAAATACCCAAAATCATGGTCCTTCTTTGTTCTAGTTTCATGAGGAATCAGCCTATAATTATATTCTAAGTTACTCCTGACCAGTCTAACAATGAGAGACAGGCAGTGTGGTACCTTGGGAGAGGGCTCTGTGTGCTTGTACTTCCCGTTCTCTTTTCCATTGCTCTCCAGGTGGCGAGGCTGGTAGGCCGTGCCCTCGATGAAGGCCATGTAGTCATTGTAGGAGCAGGTGGGCCCGGCCAGGATGCCCATGAAGTTACAGTTGTAGCTCAGGTACTCCAGCAGATTGGGCATCCTCCTGGGGGAAGAGGACAAGACCAGAAAGAGATGTGAGACAGATGCTGCTGTTAGCAACTAGAGGATCAAGCCGAGGAGCGTCTCTATTGAGTCATGCTAAAAAACATGGACATACTGCATCCCGTTCTCTGAGCAAAGGAGATGTAACTAAAAACGCTAACATGCCTCACATATAACTTGTCCCTAGTCTCATTCCTATCCATGTGCCTGTTAGCACAGTAAGTAGGGCTACAGTACCCCTACACAGCCTTGACCCTAGATTAGGAACACGTAGCCCATGAGTCATCACTTTTGTTGCATCATGCTAGCATTGCCACACTAATTCTACTAGTAATTTTGGGCTTCCCGAGTGGCGCAGCAGTCTGAGGCACTGCATTGCAGCGCTAGAGGCATCACTACGGACCAGGGTTTGATACCGGGCTGTATCACAACTGGCCGTGATCAGGAGTCCCGGAGAGCGGCGCACGATTGGCCCAGTGTCATCCGGGTTAGGGGAGGGTTTGGCCAGGGGGGCTTTACAATAATTTTTTCTTAACTGACTTGCCTAGTTAAATAAAATATAAAATAAAAATACTGAATGGCCACCCAAGTAGAGCAACAAGAGTAAGAGACCTGAGCTGTATTCCAAAACACATACTAACTGTACTACTTGTGACGCAATTTGAGTATGTAGTATGCTAATTGGTGATAGTATGGATCTAGTCAGTATGCCAAAAATTCCTGGATGTCATACTACTAGTAATTTGTTATGATAACAAGCTAGCAAGAAGTTGCATAGCAACAGCATCAACTTCCAATAGACAAGTGAAGCGCTAGCACACTCAACTGATAGGACACCATTTGTTTACAGTATACCAAAATTAACTAATAGTACCTAGTATATACTCATATACTCTTCCCTCAGAGGACAAATTGTTGTGAATTCAGGCAGATGCAAAAAAAGTTAACGAAAATGTCTGGAATGGAGGCTTGTGGGGAGCCGATTTGTATAGAGGCCTTGTTACACTGGCAGCATTTACATCTGTGTGGCACTTTGGAGGGAGGGAGAGCAGTCTTTCCCTGCCAAGTGCAATCTGTTGAGTATGGTGGTGGTGGTGGTACTGCAAGGTCAGGAGAACACACTGATTGCTAATGTCTCGCTGCCCTGGAGTTTCTCTCAAAGTGAGCAGCTAAGTCACAATGAGCAGCTAAGTCACATTTCTTTCCTTTGGCCAAGGGGTTGGCTAGGTTCAATTGTAGTTGAGCTGTTATATACCTATAACATATTTGTAACTGTGGCAATTCAACAACAAACAAAAAAATCTCACAAAGTTAAATTAAATTCCTTTCACAAGGTAGGTTGGCGCTCCACTCCTTGGTCACTGCCAGCTTCTTCCTGACTACCCTGGTCACATGACACTTGATATACGTGCGGTTGCCATGCAACCGCTGGGAACCCTTTGGAGCAGGATACAAACTCCTTCACAGCCACTTTCACAGACTGTGAGAGGAGCGCTGGTGGTAAATAAATCGCTCTAATTGTTGTTGATACCAGGAATATTCTGTTCTCGGTAATTTAATGGGAAGAAAATGGAATAAGATTCCTCCAGAGGCAATCATTTCCATCCTCTCGTCCTCTTTAGAAGCAATTGTCCAGTTGGGGCCTACATTTTACAGGGTACCTACACAATCTTTCTTTGTGTTCATATCATTATCAAATCGCAGTAGAACAAAATATATACATGTTTGACACAATGGGAAAGAGAGGGAAAGAAAGACAGGGAAGGAGAAGGAGATTGAGAGAGAACCAAGAAAAGAGAGGAACAAGAAATTAACAACAGAAACTATACACGTGACATGAGTACTAGCTAGCGGCTACCATGGAGGCTTTCCCTGTGACCACGTCCCACTGTAATACCTTTAGTATGGCAGTAGAACTGTCTCTAGTCCAGCTGGGAGAATAAAAACATACCTGGGTCACATACCTTACAGCTAGGCATCTCTGACTGGGGGTCAGCTGCTCCTCCTTCCTTGCCAAACCTATGGGAACACAGAGTCTGGTCACATGACTATATCCAAGACATCCCCATCCCCCTAAAAATACATTCAACTCCTAATACATTATGCAATAACCTGGGACTGTCATGAATGCACACAGATATCCAGAGAAAGTAAGAAGTGTGTGCATTTAAATTCTAAGAAAAATGTGCCGAACAAAAAACACCATCCTAATATTGAGTTGACGGCATCTACCTCAGTCAGAGCTGCTCGCAGTAGTGAGAGGCAGAGGAAGAGACAGGTGTAATACTCTGTTTACCAGACTGTCATTCAGCTGATAACCAGATTCAACTCCTTATCAACCTCCAATGCACCGAACACACAGCCACAGTAAATCATGCCGACCACACAGCTGTACACACCAAAAACACACACGCAACCATTAAGGCCTGTACGAGCACACACTAGGACACTGTCACACAGGCCTACAACGCAGTTGACAACTAGGTCTAGTCTCAGCAGCTATCCTCTTCCATGTCAGTCGGCTCTAGAAGTGAGAGCCTACAGTTCAGTCAACATGTCATTGCATGAGGTTACATCATAACAGGCTATGCTTCCAGTACGTTGTGCACTTCATGAGACACAGAAAAGCAGACATAAACTCTTCCTTTTCATATGAATGCTGCAGACCGGAACAAACATACTATTCAACAGCAATAACTGACACTTTCCCAGTGGCCCCAAGGGCTGTGTGGCCTAATGGCCAGTCAAAACAGAGGTCAAAGGCCATTCCTGTGGTGATGGGCATGGTCAGGGGTCGTGGGTGACCGACCCAGTGATAATGAAGCCCGGAGTCAGAGGAGGACAGGGAGAAGGAGGGGCTTATTACATAATCTCATTACCATGCTAATTAAACACTGTTTTCCATCTGTGGGGCAGCATGGGACTTCCAGCAAACATTAAAGGGATATATTTCTCTCCAAAATATAACAGACGTTTCAGACGTTTTCAGAACTCAAAAGAGGTCAAATGTGGAGATGACTTCACACAACATATGTTGAGTAGATCTGGCCAATCCCAAATGAATGGGAAAATGGGCAGTGTCTAATTTCATCATGTTAAATGTTTCCATTTTACTTGGGTGTACACTTTTTTCCAGTGATTACACTTTGGTCACGTAATACATGACATGTTTCCCTCTACAGAAGAACATGTAGGTCTTAATGTGACATCTCAAATAATCCCTTAATTAGTTACCGTGGCCTTTTGACTGCTTCTGGACATCTAACACTGGCGGTCTACTTTACAAAACTTCAAAAGGACAACAGCTATGTAATCACACACACACACACACACACACACACACACACACACACACACACACACACACACACACACACACACACACACACACACACACACAGCACTGCTGAGGGAGCTTACAAGTAAGCATTTCGCTGCACCGTTTATACCTGCTATAAACTGTGTATGTGACAAATAAACAGGGATTTGATTTGACACACACAGTATGTGACATTATGGATGATTTGGTGTAGGGGAAAGGAAAAGGCTTACGGAGGAACATAACCGTTCTCGTTACATACATGTGTTTACAATGCCACCCCTGCCCCCTCAACTGACTCCACTGTCAAACGTCCTCACCATACAAGCACTGGAGCACCAATTACTGGATTATGCAATCTGTCCACGGAGGTATTTATTGAGACCACTAGTTGAAATGGTATATGTTGCTTGTTTTTCAATTCAAAGGGAATAAAAGCAGATGAACAGGATATAAAGGGGGACTATATATTCTCTGCAAGGTGCCAAACACATCAATCAAATGTATTTATAAAGCCCTTTACATCAGCAGATGTCAAAGTGCTTCTACAGAAACCCCGCCTAAAACACTTGCCTACGAAAAAGGCCTTAGCAGCTGAAACCAATAATACAATGATGTTCATATCCCCTCTTGTCGTGTTTCTGTTTTTGTTAAAAAGGGGACCGCAGATCTCTCTCGCTATGCATAGAACGTGGTAGAGTTCCTGACTTCCCATGCTAGTTGTAGCTTTAGCTGGCTGGAAGAGAGGAAATTGAGAGCAGTTCATAAAACCACTGTGTTATCGTCTCCCTCTGTGTTGCCGTTTTCACCTCCCAGGCAACTGTCATGACAGCCTTAACAATGACATGTTCCATCACCATGATAACAGAGTTCCTTAGCTATAGAGAGACAAACACACACATCTCACCGTCATGTATCTCAAATGCAAGGCTGGTGATCTTCTGAGTGATGACCATCATTGGCCTATAGGAGAGAACACAGGAGAAGAGAGGAGAGTAAACCAATCACATCATCCCTGACTGCATCAGCTCACCTACACTGTAGCTAACTTCTTCTCATTACATAATATATTAACATCCCATCTCCATCAGGGATATATTATTCATTACAAACTGGGTGGTTCGAGCCCTGAAAGCTGATTGGCTGACAGCAGTGTTATATCAGTATACCACAGGTTTGACAAAACATTTTTATTGCTCTAATTACGTTGGTAACCGGTTTATAATAGCATTAAAGTACCACTGGGGGTTGTGGTATATGGCCAATATACAACAGCTAAGGGATGTATCCAGGCACTCCACGTTGCGTTGTGCATAAGAACAGCCCTTAGCCGTGGTATCGACCATATACCACACCCCCTCGGGGCTTATTGCTTAATTGACCATCATTCAGTGAAAGCACTGGGAGTACGACCGTAGCGAACACACATAACCATATCCTGGTAACGGATGACCTTATTCCTGCTGCTGTCAGCAACATCTGTTAAGTCGGTTTCTATACGCACTGAAGACAACAGGACAGTGTCAGGTACATAATACCATATGACAGGAGAACTGTGGGTTGAAATCTTAAAGACTATCCTTATTAAAATGGGAGTATTCATTAGCTGTAGGTTGCACAGAAAATCAGTTGTTCAAAATGATACAACACCCCAGGTTAAAGTAGTAGCATGTTAAAGTAGGTAGCAGGATGTAGCAGGTTAAAGTAGGTAGCAGGGTAAAGTAGGTAGCAGGGTAAAGTAGGTAGCAGGTTGTAGCAGGTTAAAGTAGGTAGCAGGGTAAAGTAGGTAGCAGGGTGTAGCAGGTTAAAGTAGGTAGCAGGGTAAAGTAGATTGCAGGGTAAAGTAGGTAGCAGGGTAAAGTAGGTAGCAGGGTAAAGTAGGTAGCAGGGTAAAGTAGGTAGCAGGTTGTAGCAGGTTAAAGTAGGTAGCAGGTTGTAGCAGGTTAAAGTAGGTAGCAGGTTGTAGCAGGTTAAAGTAGGTAGCAGGTTAAAGTAGGTAGCAGGTTGTAGCAGGTTAAAGTAGGTAGCATGTTGTAGCAGGTTAAAGTAGGTAGCAGGTTGTAGCAGGGTAAAGTAGGTAGCAGCTTGTAGCAGGTTAAAGTAGGTAGCAGGGTAAAGTAGGTAGCAGGTTGTAGCAGGTTAAAGTAGGTAGCAGGTTGTAGCAGGTTATAGTAGGTAGCAGGTTAAAGTAGGTAGCAGGTTAAAGTAGGTAGCAGGTTAAAGTAGGTAGCAGGTTGTAGCAGGTTAAAGTAGGTAGCAGGTTGTAGCAGGTTAAAGTAGGTAGCAGGTTAAAATAGGTAGCAGGTTAAAGTTGGTAGCAGATTACTATATTGCATGGAATAGATTGTGCCCTGACCATCTAACCCAGGGAGAACATACAAAAGAGCCTATTAACTTGATGATAATCAAAGAGGCAAAGAGGGAGGTCTGCACTTGTGATGCTGTGGCTCGCCTACTGGGGTTGCTTAGCAACTGGCCACCCCCTGCCCTAGCACACGTGTTTGGTAGTCTGGTTCACCAGCAACCCTGGAGGAGGACGAACTGAAGTCTTGATCAATGCACCCCAATGTACATTACAGTTAAGTGCATTGTAGTTGCTGGACTTATTTACTCCACAGCTGGTTAATGTGGTACTAACAATATTTGGATAGTAAAAGTGCAGGGGCATTCGACTCCAATTCTCGAGGACTGTCATGTCTGCTGGAATTCTCCTCTCTCTTCTCCCTGATTGATTCATACATGCAAATGAATGTCATTGACAGTCAACACAACACCCAGACGTTACCCGGTGAAGTCTGCAGAGTACATGCCATAGTCGAACACGTAAACCCGGGTGACCTGGCAGAAACTGAGGTAGCCCAGAGCCACAATGAAGCACAACCTGTAGAGAGAGAGAGGAGAGACAAGGTTAGTCACTTTCCAATGTCTATACTAGCATATATTCCCAATATATTATTTCATTCTAGGTAGTGTGACAACCCTCCCACTGTGTCTGACGAATTCTCCCTTTACTCTTGTTTTCCTTAATAGGATGTTGGTGGGCGGAGCCGGGAGGATCGTCAGTGAAATGGGACACACCTGGCCCCGGGTGTGTCCCAGGATAAATTTTCCTCTTTCCCATTCATTGAGGAGACTCTCTCCATGCAGACACAGATTTCGGTTGTTTTATTATTTTATTATTTTTCACCTTTATTTAACCAGGTAAGCTAGTTGAGAACAAGTTCATTTACAACTGCGACCTGGCCAAGATAAAGCATAGCAGTGTGAACAGACAACAACACAGAGTTACACATGGAGTAAACAATAAACAAGTCAATAACACAGTGGAAATAAGAAAAAAATAGTCTATATACATTGTGTGCAAAAGGCATGAGGAGGTAGGCGAATAATTACAATTTAGCAGATTAACACTGGAGTGATAAATGATCAGATGGTCATGAGCAGGTAGAGATACTGGTGTGCAAAAGAGCAGTAAAGTAAATAAATAAAAACAGTATGGGGATGAGGTAGGTAAATTGGGTGGGCTATTTCCCGATGGACTATGTACAGCTGCAGCGATCGGTTAGCTGCTCAGATAGCAAATGTTTAAAGTTGGTGAGGTAGATAAGTCTCCAACTTTAGCGATTTTTGCAATTCGTTCCAGTCACAGGCAGCAGAGAACTGGAAGGCGGCCAAATGAGGTGTTGGCTTTAGGGATGATCAGTGAGATACACCTGCTGGAGCGCGTGCTACGGGTGGGTGTTGCCATCGTAACCAGTGAACTGAGATATCGCGGAGATTTACCTAGCATGGACTTGTAGATGACCTGGAGCCAGTGGGTCTAGCGACGAATATGTAGCGAGGGCCAGTCGACTAGAGCATACAGGTCGCAGTGGTGGGTGGTATAAGGTGCTTTAATAACAAAACGGATGGCAGTGTGATAAACTGCATCCAGTTTGCTGAGTATTGGAAGCTATTTTGTAGAGGACATCGCCGAAGTCTACTTTACTAGGGTAGGTTTGGCGGCGTGAGTGAAGGAGGCTTTGTTGCGGAATAGAAAGCAGACTCTAGATTTGATTTTCGATTGGAGATGTTTGATGAGTCTGGAAGGAGAGTTTACAGTCTAGCCAGACACCTAGGTACTTATAGATGTCCACATATTCTAGGTCGGAACCATCCAGGGTGGTGATGCTAGTCGGGCGTGCGGGTGCAGGCAGCGAACGGTTGAAAAGCATGCATTTGGTTTTACTAGCGTTTAAGAGCAGTTGGAGGCCACGGAAGGAGTGTTGTATGGCATTGAAGCTCGTTTGGAGGTTAGATAGCAGTGTCCAAGGAAGGGCCAGAAGTATACAGAATGGTGTCGTCTGTGTAGAGGTGGATCAGCGAATCGCCCTCAGCAAGAGCTTGTGGAATTTGTGCTTGTTTGCGTTGGCACCTTTCAACACCCCTCATCACATTTATGCACGTAACCACTCACTTACACTATTGATCTCACACACACGCACACACAGTTAGTTAAATAAATATATTTTGTTATTCCTTATCTCCACGTCTCCTTTTTTGTTACGCACTTTGAGCCGGTTTGTGACAGTAGTATATTAGTGCAGATTTACATCAGAACAGAGTCCAGTAGTCACTGGTCATTTTTTAAATGATCCACACTAGCCATCTATCACGTTGAACACATCCATTGGGACACACACACAAAAAAGTATGTGAACTCTTTGGAATTACCTGGATTTCTGCATAAATTAGTCATCAGATCAAATTTGATCTTCATCTAAGTCACAACAATAGAGACAAACCGTGTGCTTAAACTAATAACACACAAATTGTATTTTTGTCTATATTTAATACATAATTTAAACATTCTGTGCAGGTCTGATCCACAACTACAGAAAACGTTTGGTTGAGGTTATTGCTGCCAAAGGCGGGTCAACCAGTTATTAAATCCAAGGGCTCTTATACTTTTCCACCCTGCACTGTAAATGTTTACATATTGTGTTCAATAGACATGGAAGCGTATAAGTGTGTATGTTAGTTTAAGAAAACTGTCTATTGTTGTGAACAAGATGAAGATCAGATCAAATATTATGACCAATTGATGCGGAAATCGAGGTATTTCCAAAGGGTTCGCATACCTTTTCTTGCCACTGTTTGTGGAGTGAGTGAGTACTGAGAGCTGGTACAAAGCAAACGCTGATTCAGCTAGCTGCATCATCCATCTTGTTCTCCTCAACGGAAGGGATCTTGGACATCATAAAGAGTCAGCTAGCTGTAGCGTCCATCTTGTTCTCCTCAACGGAAGGGATCTTGGACATCATAAAGAGTCAGCTAGCTGTAGCGTCCATCTTGTTCCCCTCAACGGAAGGGATCTTGGACATCATAAAGACTCAGCTAGCTGTAGCGTCCATCTTGTTCTCAACGGAAGGGATCATGGACATCATAAAGACTCAGCTAGCTGTAGCGTCTATCTTGTTCTCCTCAACGGAAGGGATCTTGGACATCATAAAGACTCAGCTAGCTGCATCGTCCATCTTGTTCTCCTCAAGGGAAGGGATCTTGGACATCATAAAGACTCAGCTAGCTGCATCGTCCATCTTGTTCTCCTCAAGGGAAGGGATCTTGGACATCATAAAGAGTCAGCTAGCTGTAGCGTCCATCTTGTTCTCCTCAACGGAAGGGATCTTGGACATCAGAAAGACTCAGCTAGCTGTAGCGTCCATCTTGTTCTCCTCAAGGGAAGGGATCTTGGACATCATAAAGACTCAGCTAGCTGTAGCGTCCATCTTGTTCTCCTCAACGGAAGGGATCTTGGACATCATAAAGAGTCAGCTAGCTGTAGCGTCCATCTTGTTCTCCTCAACGGAAGGGATCATGGACATCAGAAAGGCAGTCAGGCAAATCACCTAGTCTTTGTTGGAGATGAGGAAGAACGCTGGTGGTTTGTTTGCATCTTAGATTCAGTAAGATGGTCATCCATGGTTACATGGCCATGGTGCTATGGAATAGGATCAAGCCTAAGTGTCTATATGAATTGAATGCATTTCATGATGAAGGGCAGTGGTGGCCAAAACATCAAGCTTTTTTAAAACTTTGCTTAAATATTACAATGAGTTTTTACATGTTGAGCGAGCATTACGCCTTTTGCTTCTCCCTTATGAAAACCAGACTGCCATTGTACTTGAGATGAGCACTAAATCAGGACTAGTTTAAAATCAACCAGCTACGCCAAGTCAAACGCAGTGCTTCCATGCCAAGTATGTAATGTAGATATTAGAGGAACTCTTTATTTATCACAATGTTTCAGATCAACCAAATGGAAACAATGAGCTGAAAGGGGTTACAAACATTTGCTGAGAAATAGAAACAAATGCCAGTGTTAATCCCACAGGACATTAAACAGCTATGTGTGTGCGTCTACCCCAAAGGTTAGCATTATATTGAGATTCCAAGCAAAGGCTCATGGTTATTGGTGTTATAAGAGGGGGATTGGCAAGAACAGGCAGTGGGCACAATGGGCATCTCAGCGCTGTGTGCTCTCACTTGGCATGGCAGCCCGGTGAGAGGGTGGCATGGCAGCCTGGTGAGAGGGTGGCAGGGCAGCCTGGTGAGAGGGTGGCAGGGCAGCCTGGTGAGAGGGTGGCAGGGCAGCCTGGTCTGAACAGTGAACACTAATGTATTTCCTTGCATGGAAGAGTGAGAAGTTGAGGATACTACCATTGTCCTCACAGAAGTCTGAATCCTCCGAGCTCCCTTCATATCAAAAGGCAGTCAATTGGAAACACCCCCAGAAGACAAAGGCATTCTACCGTCACTCCCTAAATAAGCCCTCAAAGACAGGCAGACATGACTAACACCTGAAACTGATATCACCATGAAGCATATTTTACTGTCCTATCCAACCATTTTCTGTTCTGACAAAACTATAAATCCTATTTGTCAATTTCTATTTTTTATAATTCATGGGATGTTATATTAATGACACAGTAGCAGCAGTATTACACTAACAGAAAATGAGCAACATGTAGCCTAGTGGTTAGAGCAGCAGTTAACCCACTGTTCCTAGACCAATAAGAACGTGTTAACAGACAGTGTATTTACAGAAGGCCCATACGGGACTCTCTTCCTGGTGTAATTTGCAGTAACTGAAGTGTGGGTCTAAAGTAGACTGCCTCCCCACTGAGGGACGGCCTCAGACGGGGCAACTTGACGACTTAACCCCCTGGGAGGCCCAGATGAACGGCAAAAGACAAGCAGCAAGATAATGAAAAGCACTAGAGGTGAATAAATGCAGGAATTCTGACTACACACTCATATAGGCACACAGTGGCATTAAGGAGTTTGAGTGAGAATCACAAGCTCTCATCTGTCAGGCTGCCAACATCTGCCCACATATCTGTGACCACTATGCCACATCTGTGACCACATGCTACTCTATGCCACATCTGTGACCACTATGCCACATCTGTGACCACATGCTACTCTATGCCACATCTGTGACCACTATGCCACATCTGTGACCACATGCTACTCTATGTATTAATCTCTCTATGCAGGAGGGTAAACAATATTTGATGCTTGACACTCCTCACACACACACACACACACACACACACACACACACACACACACACACACACACACACACACACACACACACACACACACACACACACACACACACACACACACACACACACACACACACACATATATACATATATATATATAAAACTATACCAACTAAAATGACCCTGAATGACACGAACAAACACGCAGACCAGAGCACACGTGCAGACCAGAGCACACGTGCAGTCCAGTCACACACACAAGTATGTACATTCATACACCATACGGAAACGCATCCTGGATGAAAAAAAATACAAAATTTAAAAAAGTTGGTTCTTAAATACAAAACTCTGGTCTGAATCGTCCTACACTGTGACACATAGGACCGGGTACCGGAGACAGTGACTGATTGGATGTGTCAGCTGAGGACGGTGTGACCCCTCCTCACGTCACAACTCAATCATACTGACAGTTAGCCTGAGTGGGACCTTTTAACCATCGACAGTGGAGTTAGAGTTTGTGTTGAGGTATATTGTTTGTTACATATTTGGTGTAAGGTTGTATGGACAGGTGGGTTATTGAAGATTGGAGTTTTGTGGTCAGATTTGGGATAGTGTTAAGGTCATGGGAACTGTCACTGCATCATCAGTGCTGTGCTCAGGTTTAGTCTGTTTATGGTTAGGCTAATGGCGGATACCATTGCGTGTTTAGGTTTGGTGTAGTACGGGTCAGTGTTATCATTCAGGTTTATTGTTAAGTTTCAGGTCCAAGGGGGAATGCAGGGCTCCGTGCCAGCCCAGCGCAGCATTAAACATCACCAGGCCAGATTGAAGTGGCCCACGGCACGGAGAGCAAGAGGAACAAATCGATGCTGAATCAATGGGCTTACTTCATTCCAGCAGCTCCAAGATGGGAGTTTCTAAAGACTATTGGGCTTATTTAGCATTTACTGTATTAGCCTACGTCTTGGCCTATGTACTTCAAACGATCATCACGGAATACAAAAACTCCACCCATCTGCAATGGGACCACTCCCATTACCCCGGTTTGTGTTGCTCTCCTGAGGAACATTACCCCTGTTTGTGTTGCTCTCCTGAGGAACATTACCCCTGTTTGTGTTGCTCTCCTGAGGAACATTACCCCTGTTTGTGTTGCTCTCCTGAGGAACATTACCCCTGTTTGTGTTGCTCTCCTGAGGAACATTACCCCTGTTTGTGTTGCTCTCCTGAGGAACATTACCCCTGTTTGTGTTGCTCTCCTGAGGAACATTACCCCTGTTTGTGTTGCTCTCCTGAGGAACATTACCCCTGTTTGTGTTGCTCTCCTGAGGAACATTACCCCTGTTTGTGTTGCTCTCCTGAGGAACATTACCCCTGTTTGTGTTGCTCTCCTGAGGAACATTACCCCTGTTTGTGTTGCTCTCCTGAGGAACATTACCCCTGTTTGTGTTGCTCTCCTGAGGAACATTACCCCTGTTTGTGTTGCTCTCCTGAGGAACATTACCCCTGTTTGTGTTGCTCTCCTGAGGAACATTACCCCTGTTTGTGTTGCTCTCCTGAGGAACATTACCCCTGTTTGTGTTGCTCTCCTGAGGAACATTTGCAAGACCAGAGTCATAGTCAAGTTGCCATGCGACGCATCCAACTGCAGAACCAGCCAACTGTCCACTCAGTCACAGGGCAGACATGTCTCGGAGGTGACGGTTTTATCAGTGCCATTTCAACCGGCAGGGAACAAAAAGCCAACCCGTTGCTCGTGTTTCCAGCCAATGAGCTGGCAGCGAGCCTCGGCCCAAAGCACTTAGCATTCCCAAGCAGTGTGGTACCTTGCCTGGACCTCCGCCGCCTCCCGATGCCCCGACCCACGATTAATCACGCCTCATAACCCCTCCAATTACCCTAATATAATAGGACAGAAATCAGGGCAATGTGCTGCAGAGTGTATAATATACCCATGTGTGGGAAAATGTGCCTTTCTCTGTTGCCTGCCAGGCAGCAGGTAGGTTGGTTATGTCATTTCTTTCACAGGCCTTGCCACACAAAGGGATGGTGGTTCAGGCTTCAATAGCAACATGGTATAAATAACACAGCCTTTCATGTGGGCACTATCACCGTGTCCTTCACTCGCTTTGTCACCTCTCCCTCTCGATCGCTTATACTCCCTCTATTGTCAGGTTCTCCATTTCAAAGTCTGTTATCTGAATGGAGGTTGGAATCAGTAGCGCGCCAGACTTTCTGCATATACAACGTTTCGAGTTATAGACAAAGTATTATCAGCAAAACAGTTTTTGGGATTCATTAAATACATGTCAATCCTCAGCAAAAAATGAATGCAAAGTACATTCATACAAACGGTATGCCACCTCCCCTTCCACAAGTCAGTGTGTTATAACAGGCAGAGAGAGCGGAGGACAACCTCTCTAGAACATTCCAACCTTTCTCCAGGCACATTCAACAGGTGAATGAACAGACAAGTTGAACATTACCCAGGAGTTGCAACAGCAACTGAATGACAAGTCAATGTGTGTAGCCTAGAACTAAACAGAGTGTGTGTGAATCACAATACCCACATGCAGTTGACTTCTTCCTTCACCAAAACAGTCATTGACACCATGGCATTTCTATCAAATTTCATTGGTCACATATTTAGCAGAAGTTATTGCGGGTGTAGTGAAATGCTTGTTAAACAATGGCCATAACTATATGTATATGACAATAGTTGAAAATAGTGTTGTACTTTGCACATTGAGGGGCTAGGCTACTCCACTAACAAGGTGGTTTTCAGATGAAGTGCAGTCAGGGGATTGGAGACTGTTGTATATGCATGTTTGTTCTGCTCCATTTGAAGTCTACAGGAGATGGATTTGCTCTCGTGGGGCTTGCTAGCATTTCTAGCACCAGCCTCCACTGGGTGTAATGCTTCCCAGGAAATTCCATTCTAATCTGCCTGGTGAGGTGTCTGGAGAAAGGCAGCAGGATGGACGTGGAGAGGGAGACCCATATGGAGGAGGAAGGGATGAGTAAGCAGAGAGAGATGGAGGGAGGGATGACTGAGGAGAGTGATTGAGAAGGAGATAAAGTAGGAGAGATTTGATATTGTAAATAATGCAGTCTATTCTCTCTACATACTTTATTAGAAAAACTATAACCTTGTCTATCCTCCTGAACTCAGTCTCCTCTCCTCTCCCCCCATCTTTAGCTACTTCTAATTTTGCCAATCTCTTTTAGTCAAGCAGACTTTGCGTTACCACTCCTCTCAGCCCTGAAGCAAACACTTAAGATGTTGATGAGAAAGATCGAGAAATGCCAGCCCTAACAAGGGTGCATCACATCTTGCCAGGCTTCCTTCCCTATACCCGACTTGAGTGGGTTGAGTCACTGACGTTCTCTATTTATGGATTTTTTATTTATTTAACTAGGCAAGTCAGTTAAGAACAAATTCTTATTTACAATGATGGCCTACAGGGGAACAGTGGGTTAACTACATTGTCAGTGCGGGGATTCGATCTCGCAACCTTTCGGTTACTGGCCCAACACTCTAACCACTAGGCTACCTGCCGCCCCTACACTCCAACCACTAGGCTACCTGCCGCCCCTACACTCCAACCACTAGGCTACCTGCCGCCCCTACACTCCAACCACTAGGCTACCTGCCGCCCCTACACTCTAACCACTAGGCTACCTGCCGCCCCTACACTCTAACCACTAGGCTACCTGCCGCCCCTACACTCCAACCACTAGGCTACCTGCCGCCCCTACACTGCAACCACTAGGCTACCTGCCGCCCCTACACTCCAACCACTAGGCTACCTGCCGCCCGTTCAGTCGTCTTCCTGCACGGTCTTGCTCCCCCTCAGGCTTGTGTGGTGGGGGAGATCTTCATAGGCTATACTCGGCCAACTTACTACCCTGAGACAAGGCTATGTACTCTTGATATCCCTCTGGTGGTGTGGGAGCTGTGCTTTTGCCAAGTGGGTGGGGTTATATCCTGCCTGGTTGGCCCTATCCCAGGGTATTTTCGGACGGGGCCACAATGCCCCCCCCCCCCCCGTCTCAGCTAAAAATGTTCTCCCGCAAGCTGTTAATTTTTGAGAAAAATCCTTATAATTTCATTCACATAGGTGGTCTCCACTGAGCCATTTACTCCCCATAACCACTTTCACTCGAAGGACAGCAGACTTCAAAGCTGAAAATGTAGAGCTGGTCTCTGTTGATTTCTGTGTATGACCTCAGCCATAGTAATCAAGCAGTAGTGATACATGAAACTGTACACATACGGAAAGCTGTTCACGGACCTCTAAAAAGACCTGTTATGGTAATGACGGGCTAAGTCTATTCAAAAGGTTTGTGGGTTCTAATAGACAAAAGCATCTGCAAGTTCAGCACCCACGTGACCAAGTTAAAGCTCAACCAACTCCACAAAAAGGTTGAGTAAGGCAAATGCTGAGGCTGAACTTCACAACCAGGCCCTGCTTTGAGGTGTGGTCCAATCAATCTCAGCTCAGCTTGGATGACCGCCACATTCCTCAGCTTCCTGGAACCTCACAGCAATACTGACGTGGAACACCAGGAAATTAAAAAATTGAGGGCTTCGTTTGTTTTGAAATGTCACCTCTGAATACGATTAAAGTGGACGGTTACCGAGTGCACAATTACGGAGTGGATAATTACTGAGCATATTACAATTAGGACCCTCTATTGCACTGTTGCGGTCATCGTGATGGATATTGGAGCTGGGGTATTTTTTAAAACCTTCCCTTAGGAGAGAGCTTTCACTTCTTTCCACACCTGACCTCACAGCCTTGCCCTTCAGTAAAAATAACCACAGAAGATGGCTGGGGGGGTGATAGCTGGCTGAATGGCTCAGACTGTTTGGAGGGAGGGAGGGGTGGGGACATGGACACAGATGGGCGCCTGAGGGGGTAGTGCCATCACCATCAGGAGTCGAGTCTCTTCAGCGCCCACAGAACAACGCTCTGCAACCTGAACTAAAACAATCATGTTGAACCAAGGCCATTCTCCTCCCTCATATATAGAAATTACACTTAATCAAAAATCCTATGTTAGAGATGAATTGCAACAGCTGGGCACAAGGCCAAGTCCTTCCTGTTGCTGGGTAAACATCCTGGAACACCACTCTAAAAAGGCCAATAACCTTCCACTGCAGTTCAATTCAATTCATCAGCATTGTGACAAGACGGACTACGTCAGTATAGAGTGTTATTGATTTGTTTTCTGAAAGCAATGCTTTATGCAAAGCCACAACGTCATGTGTTGGCATCACGTGTTCACTGGAGACTTGATTCAGACAATCTTGGACTTGTTACTACAGCTGCCAGTGAATGAGCAGTTTATTTCACATTGAATAGAAACATGACTCACTTGTGCATGTGCTCCAGCCCAGCGAACATCATGATACTGTAGGTCAGGCCACTCTGGACAAGGAAATGTAAGGCGTACCTGTTGAGAAAAAGAAATGACAAGGGGTCAGAACCTAACATTCACCACCGCCTCTCCTCTCCTCTCCCACCCCCTCCTCGCTCCTCCCCGCTCCCCACCACCTCCTCCCCGCCGCCTCCTCCTCCTCCCCCTCCTCTCTCCCCACCACCTCCTCCCCGACGCCTCCTCCCCCTCCTCTCCCCACCACCTCCTCCCCGACGCCTCCTCCTCCTCGCTCCTCCCCACCGCCGACTCCCCCTCGCTCCTCCCCGCCGCCTCGCTCCTCCCCGCCGCCACCTCTCCCTGCCTCGCTCCTCCCCCGCCGCCTCGCTCCTCCTCCCCTCTCCTCCTCCTCCTCTCCGCCGCCTCGCTCCTCCTCTCTCCCCCCGCCCGCCTCGCTCCACTCCTCCCCGCCTCCTCCTCCTCTCTCTCTCCCCCCCGCCTCGCTCCTCCCCCCGCCCGCCTCGGTCCTCCCCCCCGCCCGCCCCGCCGCCCGCCTCGCTCCTCCCCGCCGCCCGCCTCGCTCCTCCCCGCCGCCCGCCTCGCTCCTCTCGCTCCTCTAAGGGCTGAATCTTGATGAAGTCCGAACTCGGGATAAAGAACACTGATGTCTGATATAGCCCCATGATGAACGCATGATAAGCACACAGCTAGGAGGTGTGTTCTGGAGGACAGGATTCCAAAAGGCCCTTTTTCTCCCCTCTATCTACGGACTGGTGGATGATCTGAGGGCAGATAACCAAGTGAAACAATGCTGTACTCAAGGACACGTCTACTTTGTTTCTGCCTCTAGGCTCAAACTAGCCTACAGCTATCCTCAGTCCCTTCTGCAACACTGGAGATGTGCTTCACCGAAGCAACTCCAACTCTCCAGAAAGATATGGGGGAAAAAAAGAGGGTATAATGTGATGGACAGATATCTACAGTAGGGAAGCACGATATAGCGGGAGCATATCGGAACCGGCCGATATTAGCTAAAAATGCCAACATCGACCCGATGTCTAGTTTAACACCGATATGCAAAACCGATGTCAAAGCTGACATGCGTACCTTTATACAACGTAGGTAGATGACGTAATGACGCCATGCGAAATGTAACGCTACACGTGCAACAGAGCATTCCTGAACTAGCCCACAATGTTTCCTGTGTGGATGGAGCAGTCAACAAGTCAAGCAGTCATTTAAAAGAGTAAGACATTTTCAGCGAGACAACTCAAAGGCACCAAGATAATGGATTCATTGCCCTTGACAATCAACCATTCTCTGCCATGGTTGATGTTGGCTTTCGCCAACTGGTCTAGCACCAGTGCACACTATCTAGTGCGCTATTTTTCAGATGTTGCCCTACTGGAATTACACAGTAAGTGTCAATTTTATTTTTTTTATTTTTGAAAATGTAAACACAATGTTACTGCTATTAGCTTCGCGGCTGATATTTGGACCAGCGATACCAGCCCCACGAGCATGTGGAGTCTGACAGCACAGTGGGTCAACAAGGATTTCATACTGAAGTCGTATAGCATGTTCATGAATGTGCTGGTTGTCATACCGCTGCTGCCATTTCAATGGCATTTGAGAACATGAACACACTAGCTAGCTCCATTCAAACAACTGACTGGAGAAATAAGCTCATCAACTGCGCCTGCAGCAGACATGATACCATCTGTCATGGCATTAAAACACCTGCTCAACAAAGCGAGTAGGTTGCATTCTCTTTACGGTGTCACCACCATGCTCGATGCTAGGTACAAGGACCGCTACTTCCATGCTCGATGCTAGGTACAAGGACCGCTACTTCCATGCTCGATGCTAGGTACAAGGACCGCTACTTCCATGCTCGATGCTAGGTACAAGGACCGCGACTTCCATGCTCGATGCTAGGTACAAGGACCGCTACTTCCATGCTCGATGCTAGGTACAAGGACCGCGACTTCCATGCTCGATGCTAGGTACAAGGACCGCGACTTCCATGCTCGATGCTAGGTACAAGGACCGCGACTTCCATGCTCGATGCTAGGTACAAGGACCGCTACTTCCATGCTCGATGCTAGGTACAAGGACCGCTACTTCCATGCTCGATGCTAGGTACAAGGACCGCTACTTCCATGCTCGATGCTAGGTACAAGGACCGCTACTTCCATGCTCGATGCTAGGTACAAGGACCGCTACTTCCATGCTCGATGCTAGGTACAAGGACCGCTACTTCCATGCTCGATGCTAGGTACAAGGACCGCTACTTCCATGCTCGATGCTAGGTACAAGGACCGCTACTTCCATGCTCGATGCTAGGTACAAGGACCGCGACTTCCATGCTCGATGCTAGGTACAAGGACCGCTACTTCCATGCTCGATGCTAGGTACAAGGACCGCGACTTCCATGCTCAATGCTAGGTACAAGGACCGCGACTTCCATGCTCGATGCTAGGTACAAGGACCGCGACTTCCATGCTCGATGCTAGGTACAAGGACCGCTACTTCCATGCTCGATGCTAGGTACAAGGACCGCTACTTCCATGCTCGATGCTAGGTACAAGGACCGCTACTTCCATGCTCGATGCTAGGTACAAGGACCGCTACTTCCATGCTCGATGCTAGGTACAAGGACCGCTACTTCCATGCTCGATGCTAGGTACAAGGACCGCTACTTCCATGCTCGATGCTAGGTACAAGGACCGCTACTTCCATGCTCGATGCTAGGTACAAGGACCGCTACTTCCATGCTCGATGCTAGGTACAAGGACCGCTACTTCCATGCTCGATGCTAGGTACAAGGACCGCTACTTCCATGCTCGATGCTAGGTACAAGGACCGCGACTTCCATGCTCGATGCTAGGTACAAGGACCGCGACTTCCATGCTCAATGCTAGGTACAAGGACCGCGACTTCCATGCTCGATGCTAGGTACAAGGACCACTACTTCCATGTTCGATGCTATGTACAAGGACCGCGACTTCCATGCAGACAAGAGACAGGGTTTCCGTGAAATGTTACATTCACAGCTGGACAAGATGGAAACGGACACAGTGACAGTTCGCGCCGACGAAGAGAGGCTACGGAAAGACGGAGCTGAAACTTCACTGCTTGACATGTGTGAAGAAATAATGGTTGAGAATGAAACTGAACGATGAAAACAGCACAGCAAGTAAGTGAAAGAAATAGGTTTGATGAAGTTTTCCTGGTAATGGGGACATATGTGAATGCCCCAAACAAATATTTTTGGTCTGTGTATAACTTTTATATAACTAGGCAAGTCAGTTAAGAACAAAATATTATTTACAATGACGGCCTATCCCGGCCAAACTCAGACGACGCTGAGCCAATTGTGCGCAGCCCTATGGGACTCCCAATCACAGCCAGATGTGATAAAGCCTGGATTCGAACCAGGGACTGTAATGTCGCCTCTTGAACTGAGATGCAGTGCCTTAAACAACTGCGTCCGTGTGTGTTAACTACTTAACTTTTAAGCATTCTAGTACAGTTAACAGTTATCTGTATCGTTTATTTCGGCAAGGAAAATATCGGTATCGGACAAAAAATGTCATATCGGTGCATCACTCATCCACAGTACGCAGCAGTCATGGTGGACAAATATCCAAATACACTCAGCAAAAGAAGAAACGTCCCTTTTTCAAGACCCTGTCTTTCAAAGAAACACTGTATCCCATGCTGGTTCAATGACCCATAAACAATTAATGAACATTCACCTGTGGAACTGCCGTTAAGACACGAACAGCTTACAGACGGTAGGCAATTAAGGTCACAGTTATGAAAAGTAAGGACACCATAGAGACCTTTCTACCGACTCTGGAAAAACACCAAAGGAAAGATGCCCACTGTATTGTAGGCCTGTTGTAAAGGCAGGTTTTCACCAGTAACAACATCGCCTATGGGCACAAACCCACCGTCACAGGACCAGACAGGACTGGCATAAAGTGCTCTCCACTGACGAGTCACAGTTTTGTCTCACCAGGGGAGATGGTCGGATTTACGTTTATCGTCGAAGGAATGGGCGTAACACCAAGGCCTGTACTCTGGAGTGGGATCGATTTGAAGGTGGAGGGTCCGTCAAGGTCTGGGGCAGTGTGTCACAGCATCATCGGACAGAGCTTCTTGTCATTGCAGGCAATCTCAACGCTGTGCGTTACATAGAAAACATCCTATCTCATGTGGTACCCTTCCTGCAGGCTCATACTGACATGACAATGCCACCAGCCATACTGCTCGTTTTGTGCGTGATTTCCTGCAAGACAGGAATGTCAGTGTTCTGCCATGCCCAGCAAAGAGCCTGGATCTCAATCCTGTTGAGCATATCTGGGACCTGTTGGATCAGAGGGTGAGGGCTAGGGCCATGCACCCCAGAAATGTTTGGGAACTTGCAGGTGCCTTGGTGGAAGAGTGGGTTGACATGCCACAGCATGAACTGGCAAATCTGGTGCAGTCCATGAGGAGGAGATGCACTGCAGTACTTAATGCAGCTGGTGGCCACACCAGATACAGACTATTACTTTTGGGTTTTCTGAAAATATACGCAGTTTATTTATTTTTTGGCTGAGTTTCTCTACAGTACACAGTAGTATGACGTGACAACGATCCAAATACAGTACCAGTCAAAAGTTGACACCTACTCATTCAAGTACATTGTATACTAATAGTGAAGACATCAAAACTATGAAACAACAAACGGAATCGTGTAGTGACCAAAAGAAAGTGTTAAATCAAAATATATTTTACAGTTCAGATTTTTCAAAGTAGCCACCACTCTTGACATTCTCTCAACTAGCTTCAACCTGGAATGCTTCTCCAACAGTATGCTGTGGTAGCCATGCTGATTAAGTGTGCCAAAGTATTCCTCTCACCATCACACCTCCTCCTCCATGCTTCACAGTGGGAACCACACACGGTGAGATCATCCGTTCACGTACAGTAGTCTGCATCTCAAAGAAACACAGTTGGACCCAAACATCGACATTTTGGACTCATCAGACCAAAAGACAGATTTCCACCGGTCTAATGTCCATCGCTCATGTTTCTTGGCCCAAGCATGTCTCTTCTTATTATTGGTGTCCTTCTGTAGTGGTTTCTTTGCAGCAATTATACCATGAAGGCCTGATTCATGCAGTCTCCTCTGAACAGTTGATGTGGAGATGTGTCTGTTACTTGAACTCTGAAGCATTTATTTGGGCTGTAATCTGAGGCTAACTCTGAACTTATCCTCTGCAGCAGAGGTAACTCTGTCTTCCTTTTCTGTGACGGTCCTCATTAGAGCCAATTTCATCATAGCGCTTTATGGTTTTTGCGACTACACTTGAAGAAACTTTCAAAGTCCTTGAAATTTTCCGCATTGACTGACCATGTATTAAAAGGAATGATGGAGTGTCGTTTCTCGTTGCTTATTTGAGCTGTTCTTGCCATAATATGGACTTGGTGTTTTACCAAATAGGGCTATATTCTGTATACCCCCTACTATTAAGGAAAGAAATTCCACAAATTAACTTAAGGCACACCTGTTAATTGAAATGCATTCCAGGAAGCTCGTTGAGAGAATGCCAAGAGTTTGCCTTGAAAGCTTTGCACATGGTGGCCACTTGAAGAATCTCAAATATATTTTGATTCCAAATGTGTTATTTCATAGTTGAGTCTTCACTATTATTCTAAAATGTAGAAAAGAGTAAAAATAAAGAAAAACCCTAGACTGGCTAGGTGTGTCCAAACATTTGACTGGGACTGTATATCTACAGTACACAGCAGTATGATGGACTTGGTAAGTCCCCTAGGGCGTTCTGTGTCCTCACAATCTGAAGTACAGCAGAGGAAGAGAGTTGGTGTGCGTGCGTCATTCAGAGTCAATATGTCAGACAGAGTTGAGTGGTAGCAGGACTGTGGGAAGAGAAGGAGTAAAAGTAAGTCCCTTCATGCCTTCTGGGAGTGCTAGAAAGTCCAGAAGCTGTGGGCAGAGTTACAATGCTATCTGTCAGAAGTTTTACAATGTATGTTTACTTCTAATCCGTCTATCTGCATATCTCAAGACATGGCATACGAGGGTGCAGTGAGATACCCAATGGGGTTGGACAATATTATTTATTTTCGTCACTTATATTGAAGAAGCTATTACTTATATACTAGAGGTCAAATGACACTCCAATGTTAAGAGAATGGAAAACTCTAATACTTTATTATTTTAATATTGGAATAAATCTGGCTACAGACAGAAACAACACAATGTGAAGTCATTTGGGGAAGAGTCTAACAAGCATTGGAAACAACATTGGGTGTGGATAGCGTGGGAACATGTGGGTCTGAGCAGGTGGGATGTCATTCATGTTTGTTGAAATGTAAATGTTAAAGTTGTCTGTTGTTTGTCAAAGTATGTTTTTTTTATTGAAAAAAATATAAATATATATAAAACCAAAAAGGAATGGCTTGTCAGTGATTGTCAAACTAAAGTGATATGAATGAATGCAGTTTATGGTACTACTGTCCTCTACATTCTAAAGCCGTGAAGGTGCGTTTCACAGATGACTAACAACACTAAAAGCAACAACACAAAATTTGATCTGACCACAACAGTATCACTTTACCATCAATATGATGTACCGATGGTGGCAGCACATGATCCACCATGCACAGAGCCGCTGCCATGGTGGAATGACGCAGTTCACGTCTCACACACACTTAGCATTTTCCTGTACCCACCGAGAGAGAACCCTAAGGGGCACACTGCCAAGGGACAGCAGGTTGTTTACAACAGGCCCAACGGCTTCCTAATTGGATATCAATTGCCTCTGCATCGACCAGTTTGCCTTGGCCCGTAAAGGATGGAGGGAGGATGGAGGGAGGGCGACAGAGGCAGGAGAGATGGGTGGAGGGAGGGAGAGACAGACGACAGGGGTGAGGGGGAGGCTCAGAGACACAGGGGAAGAAAGGTGTGACGGAGAGAGAGGGAAGAGTGCGAGAAGCAGGAAGGGCTGAGGAAGGGAGAGATGGAGGGAACCAGGGACAAGAGAAAGAATTTCAGGAAGAGAGGTGAAAAGATGTGACAGTAACAACACTCACCAGCCGAAGCAGAAGAGAGCCAGGTAGAAGCCCAGTAGCGTTGCCACCACATGTCTGATGAAGGGACTGGTCTTACTGGGGTGGAGATACAGACGAAACCAGAAGGCTGTCAACAGGGCAAACAGCTGACACACAACAAAGTTCACCTGGGAGAGGAGACAAGGAAATAATCAAAACTTTAGTGAGTTTTGTACAACAACAAACAAAACAGCTTCTATTACCAGGTCAGACTGTAAGAACCATCACTAGCCGTGTACCAGGTGATGCACCCACACACACACACACCTCATCCTCAAACAGACACCGCCGCTGTCCCATGTCATACAGACTAGTTTTGTACAACCACTAGACACTTAGTTTCACACAGAATATTTAAGTACTTTATTCCTGACATAGTTCATTCTGGTGCTCAAAAAGTATGTTTATTTATTTATTACTGCAAATGACTGTCCTATCATTTTTAATTGTCATCAGGTGTTACCTTAAATAACTATAACGAGGATCTATTTATTTTAACTAGGCAAGTCCGTTAAGAACAAATTCATATTTCCAATGACTGCCTACTGGGGAACAGTGGGTTTAACTGCCTTGTTCAGGGGCAGAATGACAGATTTTTACCTTGTCAGCTCAGGGATTCGATCCGGCAACCTTTCGTTACTGGCCCAACGCTCTAACCACTAGGCTACCTGCCTCCCCAGTACAAGGAGTACCAGTACCGAATCAATGTGCAGAGGTACAAGGTAGTTGAGGTAATTTGTACATGTAGGTAGGGGTAAAAGTGACGAGGCAATCAGCATAGACACAGGGCAGCACAGCAGCAGCGTATGGGAAGCCTTTTGGGCCCCAGACATGGCACTCCGGTACCGCTTGTCATGAGGTAGCAGAGATCAGTCTTTTAGGGCCTTCCTCTGACACCGCCTGGTATAGAGGTCCTGGATGGCAGAGAGCTCCGCCCCAGTAATGTACTGGGCCATACGCACTACCTTCTGTAGTGCCTTGCAGTCGCATTCCAAGCAGTTGCCATACCAAGCGGAGACGCAGCCAGTCAAGATGCTCTCAATGGAGCAGCTGAATACATTTGGAAGAGGCCATGCAGTTGTGGGTGAACAGGGAGTACAGTAGGGGACTAAGCACGCACCACTGAGGGGGTCCCGTGTTCAAAGGTCAGCATGGCGGATGTGTTACCTACCCTCACCACCTTGGGGCAGCCCGTCGGGAAGTACAGGATCCAGTTGCAGGTGTTCATTCTCCGTCTCCTTAGCTTAGTGATGAGCTTGCAGGGCACTATGAGCTGTAGTCAATGAACAGCATTCTCATGTAAGGATTCCTTTTGCCCAGGTGGGAAAGGGCAGTGTGGAGTGCAACAGAGACTGCGTCACCTGTGGATCTGTTGGAGCGGTATGCAAATTGGAGCGGGTCCCGTGTGTCTGGGTTGATGGTGTTCATGTGAGTCCTCACCAGCCTTTCATGGCTACAGACAGGTTACATTGGCGTTCTTGGGCACAGGGACTATGGTGGTCTGCTTGAAACATGTAGGTATTACAGACTGGGTCAGGGAGAGGTTGTAGATGTCAGTGAAGACACTTGCCACGTTTACATTAGGTAACTAGTTTTGTACAAAGAAATGTAACATACAAAACAGAACACCGATTGTATTGAAAAGTGGAACAGCAAACAGTTATCCATTACTGCAGTCAGGTAACAGATTATTATCAACTATGTAAGGCAACATGGACTATGAACTGATACATGGATAGTGAAATAAACGTTTAGTTTCCTCTCACAACAACTAATCAAATTATTTGATCTCTCTAACAAATCAACTTGCTTTTAGGGTAAGGGTTTAGGGGTAGGAACATCCCAAAAAGCCCAGATACCACTAACACTCTTCCCGGATAGTGTGAATAATATGTAGGGTTGATTTGTAATCCATCCTTTTTCTGAGTGAGTAACATTGTTCCAAATTTGGTAAAAGCCATCTTTTCTTTGAAAATGCAGTAAGCAGTGTTACGTTTCATCTCTAGCTCAGTTAGCTCTGCCTGTTGACCGGCTTGGGCTGCCTGCCACCTGTTGCCTGTCAAATTTGGCTGCCTGGTGGTATAAATATTGATGTTGCTCCAACTCCGATGCATTTGATGTGCTTCTGGCTTATGTTATGTTTTAGCAACGACTCGTGTTTTAGGTTGCAAGACCCAAATGAATCTCCCTGCTGCTTTTACTCCACACTTTGGACATTGGGATGCTGGATGTGCTCCTCCTTAGGCACTAGAATTGGAAAAAGCACCCCTCTTGAAAACACATGTTTTTTTTTCTTCTTTGAGGTGGTGGATCGGTAGCAGCATCTCCGACATTGTCATTATCTTCTGGTTGATCATTTTTTGTTAAAGCTTGAATTCCAGTGCATTTCATTGTTGTTCTTGCTAGCTAGCTAGCTATAGAATGCCATTACTTAGCTCAGGAAAAAAAACAAAAAAAAACAGGCGGCACAGTTCTGAGGGAAGGTTTTCGTGAAAAGGGATTGTGCCGTTGTGTTCCCCACGCATTATTAATTGAATTAGCTACATTTAAACATTATGATTGGTTTGTTAACCATTATCAGCCTGTGTTTGAGCAGTGAAAAGAAGTGTGTTGTGGCAAAATATCGTTACCCATTGAGTTTATTGGATAATTGTTTTGTTGCACGGTGCTCCCAAATTGAAAGTAGTGGAGACAGCAGCACAGAGTAGATGTGTATAGATTCCATTTTAATAACTGTTAATCGGATTCATCCTTGATTCCTTGTTTTTATTTTGACTAATCATTTGTTTGACATTTTAACCTGTTAATCCTACCCCCTACTTTTTCGAACATTCTGTTAAAAATCGCGCAACATTTCAGCGCCCAGCTACTCATGCCAGGAATATAGTATATGCATATGATTAGTATGTGTGGATAGAAAACACTCAGACGTTTATAAAACTGGTTAAATCACGGCTGTGACTATAACAGAACGTGCGTTTCATCGAAAAGCGCAGGAAAATCTGATCACTGAAAATTGAAATATATATCCATGCGCGACTTGAACCCATTGATAAAGGTGAACCACATTTAATGGGGCTGAGGTTGCAATACCTACAGATTCCACACGTTGTCTAGAGTCTTGTCATTTGCCTAGGCTTTGTTTCTTGGTCAAACAGATGCAAGGCAACGCATTTCCTCCGGTCTCTGACAGGATATTTTGGTTGAGAATTACCCAGACATTATTTCCAGACGGACAGCTAAAGAATATACTTCGCCTCGTGATCAATTTGATCGCTTATTAACATTTAATAATACCTAAAGTTGCATTACAAAAGTATTTCGGAAGTGTTTTGTGAAAGTTTATCGTCTACTTTTTTTTATTTAAAAAAATGACGTTACGTTTAGGCTATATATGGACCGATTTAATCAAAAAAAAAGACCCAATAGTGATTATGGGACATCTAGGAGTGCCAACAAAGAAGATGGTCAAAGGTAATGAAAGTTTTATATTTTATTTGTGCGGTTTGTGTAGCGACGACTATGCTAATTATTTTGTTTACGTTCCCTGCGGGTCTTTTGGGGTGTTACATGCTATCAGATAAGCGTGAGAAGCTATTTCGCCGAAAAGCATTTTAAAAATCTGACTTGTTGCCTGGATTCACAACGAGTGTAGCTTTAATTCAATACCCTGCATGTGTATTTTAATGAACGTTTGAGTTTTAACTAGTACTATTAGCATTTAGCATAGCGCATTTGCATTTCCAGATGTCTAGATGGGACGCCTGCATGCCAGGTAGGATCAAGAGGTTAATGCATTGTTAGGAGCTAGTAATATAAGCATTTTGCTGTGCCCGCTATAACATCTGCTATACTGGGTATGCGACCAATGAACTTTTATTTGATTTATCATCCTAAATAATCATGTTTTTTAACTGGAAGAGAGCGGTGCCTTTGTCGCTTCTGGAAAGAGGCACTATTACAGCACCGTGGCAGCTGGCACTACTACACAGGAGAATACACAGTTGATAGAACCCAAGCTCTTTGATAAGGATGTTTTCATGATAACTTCTTGAGTGTAGGGGGCAGTATTTTGATGTTTGGATGAAAACGCGCCCAAATTAAACTGCCTATTTCTCGGGCCCAGAATCTAGAATATGCATATAATTGTCAGATTAGGATAGAAAACACTCTAAAGGTTTCCAAAACTGTCCATATATTGTGTGTGAGTATAACAAAACTGATATTGCAGGCGAAAACCTGAGGAAAATCAAACCAGTAAGTGGCCTCTATTTTGAAAGCTCCATATTCCATAGCCTGCCTTCACTCCATTTAAAAGGAGGGATATCAACCAGATTCCTTTTCCTATGGCTTCCCCATGGTGTGAACAGTCTTTAGACAGTTTCAGGCTTTAATTTAGAAAAATGAGCAAGAAAGATCACATCGGGTCATTGTATGGCTGAGTGCCAGCAGCGTTTTGTATGCGCAACAGCTTGGCGCAGCCATTTTCTCTCTCTCTCTCTCCTATTGAAGAAGCTACAGTCCCGGTTGATATATTATCGATTATATATCGTAAAAACAACCTGAGGATTGATTTTAAAACTTTGCACGAACATTGCGTATACTATTTGGAATTTGTGTCTGCGATGTCGTGACCGCTCGAGCCTGTGGATTTCTGAACAAAACGCACCAACCAAATGGAGGTATTTTTGAAAAAAAAAAATTATGGAAAAAAGGAACATTTGTGTAACTGGGAGTCTCGTGAGTGCAAAAAATCCGAAGATCAAAAGGTAAGCAATTTAATTTATTGCTTTTCTGACAAATCTACTTGGCTGCAAGCTGTTTGTAATATTTTGTCTACTGAGGTGATGTCCTTACATAAACGCTTGGTATGCTTTCACCGAAAAGCTTTTATTGAAATCTGACACTTCAGGCGGATAAACAACTAGCTAAGCTTTGCTATATTGCACTTGTGATTTCATGAAAATGTAATATTTTCAGTAATTTAATTTGAATTTGGTGCTCTGCAAATCAGCGGTGTTTGACGAAAATGATCCCGCTAACGGGATGGGTGCATCAAGATGATAACTGGATAAAGCAGGCATAGAGGACACCTTTTTTGTTCTTTGTGGAAACAGTTTGGTTTCCTCCTGTTTATTTTATGTTAACAAAGCCTTACATAAAAGCTACCAACATCAATGATCAACTCAACTTAAGACTGGTGACACTTTGTCACACACACACACACACACACACACACACACACACACACACACACACACACACACACACACACACACACACACACACACACACACACACACACACACACACACACACACACACACACACAGAGAGTATAGCCCATCTTGTCAATTGTAGTAGGCACAATTATTTCAGAAGCCGGCATGTTGCTAAAGTCAACAGTAGGACCTCAACTATCGGTACCACCCAGTCTATCGCCATTGCCTTTCCGTGCATCATGGCACCGTGGAGACAGCGTGCACAGTAACTGTGGTCACACCCAGGGCTGTGGCGGTCATGACATTTTGGCAGCTGGTGATTGTCAAGCAAATAACTGCCGGTCTAAAAGGTAATTGACCTTAGTTACCGTAAACACATTAAGCATCTCCTGGCTTCCACACAGCTTACAAGCCACTGATGAAGACCTTTAGAACATCTACGTTTTAAAAAGTCTAATAAATCCATGAAATATAGCCTACACCTTCACAATAAATCAATTTGTAGACAGGTCTAAAGAAACATGATTTGAAGAAAATGTAGTCCATTTCAGAAGACCAGAATAGCATACTCTGAGTTGCCCATATGTTAGGCCGTGATCTGGCTATGCCATATTGCTGTGGGCTACACTAGCTCATTTACCAGACAAGATGTGCTTAGAATTCCATGGGATTATTTTATAGTATGAAGAATACAATTGAACATAGCGGAATAAAATCGAAACATTTGAGTGCACACATGCGGATATTCTGTGTTGAGCAGTTAAAAGAAACAGGTACTCCTATAAGCTTAATTTAGAGTCATTCATGTAACTTTAGTTGTGATAGAATGTATTAAACATATAGCCCAACATTTGTAAGGCTGCATCTTGCAACTAATGAAGACTTGAAAAATAATTCCATGAAAGGCATGAGTTTGTTTTTTTGTACAGGCTGTACACAGTTAAATGAGTCTCTCAATAACAATTTTTAAAAGCACTTGAGAATGCCTCGAATTTCCAGGCAGCATCCCTTTTGTGTGGCCGAAATACCCCCCAAAAAAACATGTCTATTGCAGCCAGTGGCCGTTGTGACCTTGGGAATTATAATAATTATATTCATCCCTTCTCCCGGCTGCTTGATCCGAAGCACTTCTCACTCAAATGGCTCTCCATCACGTGACCGGGTCTCTCACACAGGCTACAAGTGAAGACAGACATCTGGGGCACAACTGTGCGCATCCATATCCAATTCCGAGGCGCATATTGTAGATATTGGAAGAGTAGGCCTGACAAACAGCAAAAGGACTAGCATATGTCAATCTACTATCTACCATAATACAAAAGTTTACCTATTCTATTGTGTGTGAGAAATAAATATACCACACAGTCTGGGACAGTTGTGGGACGAGATAGATCCCAAATTAATACCACCACTAGCATCAAGTAACTCAATGCTGCTGATGCAACAGATCAGAACGTGTCGCTTAAAATGTTGCTAAACTATTAGGCTATTTCTTCACATTATAAGCACATTAATGGGAAAATAACATTCAAGTGACCGCAAATGCCATTATACATATAATACTTTTATTATAACTAGGTGAAAGTCAATATATATTAAAATTATTTTAAAAAATAGAGTTCTTAACAGGGCATGTTTTTTTTTTACCCTCGCAGGTGTCGTCTCCTTCAGACATGAGCTCGTCGTCAGAGCAGATGTTGAGCACGTTAACCAGCATCTCTGTCACTTTCTCGCCTACAAAGGGCAGAGACCGGGTGAAGACGTGAATGTGAAGTTGATAAATAAATATAGTAGGCCTAGCCTATAGAAAACCGATGGGATCCTCTTTAAGAGGCCATCACTGTTTTCTCACACAATTGCATACCCTATAGAAATGTTGTTTGATTAGATTTGTGAATACATTTGCATTGATGTCAGAGTGATGAGTGACAGAGGGCTGAGTACCAGGCAGTTAGCATGTACGGTAGGCTACTTATGACCAGCAGCAGCATCAGAACTTGGAGAAGCCTAATTACCGTGACTAAATGTGCATGTGGAATTTTACTGCCGGTGTGGCGGTAAATATGGTAACCATAACAGCCCTAGTCACACATCCAATCTACAATGACAAATACTAGTTGTATTGAGAGTACCACACCCTTTCTATTCCTAATGGTATTTCACTGTACCATTCTCCCTCCCTCCCACATACAGTAGAGTAAAGAGTACAATCAATCATTCAGAGAAAAATCCACCAGGACTCTGACTAAGCTATTTAAGCTAATGTGGTGGGTGGGGACTGTATGTGCGCGTGTTTGTGAATGCATGCGTTTTTCTTTGCCTCATCCATTGGTTCCTCTCATCCTCCAGTGGTCCCATAGTGAATCTCATTCATTACGGGAGCAGATTAACACGCGCCTCCATTTGGAAGGCAAGGCCCAAATTACATTTGGAACGCTTTTCAGATTGACTTCAGCTCAGATCCGCACTTTCCCCATCACCACCTGCTCCCAGGAGCCTGAGCCACTACATTTGATTGTTTGTTCCCCCCTCTAAGTACTGCGCTTCAGTGTGCACAGAGCTCAGGGAGGATTCTGAAGCAAGACTGAGAGAAAAATCGACTGGAAGTGATAGAGCATCTCCTAGTTCTCTTTTACTAGTACTACTGTAGTCCAGTCCCTAGACTCTGTGGCCGGCCGGGCCAGCCAGTCACCCCTAGACTCCGTGGCCGGCCAGTGTGTCGGAGCGCTAGGGCAAGAAGCTAGAAGCTTTTTCCTCGGCACTACCCCAGATTTACTGTGGCTGGAGGAGTTGAGTAAGAATAACATTGTAAGCCAAATCTAATTTTATTTGTCACATGCGCAGAATACAATGAAGTGAAATGCTTACTTATATATATATATATATATCTTTTTTTTAAATAGTACCCCTTGTGTGCACTTCCGATAATACCGTACACCCCGGTATGGTACAGAAACAGTATGAAAATGTGGATACCGGCCAAACCTAGAGTCAGCTTCTGTCTGGCTTGCAGATGTAGCGACAGTTGGCGGCTATTGGCGCTAATCACTCTTAGCAGAAAGCCTGTGTATCATATCAGGAGGTATTTACAGAACACAGAGGTCCTTTTGTTTCTCTTCACACCCAAACAGGAGGAAGAGGGGGAAAAAAAATGGTGGCTCTGGCCTCGTGTTCTTCCCACTTCTATTGTCATCAGTATCATTGTTTAGGGAATGAATGCTCCCAGGGGCTAACGAGACAATAATAAATTAATTTGAGATCGTGAATGTAAGCTTATAAGGCAAAATAAGGGACGCATGGATAGGGTGGAGGGTAGGGATGTAAGGATAGGGTGGAGGTAGGGCTGGGCAATATGGCCCAAAAATATGTAGGCTTTATTTTTAAAGAAATATTTCAATTGCGATTTGACTTTTGATTTTTTAGCAAACTTTGGGGAACTGTTGGAGAGGTGGCATCCTATGACGTTGCCACGTCGTATATGGAGTTGGCATGGCTGTGTGCTTGATTTTTACACCTGTCAGCAAAATCCACTAATTTGAAGTTGTGTCCACATATACTATGTAGTATATACAAAAGTATGATAACTTGTCATAATGTGTCAAACTGGCTTACATTTTGTCAGGCATTGTCCACAAGTTAGGAAAAAGCTTTTATCATGTAGATAACGTTGCCCTGCCTATGGTTTTATTGCTGCCATATATTTATTTGACAGTTACAGCTCATAACAGTTCCAAAAAAACTAAAACGAGAAGTTGCATGTGTGCTGACTGTTGCTATAATAATAAAATGTTGACTCGTTTTCCAAAAAGCACATGATGATCATCAAGACTCTTGGAAGAATGTTCAATGGACAGATGAGTCAGAAGTATAACGTGTCCCATTGTACCTGGCTAAAAACACTGCATTCCACAGTACGAACCTCATACCAACAGTCAAACGTGGTGGTGGTAGTGTGATCAAGTCTACATAAAAATGGCTAAAAATGAAACAAAATGTTAGTTTTGGAATGGCCTACCCAAAGTCTCGACATAATCCTAATTGAGATGTGGCAGGACTTGAAATCAGCAGTTCATGCTTGAAAACCCACAAATGTTGATGAGTTATAGTAGTTCTGCATGGAAGAGTGGGTCAAAATTCCTCCACAGCGACATGAGAGACTGATCAACAACTACCGGAAGCTTTTGGTTGCAGTGTATGCAGCTAAAAGTGGCACAACCAGTTAGAATGTAAGGGGGCAATTACTTTTCCCACACAGGGGCATTGGGTGTTGCATAACTTACATCAACATTTGAAAGGGGGCAAAGACTTTAACGGCACTGTATGTGAAAACAAGCGTTATGCATGACCTACTTTGAAGACGTGTCAGCTAATTAACGATTTCACAAAATGAAACCAATACTCGATGCAAGGCTATCGTCAATCACCACTCAATACCTACTCATAAGTAACAACAAATCAGAAGTAAATAGAGAAGCAATGGCTTCCCCATGCCAGCCAACTTCAAAAAGTCTTGACCTGACTGATGGTTTTGGATGTAATTCCACACTTTGATGACTATAAGCTGTTCTCTTCGTGGGTGATGGTGGCTGGCGACACAACATGCTTACATTTATCATTGACTAATCTGTGCCCCGCAGTGGCAAAAATAGCAATCCAGCAATCAGCACGGTCCAGAAAATTGCAGAGATGGAGACCAAACAACTGAGAGAAAAGGCACTACAAATCCCATCCGATCTAGACTTACATGGGAGAGCCTAAATTAAACACACTAATTCAAAAGAATCCCTGATATTAGCCAACACTTCACATTTTGGTGACATTCATTGCTTGTTTAACAGCACACACAGGTGTTGTCAGAAAACATCAAATTTTTGTCTCAAAAGGTGATCTGAGTTGTGGCTATAGTGTTGAGGAGACTGTTGGCCTGTGTTCCCCTGATCTTCTACAATCCATGTCTTCCTCCATTGAGCAGCTTGTTGCTATGGAGCCCTGTTTCATCGTTAATAAGCACAAAGTAGTTATTGATCGGTGGATTGAATGACGTCCTTTTACAAGTGGTACCTGCTGAATGGAACAGACTGCAGTTCACTACTGAGATGTGCGTGTTGTCATAGGAACAGTGATCAAACACTATCAAGCCAAGAAACAGCCACATTTTCAAGTCATTACCAATAAACATTGCGCAGCACAACCAGTGGTGTACTGGAGGGTAAACAGTTTAGCCCCCTCCCTCATTTTTTGGTGTGACAATTTACCCACCTTTTCCTGAGAAAAGAAATTGCAATGAAGGTAGGCTTGACTTTTTTCACAGGGACCAGTGATCAGAGTTTATCACTACATCACTGTGTACCAGACCACCATATTGCAAGCTAGCATAAACACATGACCACTCCTCTGCATCGATTCCTCTCACTAAGGGTCAAAGGTGCAGTCTGCTCCCCAAAGGCAGTAGTCGACTTAAGTGACCTATATTAGATTACACTACCCCCTAATCATAATAAAAATCAATACAATCATACTATTGCAAAGCTGCTGAGCAATGACTGCATACAAATGAGGACAGGCTCTTAGCTGCCGGACATAGTGTCCTGACATGATGCTTGGTTCAGAGCAAATGGGGAGAGAGAGGAGGAGAGCCAGGTATCCTTCTCCCATAGCCAGCCCCCCACCACCCACAGCCATCAGGCACCCTGCTGCCAGCCCCCCACCACCCACAGCCACCAGGCATCCTTCTCCCACTGCCAGCCCTCCACCACCACCACCAGGCTCCCTTCTCTGCCACCCCTCCACCACCACCAGGCTCCCTTCTCTCCTACCCCTCCACCACCAGGCTCCCTTCTCTCCTACCCCTCCACCACCAGGCTCCCTTCTCTCCTACCCCTCCACCACCAGGCTCCCTTCTCTCCTACCCCTCCACCCCAGGCTCCACCCTCCACCACCAGGCTCCCTTCTCTCCTACCCCTCCACCACCAGGCTCCCTTCTCTCCTACCCCTCCACCACCAGGCTCCCTTCTCTCCTACCCCTCCACCACCAGGCTCCCTTCTCTCCTACCCCTCCACCACCAGGCTCCCTTCTCTCCTACCCCTCCACCACCAGGCTCCCTTCTCTCCTACATGACAACTCCAGCTGAACTGCTCAATTAAATTGAAGAGAAAAGGGGGTAAAGTAGAAAAAGGGAATTGATGGAGAAATTCTGTGAGGGACGTGAAGAAAGAAAATGGAGGAAGTTTGAGATGTGTGAGTACAATACAGGGAGGCAGAAACAAGCAGGTCGTAAAAAGCCTAAGTGTTGATGGAAGCACCGAGCATGCAGACTCATGAAGTGAAACAAAACTTGACAGAAATCAAGTTAGCTGGGTAGCGATAATGTTTTATATTTTTTAAACGATATAGCTCTAAGGGGTTGATGGAGAGACTGAACTGACTGTCTCCACTCCTGTGGTTTCCATAATGAGTTGCAGGAAGGCTGCTTATCTGAGGCTTCCACTCCATCCAGGCGCTCTCCTCACTCAGCTCCCCGGTGGCGTTTTACAGCGTTGCCCTACTCCGGGACAAACAGAATGCCACAGCAGTTCCTCGGCTTAACACCAGTCAGTGCCAACTATCGTTTCCTACTGTAGGCCAACATCTGCATGCCGTAGCCTCCATCGGTTTCCACTGAGAAGGGTTAGCTAGGGCCCTGCTCCTCACAGATGGAGCCTTTTCTAACAGACACCTAAAGTGAGAGGAGGGTGAACGGAGACAATCCCCAGCCTGGGTGGATCAGACTGAACCCAGGCGTGAGTGAGTGTGGAGTGTGAGGAATGGCGTCAGCTCCTTTAGAATGTACGCAGAAATGCACAGCCTCCCAACCATTTGCTAGCATGCCAAGACGTGCAAGCGCACATACAAACGGACAATTATAGGTCTATACAAAAACACATGGGCTACACATACACAATATACACACAAAAATGTGGACACCCCTTCAAATTAGTGGATTTGGCTATTTCAACCACACCCGTTGCTGAAAGGTGTATTAAAATAAAACATTTTTAAAAAAACAGGCACACAGCCATGCAACTTCCATTAACAAACATTGGTAGTAGAATGGCCTTACTGAAGAGCTCAGTGACTTTCAATGTGGCACAGCCATAGGATGCCACCTTTCTTAGTTCGTCAAATTTCACCAAGATAGTTAGTCAAATTTCTGTCCTGCCCCAGTCAACTGTAAGTGCTGTTATTGTAAAGTGGAAACATCTAGGAGCAACAACGGCTCAGACGCGAAGGTAGTCGCCACACAAGCTCATAGAATGGCGAGTGCTGAAGCGTGTAGTGGTCAAGGCCTAGCAGCCGCACACAAGCTTAAGATCACCATGAGAAATGCCAAATATTGGCTGGAGTGGATTCTGGAACAGTCCATTACACTCTGGAAAAGTAAAAACGCAGCAAAGGGAGGGACCAACGTCATATTAATGACCATGATTTTGGAATGAGATGTTTGACGAGCAGGTGTCCACATTCTTTTGGTCATGTATTGTAAGCCTAATTATGCCTCCAAGTATAGAGGGTGCCAACATTGACATGCAGAGCATAGTCCTCCAAAAATATGCCTGGAGTTTTCCCCATTCAGACTAGATTGAGAAAACAAGAAGCCATACACATTCTACTCTACAAATACAACAATTTCAAAACCTTTTACTGACTTAGTTCATATAAAAAGGAAATCAATTGAAACTTAACTGAAAAATATAAAACAACTCTGGTGGACACTCCTGTAGTCAGCATGGCAATTGCACACTCCCTTCAAATGTGTGCACATCTTAGAGTGGCCTTTTGTTGTCCGCAGCATAAAGTGCAACTGTGTAATGATCATGCTGTTTAATAAGCGGATTGATATGCCACACCTGTCCTGTGGATGGATTTTCTTGGCAAAGGAGAAGTGCTCACTAACAGGGATGTAAACACATTTCTGCACCCCAAAAATTGAGACCAAGCCTTTTGTGCAAATGACAAAATTCTGGGATCATTTATTTAAGCTCACTTCACATGTTGCGTTTATGTTTTTGTTCAGCATAGATTAAAGGAAAATCCTCGTTGTGTAGGTGAGAGGGTGTCTGCGCAAAGGGAGCATTGTTAACATTGAAGACATGATCGTTTCTCTTCAAACCTGCATCCTCTCTTTTAGGGAATTGAAGCTAAGTAAATGTGGGCCAATGTGGTGGCTGAAGAGCTTATGCTGCACTTCTTTCTGTCAGGGAACCAATCATAGCGCAGAAACATCAGAACAGTGAGAAAGAGTGGCTACTGGCTACTGGTGATGTAATGATGACAGCGCCAAGCATCAACAGAAGCAATGTCCGTCTAAATAACTGATATGAAAGTACATACTCTGGAATACCATAACTGACCATGTAAAAACACATTCTAAAAATAGTCTGTTATTCAGAGGATAGAATCTATAAAGACTGCAACAGTAAAGGACAAGACACTGAATTATTAAGATGCCCCAGTGTGTGTTTATAAAGGGTCCTTCACTCCTCTGCACTGAAAACCTGGGATAGGTGAAAGCAAAATGGGACATTGGGGATTTGCGTCACATAAAGGTCATTCCATAAAGGTCATTCCATCAAGAAGGGAGATGCAGAGAAAGCCATTCTAGACAACAGAAATGCACCCATGGACTTCCTGGCTCTGTAATGTCTATACAAGATGGCGGTGGTCTTTGGTATGGCTCCCAAATGGACCAATGGATGGACTCCAGTAAAATGTGTGTATAAAGAGAGTGATATATATTTTAACAATGCATGATACCCTTGGGTGATAATGTAAGAACAGATTCATCTATAATACAATACACTGGCATCCAATGTTGTAGCATATGTTTATACAAATCTGAGGTGAAATTTCAGTAAAAACACATAGCATTGAGTGTTCCATCACTGGTTGTAAAGTTAATGATCAGAGCGAAGGTGATACATTCCCTCTGTATTCCTATACGGATGCTGGTCATTGTACCCAATGCTAACCACGTAGAGGAACAATTACCAAACAACCTCTGAGTGACTGCTGAGCTTGGGAGGGAGGGCATGGGGGTGTTGCTGTCAACACAAACTTCTCAAGTGGCCTTCTGATGGCCACTTGAATTTAGCATCCAGGCTGTAATAAATCCAATAACACCAAATAAATCATCTGCTGTACTGCCAGCCTTGTTCAGATAGAGGTAGTTAAAGATGCCTATAGAAGGAAGGTGTGTGTGAGAGTATTTCTTTTACACAGCTATTTTGGTTCTCAGGAACAGGTGATAACTGCCTCAATTACTTGTGTTCAGATATGTCACATTTCATGAATCACTTGCCATTCTTACTTTCTGGGCAGCCATGATTGAGAATTACCCTGTAATCAACAGGTATAATTACAACACCATACTGTGATTTGATATTTCATGCAGAGAGAATCATTTCCATCTCATGAATGGAGAAGAGCTCTTTGAAGAAAGGCTTAGCTAATCTTATGAAATGCTTCAGACTTCTTTGAATATTCAGTTTATTTTGGGACACGGAACAGACAGTCTGCTAAGCAAATACAACCGGTCTGTCCTTCTGCAGACATTTAGATTTGCCCTGGTTACTCTGCCTGAAAAGGCATCTGCAACTACTACGTAACAGTACAAAGGTCTGGCTGCTTCAACCTTCTGCAAAACATAGATGATTCAGCACCCTTAACTTATTTGTCATAAGAAATTAGCGATTAAAGTTGTGTTTTCAAAGAGCACATTACGCTTAGCTGTGTCTGAAAATTAAATGCACTATAAAAGGTCAAGATGCACTTAAAGAGAAGCTTATGTGGGGGTGGGACACATTAGGCCTTTCCCCACAACTAGCCACCTGCTAACATCCTACACGAGGCCTTTCCCCACAACTAGCCACCTGCTAACATCCTACACGAGGCCTTTCCCCACAACTAGCCACCTGCTAACATCCTACGCATGAGGCCTTTCCCCACAACTAGCCACCTGCTAACATCCTACGCATGAGGCCTTTCCCCACAACTAGCCACCTGCTAACATCCTACGCATGCGGCTAAACAAGAGGCAGGATTATTTAAGCCTGAATAAAAGCCAAAGATAACTATAGCAGCGTTTATTCACTTCAACCTCACCTGGATCTCCTGTATGAACGTTATCTGATGTTGTAGGCTTAACTGTCAAATTGGCAATCACAGCGCATTAAGAGGAAGCCATTTCATGGTTGTCATGCTAAAGAACCAAGATAATTACCTTATTCAAGGCTATTTCTCAATTAACCAGCATGCCAGGAAGGCATGGAGATGAGTGACAGATGACAAGATGGGATAGATCTAGCTGGTGTGGACAGCGGAGAAAAAAGATGGCGAGGATAGTCATTGGTCTCGCGAGAAGGTTCTTATGACAGGTTCTCAGAAGCTCCATTTCTTGGACACAGCAAGCAAGGAGCCAAGCAGTGTCTTCGATCACTTGGTGTTCACTGTCAATTCACTTCCTGACAGACATACCATCTCTGTTTCTATGCAGATCTTTGTCAGTGCTTTCACTTTAGTGTCAAGTGGAAGCATAGTCACAACACTGCTCGATGTTAGGGGAATTCCTTTAAAGAATAGCTTTGGCAACAGATTAAATAGTTAAATTGTGATGGGGGGGGCTGAAGCATTTAACTTTGTGTCCTCTGCCATTACGAAACCTCTCAGTTCACTGAACCTTGAACAGTAGTGAGAAGAACACATCTCCCCAATCGCATTATAGTCAGCGAGACGGAATTCATCTCTATGAGGAAACCATGTGTACTATGCAGGGTGGGTCAAACACAGGAGCCTGCAACTCTGGAATACAGTCATTCTCAGCCAAGCAGGGTCAAAGTAAATAGTATATTTCTGATTCCAGAATAAGGTATCGAAACACAATCTACAAATCTGTTTAGTCTTTGTTAAGAAGACCACCGTTGTAATTAGCCCTATAAACAGTAAAGGTCCAGGAAAGACCTGGCGCTGTTGAAATGCCATAAAGTATAATAGCAAACAATGGCCACCACACAGCCTCACCCACATTCTGCATTCATAAGTCATTTGGTGGCCCATGCCTCTACCGACGCCTTCTAGGGCATGATCTTATGACTTGGCAGCAGCTGCCCTTCTTGTTTAGGAATAGCAAACAATCCAAGCTGGTCTTTGCCCACAGCTCAGTGTAGGCCTATGTGGAGTTTAATTGTGCAAGGAGGAGCTCATTTTGGCTCTCATGGCAACTTGCATTTAATCAACCAATAGGGAAAGAAGCAGACGCACTAAGAAAAGAGATACAGTGGTGCCAAGAGGGCTATGTGCTCCCCTGGAACCAAAACAAATGTTCAATGCTTTTGTTTTGAACAGAAAAATTATATTTGTTTTATTTAACTGTTCCGACCAGCAAAAAGTAACTTTAAATCATTCCTTTGTTTACGTTAACCTGTGAAATCATTTTTTTTTACATTTAGCTTGACATTAAATGACTTCACCAATGGATAGAGCAGCTTGCTATGGAGCGGGAAAACAGACAAACGTGTGGGTGCAGAGCGGCACCAGAATCTAAAGAAAAACAATATATTTTTGTTGTTTATAAATCCAATGTGAAATTTGATAATAGTATCCTTAGCTAGCATTAAAAAAGTAAATCATTGTGCTTCTACACCTGCATTGCTTGCCGTTTGGGGTTTTAGGCTGGGTTTCTGTACAGCACTTTGAGATATCAGCTGATGTACGAAGGGCTATTTAAATACATTTGATTGGATTAAAAATATATTTCCCTAACTTCTGAATGAGCCTGTAACGTCAGCTACAGTAGACTATGCCTGCTTCAGAGGGAGGGGCAGGTAGCCTACACAGACAAGTAAAGAGTTTCAGTTGGCAGGCAGACACTGGAATCGGTTTCTGAGTGACAGTGAGGGCTTTGCATAGGCACTTAGTTGGGTGTATTGTGGGATTGATTTTTTTTCTTGCCTGGAGCGTAAAATAACATTACTAACCAGTTCCCATGCTTTTAAAATACGTTCTCAGTTCTGTTCCTTGAAAAAAACATGTTCGGGTTTTCGGTTCCTTAACCAGGGGTTGGAACCGGTTCAAGACAATCAGACATCCCCCAAATTGGCACTTTACTACATTTGCGCACAGCAAGCCAGTTCACGAGAGTGCTCTCTCGAGAGAGAGAGAGAGAGAGAGAGAGAGTCAACATTAAGAGGACAGAGAAACCAGGCACATGCGTGTGCTCTCAGTCAACATTAAGAGGACAAAGAATGATTTTTAAGACTTGAGACAATTGTGACATTGAATGGCACACATATACAATCTGAGTGTGAATGGTATGGCAAGGCATGAGTATGTTAGTAGGTGCACCGGTTTGAGTCAAGAACTGCAACGCTACTGGGTTTCACGCTCAACAGTTTCCCGTGTGTATCAACAATGGTCCACCACCCAAAGGACATCCAGCCAACTTAACAACCGGGGAAAGCATTGGAGTCAACATGGGCCAGCATCCCTGTGGATGAGGGGGGTGACACTCAATATTAGGAAGGTGTTCCTAAATGTTTGTTATACTCCGTGTAGGTAATGGAGAATTGATCAAAATAAACAAAAAAGGGCAAACAATTAACACAAAACAATGAATGTGCAAGAATTGGCGGGACACCGCTTAGCGCATTCTGGGGAGACAACATCTTCACCACAAACCCATCCCCTTCTTCTAGTCTCAACATTTCAAATAATAAGCAAGACATTATCTTTTCACTGACAGCCGCATCTCAATAATCAGCTAAGCTTATTGCCACACACGCTGCACAGATTGAAGGGCTTCCCAACTAGGCACAGGCCTCCACACTTGTGATTTGAACCAATCCACAGCTATTGTTTTAAAAGAAACAAATGATCCTCGTTTCTTGATGAGTCATGCTCTCTGGTTAAATACTTTGAATTATTAAATGTATTTCTGTATAGACAGGAGTAATTATATAAAACTTTGACAAATGTATTTAACATTTCCTACGATTACTGAATCTTGTCCTTTGCTTAGGTGACTTTATACTCGGCACCCCCTACTCAAAACATTCCACAGCTATGGAAGCTACCAGCTTCATCTTCTATTGTAAAAAAAAGTGTTCTAGCATGTAAGGACACTGTTTTGCGAACAGTTTCAACATGCATTGTGGCATAATTCAAGTGTGTTTAATTGAAGCCTGAGAGGGGAGCTGACAATGCAGTCCAGACAGCTCTAGCAACAACTGAGTAACTGGAGCAGGCACTAACCTTCCTCTTTGCGTTATAAAACAGGCTGCAGTAAGACAGACGTGATCCTTTCAATCACGTGAGACACATTTCACAGCACTGAACATAACAAAAACTATAGTACTGAACGCTTTAAAGTATAATTGTATCAAAAAAAGTTTAGGTTTCGGTATACCGTGCAACACTAGTGTTTATATACTGTACCATTCTCAGGACTGTCTATGTAATGTACCCCCCCACAGTCCGTATCTCTTCAACATCTGACAAACAGCAACACATAACCGAATAGTCTGACTGAATGCCTGCCTGCATTCTCCTCACCTAATTACTACATCACCAAAAAAAGTATAAGAATTTGACGTCACACACATTGGATAGGTCCAGGGAAATGTGTCGTTTTAAAATGTAGTCAGTATTACTCCACCCCATTGGATAGGTCCAGGGAAATGTGTCGTTTTAAAATGTGTCAGTATTACACCATCCCATTGGATAGGTCCAGGGAAATGTGTCGTTTTAAAATGTGGTCAGTATTACACCACCCCATTGGATAGGTCCAGGGAAATGTGTCGTTTTAAAATGTGTCAGTATTACACCATCCCATTGGATAGGTCCAGTGAAATATGTTTTAAAATGTGTCAGTATTACACCACCCCATTGGATAGGTCCAGTGAAATATGTTTTAAAATGTGTCAGTATTACACCATCCCATTGGATAGGTCCAGGGAAATGTGTTTTAAAAAGTGGTCAGTATTACACCACCCCATTGGATAGGTCCAGGGAAATGTGTTTTAAAATGGGTCAGTATTACACCACCCCTGTCTTGCTCAAGGGCACAGACAGTTGTCACCTTCTCGGCTCGGCTATTCGACCCAGAAACCTTTCGGTTACTGGCCCAACGCTCTAACCGCCAGGCTACCTGTCACCCAACTAGCAGTATATCTTTTGAAACACACTAATATGTTAAATTAAACCTTAAATAGTGCTTCCTTCGCACACAATCCAAGGTTAGAAGCCCACAGCCCAGAAATAATCTCTTTGAAGAAGCACTACTTTCATTCTGGCCTAATGCCCTTCAGCAAGAGTCAGGGGATGATAAATATAGCCTTGTCACTCATTAGCATTTTGCCATTTTTTCCGTGGAATACAATTATGACATTTTCCCCAACGCTCATCTTATTTACATCTGCTCCCAATACAGGAAATAGGCGAACGCCTGCGAGAAAAGCAAAGTTGGCAGATCCATAGATCCAAATCTAGAAGGACAACAGCTGATGAATGAGAGAGTGAATAAATGAAGGATGTGAGATGGAGAAGCGGTTTGAATACTCATACATCTCCTTGTGCATCAGCAAAAAAATGTTTTAAATAAAGATGTTTTCTTGTCGCCATGTAGTATAGGATGCATATTATGACTATATTAAAGTCACTGAGATTAACAGGAGACTTTTTAAAAAATGTAACACTAAGGCCAAGGACGTAGGCTACCTCATCACTGAAGCAAACCGTGGCAGTGTAAACATTTAATTAGGTAATATGGCCAATATACCACGGCTAAGGGCTGTTCTACACACATAACGCAATGTGGAGTACCTGAATATACAGCCCTTAGCCATGGAATATTGGTCATATACCACAAATCCCAGAGGTGCCTTACTGTTATTATAAACAGCAAATGTGCCTGGGTAGGCCAGTCTGCCTGGGTAGGCCAGTCTGCCTGGGTAGGCCAGTCTGCCTGGGTAGGCCAGTCTGCCTGGGTAGGCCAGTCTGCCTGGGTAGGCCAGTCTGCCTGGGTAGGCCAGTCTGCCTGGGTAGGCCAGTCTGCCTGGGTAGGCCAGTCTGCCTGGGTAGGCCAGTCTTATTATGGATAAGAGTGAGAATATTTGTAGACACTCAATATTTATTGATAAGGCATACCTAGCTCATTACCGTGCACTTTCTCCACCCTGTGAAGTTCATCATAACCTATTTCATCTGTAGCCTAATAAACAACATGGTTTCCTGAGTCGTAGTGGGAAGACCACACACACAATATCTCATTACTGCTTTTTTTATTTTACAGACAAAAGTATAACACCATGTTGAACGAACACATCCTGTTATCACAGCTGTCGTGATTATTATTATTTTTAAATAAATATATACACTGCATATGGAAACGGGGTTATTGAGGGAGAAAAATCAACCAAAAGACAATGCATAAATATCTCTTTTACTGCAGTCGTTGGACAAAGACAACAAGGTTGTGTTGGAATCAGCAGGTGCCACAGTAGTACAGTTCAGTCGGCCTACAAGATGGTGCTGTGATGAAGCTGAAAGCCCTAAAGTCTTATTTCAGTAACAGAAGACAAGGATAGGCCACTCTTTCCACATTCTATTGCCCATTCCAACTCTCAAACCTAATAACAGCCTCATTCATGGCCAACACACCCCCTCCCCTGCAAGACGACATGCTTTCAACTTTCATGTTGAAAGCATGTCTGCATGTCTGCTCAGGTTAAACATCAAATAGCATGCCACACACACCTGCAGCGAGACAGGGGCTTGGCCTACGCCATTGCTCTGCTTTGAGTCTGGGTAAGAGCAGAGAGAAGCCAAGTCTGCAGCATCTATGAGGACTTCAGTCTGCCTCCCCAAGACAACCCCTGACAATGAGGATTTCATCAGCAGGTAAAAGCAGAATTCTGGACAATTAAAATAAATGAAAAGCTGATCAAATTGGCACCTGCAAATTGTCCTGGAGAAAAAAGCTCACATTGTGAAATGCATTTTAGCCTATTGATTGATGCAAATATTAGTGGATGTAGCCAGAGAGCTGCTGATAAATCTCAAACAGCTGTTTGTTGCTGCTGACGTGAAACGTGCTTTAAATGACCCCAATCATTGCCACGATTTTAAAAATCATTCCCAATTGGTAATTGAAGCACGCTTGCCATTCAAGTGACTAGACAACTTGGTAGGCTTCAGTACATCACACACCACTTTGCAATGAGCTGGAAGCAGTATGCATTTTGAAAACGTATACTTAATTGTTTGGAAACTGAAAGTTTAACTAAATTATTATTTTGGAGGCAAGTATTACCTTGCTTAGCCAAAACCCAACCAAACTTGCAAGCATTTATTTTCTAAAAGACTTCCATATACCACTGAAACAAGTAACCTTTTTTCTCATTTTCAATTGGTTTTCAATTAAATTTTATTTCATTGTCCAGCAGCTAAAGGCACAATCCTACGCAAACTCAGCAAAAAAAAATATATATATATATAAAAAAAAATCAGGACCCTGTCTTTCAAAGAATTCAAATAACTTCACAGATCTTCATTGCACCTGTGGAACGGTCGTTAAGACACTAACAGCTTACAGACGGTAGGCAATTAAGGTCACAGTTATGAGAAGTTAGGACACCAAAAAGTCCTTTCTACTGACTCTGAAGAACACCAAAAGAAAGATGCCCAGGGTCCCTGCTCATCTGTGTGAAAGTGCCTTAGCCATGCTGCAAGGAGGCATGAGGACTGCAGATGTGGCCAGGGCAATAAATTACTATGTCCGTACTGTGAGATGCCTAAGACAGCACTACAGGGAGACAGGACGGACAGCTGATCGTCCTCGCAGTGGCAGACCACGTGTAAAAACACCTGTACAGGATCGTTACATCCGAACATCACACCTGCGGGACAGGTACATGATGGCAACAACAACTTCCCGAGTTACACCAGGAATGCACAATCCCTTCATCAGTGCTCAGACTGTCCGCAATAGGCTGAGAGGGGCTGGACTGAGGGCTTGTATGCCTGTTGTAAGGCAGGTCCTCACCAGACATCACCGGCAACGATGTCGCCTTTGGGAACAAACTCACCGTCGCTGGACCAGACAGGACTGGCAAAATTGCTCTCCACTGACGAGTCACGGTGTTGTCTCACCAGGGGTGATTGTCTGAGTTGCATTTATCGTCGAAGGAAGGCATTACACCGAGGCCTGTACTCTGGAGCGGGATCAATTTGGAGGTGGAGAGTCCGTCATGGTCTGGGGGCAGTGCGTCACAGCGTCATCAGACTGAGCTTGTCGTCATTGCAGGGAATCTCAACGCTATTCATTACATAGAAGACATCCTCCTCCAGGGGAATTGGGTGTTGCGTAACTTTGTTAATGAAATAAAATGGGTATATTTGTTTTGTTATTTGTGAACTCCGGTTCCATTTATCTAATATTAGGTTTAGGTTGAAGAGCTGATAACATTGAGTATCAAAAATAGAGAAAAATCAGACCGGGGCAAATGCTTTGACGTCACTGTAAATAAAACGCATGTGAATCACGATAGTAAGAAAACCTCCGGGGAAATGGGTCATATTTTTTTAACCGTTGAGGCTAGAGACAAGTCGTTTTCTTTGCTGTAAAGCTGCAAGCATGCCAGTCACAAAGCAGTGCTCCATTTTCCCTCTGACACTCAGAGGCTGCATGACAATGAACTTGCAGTCTACTCAGACTGGTCTGTGCTCTCAGTTATAACAGGTCATGAAATGATACAACGTATCAACATTGCTTGCTGCTCCAATTTAACAAAATGTACAAATCTAACAGAAGACTCATGATCTGGATCCCTGCTCACCATAACAGCTAAATGATTTATAAAACTCTGAAAACTCTGGAATAGATGTACATGAAGAGCAGACGGAGAGCAGCAGCAGGTGAGTGGGGGATGCTGAGAGCAGCAGCAGGTGAGTGGGGGATGCTGAGAGCAGCAGCAAGTGAGTGGGCGATGCTGAGAGCAGCAGCAAGTGAGTGGGCGATGCTGAGAGCAGCAGCAGGTGAGTGGGCGATGCTGAGAGCAGCAGCAGGTGAGTGGGCGATGCTGAGAGCAGCAGCAGGTGAGTGGGCGATGCTGAGAGCAGCAGCAGGTGAGTGGGCGATGCTGAGAGCAGCAGCAGGTGAGTGGGCGATGCTGAGAGCAGCAGCAGGTGAGTGGGCGATGCTGAGAGCAGCAGCAGGTGAGTGGGCGATGCTGAGAGCAGCAGCAGGTGAGTGGGCGATGCTGAGAGCAGCAGCAGGTGAGTGGGCGATGCTGAGAGCAGCAGCAGGTGAGTGGGCGATGCTGAGAGCAGCAGCAGGTGAGTGGGCGATGCTGAGAGCAGCAGCAGGTGAGTGGGCGATGCTGAGAGCAGCAGCAGGTGAGTGGGCGATGCTGAGAGCAGCAGCAGGTGAGTGGGGGATGCTGAGAGCAGCAGCAGGTGAGTGGGGGATGCTGAGAGCAGCAGCAGGTGAGTGGGGGATGCTGAGAGCAGCAGCAGGTGAGTGGGGGATGCTGAGAGCAGCAGCAGGTGAGTGGGGGATGCTGAGAGCAGCAGCAGGTGAGTGGGGGATGCTGAGAGCAGCAGCAGGTGAGTGGGGGATGCTGAGAGCAGCAGCAGGTGAGTGGGGGATGCTGAGAGCAGCAGCAGGTGAGTGGGGGATGCTGAGAGCAGCAGCAGGTGAGTGGGGGATGCTGAGAGCAGCAGCAGGTGAGTGGGGGATGCTGAGAGCAGCAGCAGGTGAGTGGGGGATGCTGAGAGCAGCAGCAGGTGAGTGGGGGATGCTGAGAGCAGCAGCAGGTGAGTGGGGGATGCTGAGAGCAGCAGCAGGGGAGTGGGGGATGCTGAGAGCAGCAGCAGGGGAGTGGGGGATGCTGAGAGCAGCAGCAGGGGAGTGGGGGATGCTGAGAGCAGCAGGTGAGTGAGGGCTGGTGGGGGATGAGGAGAGCAGCAGGTGAGTGGGCGATGCTGAGAGCAGCAGCAGGTGAGTGGGGGATGCTGAAAGCAGCAGCAGGTGAGTGGGGGATGCTGAGAGCAGCAGCAGGTGAGTGGGGGATGCTGAGAGCAGCAGCAGGTGAGTGGGGGATGCTGAGAGCAGCAGCAGGTGAGTGGGGGATGCTGAGAGCAGCAGCAGGTGAGTGGGGGATGCTGAGAGCAGCAGCAGGTGAGTGGGGGATGCTGAGAGCAGCAGCAGGTGAGTGAGGGCTGGTGGGGGATGCGGAGAGCAGCAGGTGAGTGAGGGCTGGTGGGGGATGCGGAGAGCAGCAGGTGAGTGAGGGCTGGTGGGGGATGCGGAGAGCAGCAGGTGAGTGAGGGCTGGTGGGGGATGCGGAGAGCAGCAGGTGAGTGAGGGCTGGTGGGGGATGCGGAGAGCAGCAGGTGAGTGAGGGCTGGTGGGGGATGCGGAGAGCAGCAGGTGAGTGAGGGCTGGTGGGGGATGCGGAGAGCAGCAGGTGAGTGAGGGCTGGTGGGGGATGCGGAGAGCAGCAGGTGAGTGAGGGCTGGTGGGGGATGTGGAGAGCAGCAGGTGAGTGAGGGCTGGTGGGGGATGCGGAGAGCAGCAGGTGAGTGAGGGCTGGTGGGGGATGCGGAGAGAAGCAGGTGATTGAGGGCTGGTTGATTACAGCTGCCACGTGATGTGCGCATGAAAGTGAAGTGGATATTATTAGACCTGCTCATACAACAGACTAGTGGCTGTTGCTTCAATTCAACTGAATCTATAAACAAGACTTGATAAAACATTTTCTAACAGGCGCCAGCAGGTTCTTTAGATCGGTAGGGCAGAATAATAGGCTGACCACACCGCTCGTCGCGTGCGCAAGCGTTGCAAAATAAATGTAGAAATCTATGTTATTCAAATATTGCGCCAACGAGCGTCTACGTTGCCATACTTTTTGATCTGTCCCCAAATTAATGAAATTGGTTCAGCTTGTTTTGATATTTTAACCTGCGGGGTAGTGATCACGTTTGGTGTAGGGGGACAAAATAAAATGTATGCACAATGGCGCACGCGGCCGGTTTGGGTTCCATGTAAGTCGGTAGTATCATATGAAACAGTACGATGGTATTCTAAGATGTTGATACTGGCGCGGTACCGGGATACAGTGCAACACTAGATTGGACAGCCCCAATTTAGATTAAGTTGTATAACTCAATCACAGTTCACAAAAGACTGTTCAATGCAGTGCATAGTGGATTAAAGTAGGCCTAGGCTATGTACTATATCAGATAGCATACAAGCAATTCTACTACACTTTATATGACTGGAGACATTAGCTAAATTATTTTATATACGACTAAAGTTTGAGGGTAGTCTACTCTGCTGTCACTGATAAAAGGATCAATAAAAGTGACATCTGATCCAATACGCAAATAAAAGACAAATAGAATGACGTCCATCTAATCTGGACGAGGAAATTATTGTCCAAAAACAAAACGAGCGGCACTGACCCAATGATAAAGACAGTGAATATGCACACTCAACCCTGGATACAATTTACTCTAATCAAACAGAAATTATTTTTCAGTTTAAATGCTAAAAGGTTGCAGAGGCACTGGCCAGACAGACGTTGAAAATGACTGTCAAAATGGAAGGCAAATGTCAGGTGAACAGCCTTCATTTGGATTCATTCAGTTTGCCATGCATGTGCTCCTGAAGAAAGGGATAGCTGGAGGCAGTGTAAAGCTAAATGGAGTTTAGAAACATGCTGTGTAGCATGATAGCTGGAGGCAGTGTAAAGCTAAATGGAGTTTAGAAACATGCTGTGTAGCATGATAGCTGGAGGCAGTGTAAAGCTAAATGGAGTTTAGAAACATGCTGTGTAGCATGATAGCTGGAGGCAGTGTAAAGCTAAATGGAGTTTAGAAACATGCTGTGTAGCATGATAGCTGGAGGCAGTGTAAAATGGAGCTAAATGGAGTTTAGAAACATGCTGTGTAGCATGATAGCTGGAGGCAGTGTAAAGCTAAATGGAGTTTAGAAACATGCTGTGTAGCATGATAGCTGGAGGCAGTGTAAAGCTAAATGGAGTTTAGAAACATGCTGTGTAGCATGATAGCTGGAGGCAGTGTAAAGCTAAATGGAGTTTAGAAACTTGCTGTGTAGCATGATAGCTGGAGGCAGTGTAAAGCTAAATGGAGTTTAGAAACTTGCTGTGTAGCATGATAGCTGGAGGCAGTGTAAAGCTAAATGGAGTTTAGAAACATGCTGTGTAGCATGATAGCTGGAGGCAGTGTAAAGCTAAATGGAGTTTAGAAACATGCTGTGTAGCATGATAGCTGGAGGCAGTGTAAAGCTAAATGGAGTTTAGAAACATGCTGTGTAGCATGATAGCTGGAGGCAGTGTAAAGCTAAATGGAGTTTAGAAACATGCTGTGTAGCATGATAGATGGAGGCAGTGTAAAGCTAAATGGAGTTTAGAAACTTGCTGTGTAGCATGATAGCTGGAGGCAGTGTAAAGCTAAATGGAGTTTAGAAACATGCTGTGTAGCATGATAGCTGGAGGCAGTGTAAAGCTAAATGGAGTTTAGAAACATGCTGTGTAGCATGATAGCTGGAGGCAGTGTAAAGCTAAATGGAGTTTAGAAACATGCTGTGTAGCATGATAGCTGGAGACAGTTGGACTGAATAGAGTTTAGAAACATGCTGTGTAGGTACAAATCGGACAAGGTACAAATCTGTCGTTCTGCCCCTGAACAGGCAGTTAACCCACTGTTCCTAGGCCGTCATTGAAAATAAGAATGTATTCTTAACTGACTTGCCTGGTTAAATAAAGGTAAAATAAAATATAAAAAAAACTCATCTCTGTGCTGATCTACTGAACACAGGCAGGCGCTGCGGCCGGACCGGGCTATTAACAGCCGGAGGATCATCAGGCATTCCCGACAGGGCAGCCTCAGAGATACTACTACCTTAGTGTACGTCCTGCAATCCACCCTGCACAAGCAAGTACACAAAGATGTGCCAATTCATAGCCAGTGTGTGTGTACCTGGAATATTGAAATGGCCTGAAGCCTAATAAAAATTCACATGCAATCTCCTATTAAACCTCTTAGCATAAACTGAAGCCAACTCCTCTCAATGTATCCTTCCTCTTACCAAAAGGCAGCGTTCTATACAAAGCGAACACATTCAAAACAATCTGTTCCCACTAAACACATTGTTTGTGTGGCAAACACATTATATGGACTTATATTTCTGACATGTCATATGTGTGTTACAGAGAGAGCTTCCTGTGTGGAGGTCTGGGATGTAGAAGTGGTTCATTAAGGCTGCTAGGAAATGTTATGATGATTAAATTTGGGACTGAAATTTGTTTGACTTGATGTCACAAGCATTTCCATGCAGTAGCTATGTAACCATGTCAACAGAGAGTAAGTATAGCATCTAACAGAAAGAGAAAGGAAGGGACAGAGGCAGATGGACAGAGAAAGGCAGGAGAGAGAATGCCTGTGTGGGCTGTTTCACATTATATCCCACCACAAATGGACAATGTGTGTGTGTGTGCGCGCATTTGTGTAGGCTCACTGTACATTGATAAGCATCAAAAGCCACAGCTGTACACAGTGTTTCTATGTCCTCAGTGAACGTCCCTTTGTTTTTCTCCTGTGAGCCCTCCATACCAGTTTCCTTCCTCGACATTGTTTGACGCCTCCAAAGTTATGCGCTTATCTCAGCTCAACTGACTTGCTTATGTAGGAAATATGCCTTATTTGCATCGATGCAGTCCTCGCTCACTGGCTGTCAGCTAACGCAGGAGTGAGACTGAGGTGTTCTATTCTGTCAGGCCTGTGACTCAGCCCAATAGTATCATGAATGGCTCTGGCAGCAGTCCAAATAGCCAATAGTTTGTCTGTTGTTCTGTTGCTTGGAGTGTGCTGCAGCAGTCCCAACCCAAGCAGTTCTGAGATTAAACCTAAGTACAGTGTGAGTGAGTACATATCGTTACATAATACTACTTACAAATGCTGTGCCAGGACAAATGATGTCATCGTGTTTACATTGTCGTTACAACGTACACAAAGGTTCAATTTATATGTCATGGAACCTCTCATAGCCAGGAGGTCAGGGAGCAGTTGAAGTGTGGTTTTAACTGAAGTGCAGTATCCCCTGGAAATGTACAGTAGTCTAGGTACAGTAGGCTATATGTAACCCGACATCACATTTTGAGTGGTATGCTTCTAGTGGGGACTGCTTGGGTCTTTCCAGGACTGTTTACACACTTGTTAAAATATAGGTTTCCCTCAGAGCTCCATATCCTGGGTGAGGACAAGTTTGTCCAGGAATAGTCTAGAAGCCACCCCTCTGGCTTTTGGAGAGACCCTGGAGAGTGACTCACCTCAGTGGTGTCTGGGTGACAGCCAATGCCTGGTTGAGCCTAAGTCACTGCCTACAGTAAAAAACCTTGATGGGCCCCTTCAGTGACACCAACCTGGCTTTAGCAAACCAGCTGATTGCAGCATATGGGAGTCGTGCCAAGAGGCAACGGGGTTTGTCTTTCGGACATTGTAACTCAGGGGGCCTGGTCTGGAGGCAGTGACTCAGAAAGTGTCATGTGTTCCCGTGCTAACGCTGGGAGACTGCGGAATAGGCTGCCCAGCTCTCCTTTCCCATTCACACAAAGCTGAGGGGGGAAAAAATATAAAAATGATCACATTACACAGCATGAAAAAACAGCCTGCACTTGGCTGTTAATGTTTGAAATATGTAACCCAACTTTCACTGTTTATTCAGACGTGCAGTCTTGGTCACAATCCTTTAGTAACCATTAAATCAGTACAGAAAGTTCAAAGAGGTGTGTTACGCAACACTAGCTCAGCAGTAGACGTAGAAAATGGTTTTGAAATCCATCACCACTGATGGTCTACTGCAGCGTTTATACCCTAAAAATTTACCTACCGCCTTACTTCCTCATTTTCTCTTAAGATAAAGAAGACAGGAAGGACTTTGGTTTCTGTAAGTCATGGTCCTTTGTGCTTCGACCTAACAGCTTTCTTTTACTCATTCTGTGACCTTGCAAGCAACCAAGTCAGACCGCTAGCCTGCTTTTGGCTATCGTCATGTTAGATATTCTGTTTGTACCTTTGAAACTATTTGCTTGCATCAGGGTATGCAAATAACCCTTGTCCAAAGTGGTGTGGGGATTTGAAAATCCCATCTGTGAAGGGGCATTGGTGGGGGAATTTCCATAGGGTGACTTTGTGTTGAAAGAAAGGAAGACGAGAAGATAACTTTTCTGAGAAGCCAGCCCACTTGTTTTTCCCCTACCTCTACCAGGATAAATTACCCTTTAAAAACAAAAAAAAACAAAAAAATGATTTGCATTATCTCTGCAGGGGTTTAATTTTAGTTTGTGGTCACAACCAACGAGCACCACGACAGGCATTTTAAGAATCCTAAATGAACAGCTGGACACCCTGGAGACTTCCAAAGAGGCCTTGATGTTACTGGTCAGAGTGAACGCGGTCGCCATCTGTCCATTGGGAGTGTGTGTGGACTAGGGGTCTTCATGGATCCACCTGTACCCGAATACTGAGACAGAGCCGGGATCCATAATTCTAAATAATGTCTGCTCTAGGATTGTCACAGGTATCACGCGGGTCATTTTAACTGACTTGTCCGGAAGAACATGAATCCCTCTCCCGCTTTGGTTAATAAAGTAGCTTTAGAAAAGTAGTTTTCTGCTGCTTCCCTCACTCGGTTTGAACCGGGTCCAGATCCGATCTATACAGAACGGGTCTAGATGTCTTCGGGTCTGTTGGGAATGTGTCCTTATATTAAACAACGTAATGAATATCAGGTCCGGGTGGGAAAGCCCCAGATCATTTTCAGAACAGGGCCAACTTTTAGGACCTGTGAAGACTAGTGTGGACACAGCAGCACCCCTGTCAGCTGCTCACTCAAAGAATGGGAGGTTGGGAAAATCTGCAACATCACTCGCAGTAAACCCACTAGCCTTCAGATGACGTGTATCCAATGCAACACAATTACAGAAATGGAAGTACATAAGCCAAACTAAAACACATTAGACAGTCATACTTTACAGAGAGATAATCATAGTATATCTTAATGCAGTGATTTTATTTAACCAGGAAAAGCCCACTGAGACATTGTCTTTAGCAAAGGAGACCTGGCCAAGACGGCAATACATTACAAAATGTAAAACATACAATCCCAACACAGTCCACATATACACTCCTGAAAAGTGTTTTGCACCAAAGTTGGCCACCTTCATCATAGCAAGCACAGCAGAGAAACCACTGACATCATCAACAAGGTGTAGGCCTAGACTGCCATGTGATGGGCAACTATTGAGCTTTGCTGAAGGTTATTCCACAGACAGGGAGTCAATCCCCAGTCAGCTGACAAATTAAACCCTTCAGTGTGTAAAATGAAAAGGAGAAGTGGCAGTGAGTGTTTAAGTGTTGTCTTGTTTATCCGTGGAGGAGAGCTCAATCCCACTGAATGGCTGTTTAACACCAAACCGCCTGTCCTTTCAGCTTATAAATACCTGCTATGGAGCGTTGCCGGGTGCCCCTTTAGCATACACATCAGATGCATATCAACACCCAAAAGTGCAGCAAACATAAGCACCAACAGCTTGATAAATAGTGCAGAAATTATAAAAAGACTCATTGCATTAAGATACCTCTCAATTTAAAAAAAGAGTTTAGAATCAAGGATATGTTTTGTATAATTCTACAAAGTCCTAGAAAAAGCAGGCTATTGCCTATTTTGGTTTCCCTTAAAATAAAAACATTAGTGTAATCCATTTGACCAACTTCATTTGTACATTTGATTAGTAATCGAGTTACATTAATTAATATAGTCCAGTTACAGCTTCTTTTGACAAAGTAGAAACAAAAAGATAACCAGCCAGATGCACAGGTGACATTATTTGCTGTATTCATAAAGAAAAGCACCAGTGCATGAACAATTGGAAAGGATGAATTGCGAAAAAAGAGAGTATATTTTAATTAGGAGTTTATGTTAGTAGGTTGTTTTCATTGCCGGAGCAGGGGGTGACCACCCAGGGGACTGGTCATGTGCTGAATGCATGGACAGCACAGATATTCTTGGAAAAGGGGACATTTGGAAATAGAGCTGCACCTCTTGAATGATTTAACAAAGGGAAGTGTTGGAGAAACACCAGAACACGCTCTTTCTGATACGATATAAAAATCCAGATGTTTTACCTGCATGCGACTCTGAAGGAGGATTTGATAAAGTGATGATTATTTCCCTGCATCTGTTAAATTACAAGATGCGCCCATCTCTTCATGTACAATTTTGACACCCGATAGATCTAATATGGTCACTCAGCCTATAGAAAAGATTACATTGACAATAGTCTAACTCTTATGTGTGAAATGAGTTTCGATAAGCCAGGCTGTTCAAGCTGACTGGCAGTGTTTGTTTCCCGATCATGAAGTTGGATAGAGTCACAGATATGTTCTGCATTATTCTAAAGGCCAACTGCAACCAACACATGGCATATGTTTTCATTTCCCTGACAATACATTTGATTAGTAAAAGCGTTACAGTAAATAAAACAGTCCTGTAAAACAGCTTCTTTTTACAAAGTAAAATGTTAAAGAGAACGATATCAACCCTCAAAGCACACAGTGAAATGATTTGCTGCTGATAAACTCATAATTACACTAATGTTGTCTTTCTAAATTAAATCAATCTCTTCAACCTCTTATGATTAATTTACGTCACAAATTAAATTGTGAAGTAAGGTGCACAAGTATCACCCATCCCATTAATTTGTCATTCATTCATTCAGAGAGGAGAGAGAGACGCATCAGTACCTGGCTGGGTACCAAAAGTCATACAGCACATTGCCTTGGCGGGTTAAATTAGTAATAGGTGTGTGTGGGGGGGAGGGGGGGAACAAACCATTTAAATAAGTAAAAAGGCTAAATACTTTTGTCTGTGATTTCAAAATTCTGACAAATGAGCAGTGTAAAAATACACGCATTTAGGAAAAGTCAGGGAAGGAGCAGAACATTGATTTTGTAAATAAAATAAACTTCAGTGGCCGTTGGCAGTTAATGGCATGTTTGAGGGGAAAGGTTCCCAGAATGCTGTGCAAGCAAGAGGACTTCATTGCTACGGTTAACCCATATTGTTTAACACTCAAAACTGGTGAAACATCTCAACAACATAAATATTCCTCAATAGCCACATGCAGAGTGAGATAGTATAAGGTAGACACAGAGCAAGACCTGTACTCAACACCAACAGGTGAATTTATGCCCATGTTATTTTAACTGGGCTAAAATAGGCTACTGTAACTCAATAGATTTAAGCTCCTGGCAACATTTGCTTTCAGTTTCCACAGTGGCAACATTCATGAGTCAACTAGTGTTGGTCATAAGAAGATATGGCCTTTTATAGCTGGGCGGAAAGTTGCAAAAGTATGCTTGGGAGGCAAGTCATACACAGGAGGATATTTTACTGTAAACCATACAGGTCACTTCAATTCAACCAATGTATGGGTGTTTCACTGGATTCACTTTAAGTATTAGTGTAGCCCAATTAGCTACCTATGGATCAGTAAGCAGAGCATTTGTATTTTGTAGCATGCAGGTCGACTGGTCAGGGGTCCGACGGCTTCAACACCACACTACAGTTAACGTACATAACCCAACTCACGGGTTTCATGCAGAAAATATAAATAGAGGAATAAACATTCTAAAACTGTACAACCTTGGTTGCCCCAGTAACACAGAAAATAACATAGCTCGTTGCTAGGATACCCCTTGCCACGGGAAAGGGGTGGCTGAAGTGCATAGAAATGGGACAGAACCTTTCAGCACAGAGCCAGGGGCTGTGGAGAACAAACATTAAGCCATTAATATCTGACGCCTATACAACACCACTTTTCGAGAAGCAGGCTAGTTCCTTTGAAGCCAACAGTGTATTCAAATGAATCTCTCATTTGAACTGCTTAACAATAGTGTTTAAATAACCCTTTTGATAATTGCTTGAAAATGGTAGACTAGAACATAAAAACTATGTATAATATAGTCTTAATAGTATTACAGGCTACGCTAATGTTACATAAGCACTTGGGGGCTCCTGAGAGGCGCGGTGGTCTAAGACACAGCATCTCCTGACCCCTCCTGTCTCAGCCTCCAGTATTTATGCTGCAGTAGTTTGTGTCGGGGGGCTAGGGTCAGTCTGTTATATCTGGAGTGCTTCTCCTGTCTTATCTGGTGTCCTGTGTGAATTTAAGTATGCGCTCTCTAATTCTCTTGGAGGACCTGAGCCCGAGGACCACACCTCAGGACTACCTGGCATGATGACTCCTTGCTGTCCCCAGTCCACCTGGCTGTTCTGCCTGCGGCTATGGAATCCTGACCTGTTCACCGGACGTGCTACCTGTCCCAGACCTGCCGTTTTCAACTCTCGAGAGACAGCAGGAGTGGTAGAGATACTCTTAATGATCGGCTATGAAAAACCAACTGACATTTACTCCTGAGGTGCTGACTTGTTGCACCCTCGACAACTACTGTGATTATTATTATTTGACCATGCTGGTCATTTATGAACATTTTAACAACTTGGCCATGTTCTGTTATAATCTCCACCCAGCACAGCCAGAAGATGACTGGCCCCCTCCTCATAGCCCAGTTCCTCTCCCTGTTTTGGCCTTTTTTGGGCTCTAACCAGAATAGGAAGCGTGGGAGGCCCCGGTGCACAACTGAGCAATAGGACAAGCACATGAGTGTCTAGTTTGAAAACAGACGCCTTACTATTTAATGAAGCTGCCAGTTGAGGGCTTGTAACGCAAAACACCAGTCAAAGTCAACAGTGAAGAGGCGACTCCGGGATGGTGGCCTTCTAGGCAGAGTTGCAAAGAAAAAGACATATCTCAGACTGGCCAATAAAAATAAAAGATCAAGATGGGCAAAATAACACAGACACGGTACAGAGGAACTCTGCCTAGAAGGCCAGCATCCGAGTCACCTCTTCACTGTTGATGTTGACTGGTGTTTTGAGTTACTATTTAATGAAGCTGCCAGTTGAGGCCTTGTAAGGCGTCGGTTTCTCAAACTAGACACTCATGTGCTTGTCCTCTTGCTCGGTTGTGCACCGGGGCCTCCCACGCTTCCTATTCTGGTTAGAGCCCGTTTGCGCTTTGAAGGAAGTGGTACACAGCGTTGTATGAGATCTTCAGTTTCTCACATGGAATAGCCTTAATTTCTCAGAAAAAGAATAGACTGACGAGTTTCAGAAGTGCTTTGTTTCTGGCCATTTTGAGCTTCTAATCAAACCCAAATGGAATAATGACGAGTAATACTAGGGGGGGGGGGGGGGGTCCTGGTCCTTCTTGTAGTTTTATAAAATTGTGCGGTCGACTTACTGATAATTCAATAAAACCTCAATTGAACAATTGATAGTGTTCTGGGTAGTACTAATCCAATATGAGAACTGTAGCCAAATGAATGCAGGTCCTTGGGCAATAGTTACACCATGTTAAGTTTTGGGCTATGAGTTTGCTCCTCAAGCTCCTTAGGAGCTCTTATATTATGACCAACACTAACCATATCCCTGGAGATATCACACTGGCTCATCCTCCTTCTTCAGTACATCTGTAGCACTACACATAAGTAAACAGCAAAAAGAAAATAAAAAATCTATTGGAACAAATATACTCCCCTGAGGTGCACCAATTAGAGAGAGCAGGGAAGGGAATGAGCCTCCGCTGAGAAATCAGGGATCAGGCTTTTAGTCCCTGAGCCATTACTACCGGGCTAGGGACTAGCAACCACAACAAGCATTCCTCCATTACTAAGCTATCACTAGGGGGCTAGAGACCAGCAAACCAGCCTTCCTCCATTACTGAGCTACCACTACGGGGCTAGGGACCAGCCTTCCTCCATTACTGAGCTACCACTACGGGGCTAGGGACCAGCCTTCCTCCATTACTGAGCTACCACTACGGGGCTAGGGACCAGCCTTCCTCCATTACTGAGCTACCACTACGGGGCTAGGGACCAGCCTTCCTCCATTACTGAGCTACCACTACGGGGCTAGGGACCAGCCTTCCTCCATTACTGAGCTACCACTACGGGGCTAGGGACCAGCCTTCCTCCATTACTGAGCTACCACTACGGGGCTAGGGACCAGCCTTCCTCCATTACTGAGCTACCACTACGGGGCTAGGGACCAGCCTTCCTCCATTACTGAGCTACCACTACGGGGCTAGGGACCAGCCTTCCTCCATTACTGAGCTACCACTACGGGGCTAGGGACCAGCCTTCCTCCATTACTGAGCTACCACTACGGGGCTAGGGACCAGCCTTCCTCCATTACTGAGCTATCACTAGGGGGCTAGCAACCAGCCTTCCTCCATTACTGAGCTATCACTAGGGGGCTAGCAACCAGCCTTACTCCATTACTGAGCCATCACTAGGGGGCTAGCAACCAGCCTTCCTCCATTAGGCATTAGTCATGTCAACACCTTGCTCTGCTGAACTTAAAATGGAAGTCATAATTGAAGTATACAGCGATTAAAATACCTGGTTTTCTGAGCAATATTTCCAATGATTAGGACATGTAAACAGATTAATAGGCATTACAGCGGTGTATAAGAGCTGCGTATGTGCCAGCACCAGGTAGCGCAAGCCTCCCTCTTATGCGCGAGTGAAGTGAGTTCTTAAAAACTATAAGTATGCATCTTATAGTTTTCAAACTTTATATGTCCGAACTCCGAATCAAAAAGTCTTAACAGAAATAACAGTCACTGTGGTAGGTTTATTTTGATTGGTAATTTTCTGCATTTATCAAAAGGCCCATCAGTAGCCTGATTTGTCCATGTAAACAGGATTATTACAGAAATCATACTTCTTGCAAAGCATGGAAATGTTTTAAACTATTATATTACCCTGACTATCCACAACAATCACATTATGTGCATTAAACTGTATTCCAATAAAACCACAGAGCAGAGTAGTTCATTAGTAGTGAATGCTTTAAACATACAATGTGAAGCATCATTGGTACAAAGTATGCTTTTCTCCAGAGGAAAAGTCCCAGCGCTGCAGAGTAAACCCCTGCCTTAGAGCATTGGCGTTCTGAGGCTTACGACTTCATTGTAACAGGCTGGTCAGCGTCATACGAGAGTTGACAAAAGCCTTTAAGTCTGGCATTGTAGTGTGGTTAAGGGCTTCCGAGTCCACTACTTTCTCAAGGAGGTACATGGAAAGGTTCAAAAATAGGAAAAATTGAATTTCATAATTTACTATTACCATAATGTATTATAAGAAATGCTGTTGAGTTAACAAATATAGTGATCCATGTACTTTGCTGTGTGACATTGACACATTCAGTTCAGCCGTTGCTTAGAAAAGTGTCACGACACCAATGATTTTCACACGAAAAGCTAAATATTACTCTGGGAGTGTTTCCTTCTCTCCCTCTCTAATTGGAACATAGTCATGCTGATGTTTGACAAAGATGAAGGAGCGAGAGGCCCGACTCAGCCAAGCGGTTTACTTTAACATACGTCATTCTAAAGAGAGTGCATTCACGACCGATCAGACACAGCTTTCTTAAACAATTCCACACTAATGCTATTTGCACCAGTTATTACAGCAGATGGACTAATATGGAAAAAGATGAAACCACAACAATAATGACCCTATTAAGGAATGCAGGGTTTGGATTATAAACGCCATTTCACAGCACGGGATTAGGCATGTGGTCAAATGACAGTGTTGCCAGAACATGTCATTATAGAGCAACAATACCTGGTTGCATATCTGGAATTCCTGTGACACTCACGGGCCACTCCTGGCCCCCAGGCAATGGTCAATGATATGTTACACAGAATGAACACTTGTGCAGTGACTCATACTAATGCCAATGGGCCTACGAAAAACCCCTAGGCTATTCATTTGACTAACCATAGAACTAGGCTAATTATGTTGAACAACCTATCCTAATAAGAACTTCTCAGCATGACAAGCTAGACCAAAGACTTCCTTTAAAACCAGACAGGTGATCACATTACCAAGAGTATGTCAACCTGCAGGCATGCTATAACAAGTCCCACCCACACAAGCTTGCCTCAGTGTGGGTGAAAGGGGTGTGGTACAGAAGTATAGAAGGGGCCAAAGCACTTCATGTGGAGAGCCAATTTCATAGCAGGCCTACACCAAGAAAGCAGGGAGGGGAGCTGGCTGGGGCCTTCTCAGATTACACTGCCCACATTACAGAACTACGACATCGGTAGCGAAGTTAGGGGGTAGCGGGCGTGGCCAATGGCGCAGTTTTAGAGGCCCTCTTGGCCGCAGAAACGGTTTTCCCTTTTAAAGTAAATTTCCTACAATGCTACACATTTTTCCATTGCTTATGCCTTGTGCTATCGGAGTGACTCAAATGTAAAATCAATGGGGGGCCCCACGCAATGACAATTTTAGATTCTCCCGGACTGTCAAGTTTTTATTTAGGCGATTGTCAATTATCAATGATCCTATTAAAAAAAATATATAGTACCATTATCTTTTCTATACACTGAAAACGTTTTACCATCCAGAAAATTAACACTTCTTCATCACGATAAGTAGCCTATACTAGAGAAATTTTACGTTTGAAATGAAAATAAGTTTGCTAATATGAGTAATTGCTAAAGTTCAGTTGGCAAAGCAAAAGGCACTCGTCAACTTCAAACGACCGGCTCCTTCATATTTTCATGCACACATTAAAATAAAATAAAAGAGTGAAGCGCATCTAACCCAATTCTGATTTCCTGTACTTCCTGTGTTCGCTGTATAGGGCGTTCTGAAACAGGACATCAATGAATGGCAGAAAATCATGACTCATGCAAGTGAAGTAGAACCCATAGGACTGATAGTGCCTCCAGAAAGTATTCATACCCCTTGACTTATTCCACATTGTTGTGTTACAGCCTGAATTCAAAATGGATGAGCCTAGATAGATGCATACATACATAATGAGAAAGTGGAAACATGTTTTCAGAAATGTTGTATTTAATTTTCAATAAATGTGACATAAATATCTAATTTACATAAGTACTCATACCCCTCGCCATGACACTCCAAATGGAGCTCAGGTACATTCAATTTCCTTGAGACGACACTACCACTTGATTAGAGTACACCTGTTGTCAATTCAATTGTTTGGACATTTAGAAAAACACACCAGTCTATATAAAAAAAGGTCCCACAGTTGATAGTCCATGTCAGATATTATACTACAATCAGGGCTCCAGAGTGGCACTGCATCTCAGGCATTACCGGACAGGCTACCTGTCCCAGAACTGCTGTTTTCAACTCTCTAGAGACAGCAGGAGCGGTAGAGGTGCTGACCTGTTGCACCCTTGACAACCACTGTGATTATTATTTGACCATGCTGGTCATTTATGAACATTTGAACATCATGGCCATGTTCTGTTATAATCTCCACCCGGCACAGCCAGAAGAGGACTGGCCACCCCTCATAGCCCTGGTTCCTCGCCTGGTTCCTTCCTAGGTTTGGCCTTTCTAGGGAGTTTTTTTTCTAGCCACCGTGCTTCTACACTTGCATTGCTTGCGGTTTGGAGTTTTAGGCTGGTTTTCTGACCAGCACTTTGAGATATCAGCTGATCTAAGAAGGGCTATATAAATAAATTTGATCACTACAGACCCTGGTTTGATCCTGGGCTGTATGACAACTGGCCGTGATCAGGAGTCCCATAGGGCAGCGCACAATTGGACCAGTCTCGTCCGGGTTAGGGGAGGGTTTGGCCGGGGGGAGGGTTTGGCCGGGCTAGGCCGTCAATGTAAATAACAATTTGTTCTTAACTGACTTGCCTAGTTAAATAAAAAATACACTTAAGTCCAAGGAACTGTCCATAGATCTCCAAGACAGAATTGTAATGAATTTAAAACAATTTCAAGACTGTTTAAAGTTTCTGAGAGCAGTGGTCTCCATCATTGGAAAATATGGAACTACCCAGACTGCCTAGAGTTGGCCATCCAACCAAACTGAGCAATCGGGCAATCAGGACCTTGGTCAAGGAGGTGACCAAGAACCCAAGGCACACTATGAAAGAACGAGAGTTCATTGGCTGAGCTGGGAGAACCTGCCAGAAGGACAGTCTACAGCACCTCACCAATCTGGGATTTATGGGAGAGTGGCCACTCCTGGGAAGAAAAATAAATAAATACACATGATAGCACACCTGGAGTTTGCAAAAACACACGTGAAAGAATCAGAGCATAAGGCAAAAGATTCTGTGGATTCTGTGGTCTGATGAGAAACATTTGACTCTTTGTCCTGAATGCAAAGCACTCTGTCGGGTGAAAGCCAGGCACAGCTCATCACCCGTCTAACACCATCCCTACCGTGAAGCATGGCTGTGGCAGCATCATGCTATGGGGATGCTTTTCAGCGACAGAGACTGGTCACACACACCAGCGGTGGGTTTGTCGTCAAAAGATGGATACATGTCCAGAAAATAACCTCATACCTACTGTAAACTATGTTGGTGGATATTTTAGATTATGGGGTTGTTTTGCTTCCACTGGTCCTAGGGCTCTTGTTAGGACAATAGCGTCATGAACACTACCAAGTACCATAACATTTTAGCCAAAAACCTGTGTGCCTCTGCCAGGAGGCTGAAACTTGGCCACAAGTGGATCTTCGAGCAAAACAATGACCCAAAGCACACATCAAATCCACAAAGAAATGGTTAAATGACCACAATATCAACATTTTGCAATGGACATCTCAGTCTCTGGACTTGAACCCCATTGAAAACATGTGGTTTGAAATGAGGGCAGTCCATAAGCACAGACCGAAGTATATGAAGGACCTGGAAAGATTCTGTATGGAAGAATGGTCTAAGAAAATGTCTCCTCTGAGTAGTTGTATCAGTATAAAATGTTTTGCTCATCTTTATTAAAGGGCCAATCATTTTGGAGGTGACTGCATTTAATTTAGAGCTACTTGAGCCATAGACACCAATGGTAATATAGACCACCAGCCATTGGTTATGTAAAGAGTGGCCAACTCTAGAGCTGGACACTAATGTGAAAGATATTTTGTGCAGAATACTCTTCCCCATTTTGTAAATATGCAAGCCAACAGAGATAAGAGGAGAGAGATAACATATTCATGGATCCATGGAAGGGACTGGACGTGCTGGAGAGAAGGAAAACGGCATCCCTTGAGAAGGCAAGAACAAGATGTATGCCCGGAGAAGTGCACTAGATTCACAAGGAGACGTATTTTTATTTATTTAACTAGGCAAGACAGTTAAGAACAAATCCTAATTTTCAATGACGGACTAGGAAAAGTGGGTTAACTGCCTTGTTCAGGGGCAGAACAACAGATTTGTACCTTGTCAGCTCGGGGATTCGAACTTGCAACCTTCCGGTTACTAGCCCAACGCTCTATCCACTAGGCTACCCTGCCGTATACTTGTAATACAGAGGAGGAATGGCGGGAAAAGGGAGATGGTTTGTCAAAGAAGAATGTTAGATAAGAGTAAGCAGAGTGAGCTGTATGCCTGATCAAAGACAGGGGAAGTGTGTGTAGACTGATAAGGGGGAAACAAAGCCATTTTAGAATAAGGATACAAAATGTGGAAAAAGTCAAGGGGTATGAATACTTTCTGAATGCACTGTGTACAAGTTATCCTGTATGAGCTTTTGTGCCAAATACATTATGTTATTACAGGTGTCAAGCATATGGCCATTAGGCAGCCATGTGTATGAGGGAGGTTCCTAAGGGTGAGAAGTGTGCAGAAGGGCATGAGACAAAGGAATGTGTAGCATTGGGAAAAGTAATGGTACGTGTTAATTGTCGGGGTGCCGATGGGACTAGGGTTCAGAAATGTCCGGTGTGAGAGAAACAGGTTGAGGTTTCCAGGGTTAGAGTAGTGCAGAAGTTGTCAGCATTTATAATAATGGTTATCAAATGTACTGCAGGGATGGAACTGAAATTGCAGAAAATTTAGGTTGAGGCGAGCTGCAGAGGTAATTGGGTGTAGGAGACTTGATGTCAGAAGAGTTACAGGGTGTGTTGAGTGGTGGTGTCCCGTCCTTTCAGGCAGTTGGCCTGAGGTAGGACTAGATCAACTTAAATAGTGGAGTGTGGTGGTGGCTTTTTAGTGAGTGTAGGATTAGATGTAAGGGTTTTGTTTATTTATTTATTTTAAGTATAAGGGAGTTATACTCCAGTCTAGTAGGTGGCGGTAATACATTTATTTATTTTACATGTAACCTTTAAACTAGGCAAGTCAGTTAAGAACAAATTATTATTTACAATGATGGACTACTTATTGGATACCAATCACCGTTAAACCTCGTTGAAGTAGTAACATTCATGATTCACCTATGCCTCTCGTATTTAAGATAGGAATGTTTGTGCAATGGTAGGCTATCTAGGCCTACACCAGCACCAGGCTGTTTTAGCCATCTACGTTTGCTCCGACTCTTATAACATTTAGAAAGCTAGCTAGCGATTAGCATTAGCGGCTAACAAGATGGATTTTAGCAACAACTTGCTAAGAAAAGACAAACTAGCAGACAGCAAGATACAAACTAATAGTAAGTATTGAACGCTTGTGGAAAGCAGCGTCGTTGTCACCAACACAGTACTTGCATCTGTCTGACCGTGGAGACTACAGAGTGAACGGCAAGAAAGTGTTCGTGACTCCGTGGTGGAGCCACTGCTCGCTCCTTGAGGGGCAGGGTTTGGTGTGAGTAGAGGCATGCAGCAGCTGAGAGAAATACGACTCAAGTAGAAAACGAGTTTACTATAAAAACGGACATTACACGCGCAGTAGTTGCGTATCAAACTTAAGAAACCAAACATGTAAATACAATTATAAAAGGTGAAGTAAAAACCCAATCCTATCCATGCATCAATACTGGTATATAGTAAAATACGATATTCCGCCCAGCCCTACTCCGTAAAAGGACAATTCAGTGATAGCAAAGAGACACGAGGTTGAGTGTTCATATTGATTTGAAGCAGTATTGGGTTACTGTCCCCATCACATATTTGGAGGGACCAACTGTTTTTTCATATGCTGCTGTACACAACCCCTGGGGATCTCAGGAAGATACAGTTTGATATGATTGAAGAGAGGGCTCACAGTGACACAGCAGAGTATTAACAAAGTCCGCTGTGTGTGTGATAAACGGAAATGTGATTTTAGAAAGCAAGCATTAGCAGGCTAACGTCAAAGCGACCCCTCACGATATGCAATAGTTATCAATGGACCACACCTTGTTACACAACTGGTGGGCTACGTCACACACAGCAGGACACTGATTGTGGTAGGCAAGTCTAATCGCATTAAATAATAAGCGATTAGCTAGGAGAGACACTGGTATCAATTTAATTGATTTAAAGGGTTGATGAATTACTCGCTTGAGAAGATGTCAATGTAGACCGCTTTGTCTGTGTGGAAAAAAAACGATTGGTGGTAGTATAGGCCTATAAGTTTTGCAACAGTGGCGCAGCCTAGGTGGAAATAGTGTTGAATGAATGGAACTTTCATTAAGCAAGTGCTAGGCCTAATACATCCTACAGTTGACAATCCAAACCATTCAACAATACACGAGAAGCTGAAGTTACCAAATTCTCCAACCATTTCGAGAATGTAAAAATATTAGTATCTAGTAGGCCTAAAACATGTTTTACAATAATGCAACAATCTAGCGAATGACGTCTCTGACTTTATGATTAAGACGGCATTCAATGAGGTTATTGTAGCCTGCACGCTACAATCTCTGCATCACTAATAAAACCAGTTAACCTACAGCAGTACACCAAAACCAAGGAGATAATCAATTCAAAAATATGTTTTACCTGGTCTAGAGGAAGATTGATTATCTCGCTTATCGGCTGCAGTAAATTGGAGCCAGTGCAGGACGATGTGGTTTCAGTAGCCATTATTGAGGCCGTGAATCCTTGCTCCCCTTCGCCGTCGCAGATACACTCTCCTCCGTTGAAAAACTGCTGTTGCCGCTGCGACGGACTACCAGGCTAGATGGTTGTCATCCGTGTTACAGCGCCACCAAAATCTACAGCACATATCAAACAGCACCAACGACAACAAAGACAGTGTGGGCGGAGGGATATATTCCGCGCCCCCCCCCCCCTCCATGACATTTCTCAGCCTATCGTGTGGAGAAAGTGATTTCAAGTGACCAATCAGATGTATGTGGACGACACAGAAAATATTATGTACATTTTCCCAAACGAATCAAATTTGAAGTCGACTGTGTCTCACGTGGACTCCTCCCATGTACATATGAGGCATTCCACTTGGAGAAGAAAAATTTCGCATTCATAACAACTCGGAACTCGGACATCTCCGACTTTAGTGGGAACTTGGGGGAAAAAAATCGTTTAGAACAGTCATCCAACCTGAAGGTCACTGACCTGAAGATCACTGTCATGATTTGACCTCGTTCTTTTCGGAGTTCACGCTTGTCTTGAAAGCACCATATTCAAGACAACTGGTACCATGTACAAATCTCAGAATTCCCACTTCAATGTGTTCAAAACAACTGGGAACTCTAAAAAAAAAATGAGCTCAGACTGGGAAATGTTTATTTGAATAGTAATCCAACTCAGAATTCCAACTCGGGAACTCTGGCCTTTTTCTAGAGCTCCAACATTCCGACCTGAAGATCACTAAGGTCATGATTTGACCTCCCTGTTGTTTTGAACACGGCATGTTTTGAATGTGTTGCCAACCCGGGGCACCAGACCATGCAAAATGTTGCTGAATGTTCATCCTTAAGTCAGAACGTGGGCTTATGTCATGTTCAAAACAACTTTCAAGCATTCAATACAACTGGGAACTGGAAAAATACTAACTCTGACAGGAAAAATTGTTTTGAGCGGTCAACCAACTCGGAATTCTAGAAAAACTCTGGCATCTTTCTAGAGTTCTGACTTTCCAACCTAAAGATCACTGACGTCATTAATAGACCTAGTTTTTACCGAGGTTCCATGCCACGTTCTAAAAAACTGGGAACTCGAAAAAAGGTCAAATCATGACATTAGTGATCTTCAGGTCGGAAAGTCGTGGCTCTAGGGGGGAAAAAACAGTTTAGGACTTGAAATTTAGAGTTGGATGAACATTCTAAAATATTTTTTCCCACTCTGAGTTAGTTTCTTCCAGAGTTCCCAGTTATCTTGAACGCTCGGAAGTCAGAGATTTACATGTTCCCAGTTGATATGAATGCGACATAAGCCCATGTTCTGAGATAAGGATGGACGTTCAGCAACGTTTTGCATGGCATGGTGCCCAGGGTGGGTGGAGATTTTACTTAAAGCTACAATATTTAACTTTTTGGGCAACCCAATCAAATTCATAAACAAACGTGTGTTATAGATCTGTCGTTCTCACTGAAAGCAAGTGTAAAAAGCGGTAGATCTGTTTTCTATAAGCTATTTCTATGCTTCCCGTTATTAAGTTTTGTTTTTGCATCTTTCACTTTGATTTTGTACAAATACACTATTTTTTGCTATGGAAAATATATTTCACAGCAGTTTAGATGGTACAAGGATTCTCTACACAATGACTTATTTTTATGACTTATTTTTACATAAACTGAAATTGGGAAAACTTTTGGAAACCAGGAAATGGACACTAGGAAATGTCTCAAATGTGCAAACTCCACCCACCCGGGGCACCGGAAGTGGTGGGAAAAGTACTCAATTCTCATACTTAAGTAAAAATAAAGAAAACTTCATAGAAAATGACTCCAGTAAAATACTACTTGATTAAAAGTCTAAAAGTATTTGATTTTAAATATACTTAAGTATCAAAATTAAATGTAGTTGCTAAAATATACTTAAGTATCAAAAGTAAAATTGCTAAGAATTTTAAATTCTATATATTAAGCAAACCAGACGACACTATTTTATTTGTATTTTATTTACGGATAGCCAGGCTCACACTCCAACATTCAGACATCATTTAAAAACAAAGCATTCGTATTTTGTGATTCCGCCAGATGAGAGACAGTAGGGATGACCAGGGATGTTCTCTTGATAAATCTGCAAATTGGACCATTTTCTGTCCTGCTAAGCAGTCAAAATGTAATGATTTCTTTCGGGTGTCAGGGAAATTGTATGGAGTAAAATGTACATAATTATAATTAGGAATGTAGTGAAGTAAAAGTAGAAATTGTCAAAAAATATAAATAGTAAAGTAAAGTACAGATACCCCCAAAACTACTTAAGTAATACTTCAAAGTATTTTTACTTAAGTACTTTACACCACTTGCACCGGGTCATGCAAAACGATCTGGCACAGTGTTACAAAAACTATTACAATGTTACAGTGTGCATTATATTTTACAATGTATACAGTGTTGCAGTATGAGCGAAATATTGTTACAGTGTATCAGCAGTTGAAGCATTTGTAGTCCCATTGGGTTTGGTTGAACATATTTGGATTACCATATGAAACTATTACCTGCCAAAACTGATTAAGAAAATGCTTTCATTTATCTCTTCACAATCTGTTTTGGCTCTGGCATGCTTGTTGCGAGGTAAAGCATACATTTGTATTTTTGTGAGGTAAGGATATAATGAAACTAAATTGAACATTCACATTCATTGGCTAGGTCTCTGCCTATGTTCAGTGCAGTGTATTTGAGTGTCAGCTACAGACTAATTGTGTGATTTGCATCTAGTGGCCTAAAACACAATGAAAAGAAGGAAGCTTGTACAGAATAAAAAATATTCCAAAACATGCACCCTGTTTGCAATAAGGCACTAAAGAAAAACTGCAAAATATGTGGGAAAGGAATTCACTTTATGCCCTGAATACAAAGTGTTATGTTTGGGGCAAATCGAACACAACACATCACTGAGTACCACATATTTTCAGGCATGGTGGTGGCTGCATCATCTAATTGGTATGCTTGTCATTGGAAAGGGAGTTTTTTAGGATAAAAATAAACAGAATACAGCTAAGCACAGGCAAAGTCCTAGAGGAAAACCTGCTTCAGTCTGCTTTCCAACAGACACTGGGAGACAAATTTAACTTTCAGCAGGACAATAACCTAAAACACAAGGCCAAATATAAACGGGAGTTGCTTACCAGGAGGACATTGCATGTTCCTGAGTAGCCTAGTTCCAGTTTTGACTTAAATTGGCTTGAAAATCTATGGCAAGACTTGAACATGGCTGTCTAGTAATGACCAACAACCAAGTTGTCACGCCTTGGTCTTAGTATTTTGTGTTTTCTTTAATTATTTGTTCAGGCCAGGGTGTGACATGGGTTTATTGTGTTGTCGTATTATTATTTTTTGTAGGCATTGGGATTGTGGCTGATTAGGGGTGTGTCTAGCATATGCTTGGCTGCCTGAGGCGGTTCTCAATCAGAGTCAGGTGATTCTCGTTGTCTCTGATTGGGAACCATATTTAGGTAGCCAGGGTTTCACTGTGTATTTCGTGGGTGATTGTTCCTGTCTCTGTGTTAGTTATTCACCAGACAGGCTGTATAGGTTTTCACGTTCCGTTTGTTGAGAGTACCGGAGCCTGCCTGTTGATTCGCTGGAGCAGTGTGTAGAGAGTTATAGGAGAGTTGGAGTTGGAGAGACAATCACGACGGCGCAGAAGAAAGCCCGTGAGTCAGCCCCAAAAATGTATTTATTTATCTTCCGGGTTGGAGCGAGCGGTCGCATCCGCACTTCGGTCCGCAGGTAGTATAACTTTTCATTACATTTCATTACATTTCATTATAGTACAACGGTTTGATTTGTCTAATCTTAGCAATTTCTTCTTAGCTAGCTACATAGCCGTCTTTGTATCAAAGATAATTGCGTAATTATCGTATTTCGTCGTCCTAACGTAGTCTACACTGCTATCTGCCCAGCAGCTAGCCAGCTAGCAAACGTCCACCGTCTACTGAATAGCAGCACTGTAGAAACTATTACACTCAACTGAACGACTTGATTAGTGTAGTGTTAGCTAGCTACATAGTTGTCTTTGCTGTCTTCGTATCCAAGATAATTGTGTAGTTTAGAGTGTGTAGTCTTAGAGTGATTATCTTAATTTACCGAGGTTAGCTAGCCAGCTATTTGTCGTCCTTAACGTAGGAGACACTGCTAGCTAGCCAACAGCTAGCCAACGTCTACCGACTAGAACTTCCGCACACAACAACCCGGTCGCATTCCGCTTCGCTCCACAGGTAGTATCACATTTTCATTTCATTTCATTACAGTACAATGGTTTGATTTGTTTGATCGTAGCTAGCTACATAGCCGTCTTTGTATCAAAGATAATTGTGTAGTCTAAAGCGATTTTTCTAGGTTAGCTAGCCAGCTATTGTCGTTCTTTTAATGCAACGTAACGTAATCAAAACTGCTAGCTAGCCAGCTAGCCCCCGAATAGCAGCACTGTAGAAACTATTACACTCAACGGAACGACTTGATTAGTGTAGTGTCAACAACGCAGCCACTGCCAGCTAGCCTACAAAGTCAACAACGCAGCCACTGCCAGCTAGCCTACTTCAGCAGTACTGTATCATTTTAATCATTTTAGTCAATAAGATTCTTGCTACGTAAGCTTAACTTTCTGAACATTCGAGACGTGTAGTCCACTTGTCATTCCAATCTCCTTTGCCTTAGCGTAGCCTCTTCTGTAGCCTGTCAACTATGTGTCTGTCTATCCCTGTTCTCTCCTCTCTGTACAGACCATACACACGCTCCACACCTCGTGGCCGCGGCCACCCTAATCTGGTGGTCCCAGCGCGCACGACCCACGTGGAGTTCCAGGTCTCCAGTAGCCTCTGGAACTGCCGATCTGCGGCCAACAAGGCAGAGTTCATCTCAGCCTATGCCTCCCTCAAGTCCCTCGACTTCTTGGCACTGACGGAAACATGGATCACCACAGATAACACTGCTACTCCTACTGCTCTCTCTTCGTCCGCCCACGTGTTCTCGCACACCCCGAGAGCTTCTGGTCAGCGGGGTGGTGGCACCGGGATCCTCATCTCTCCCAAGTGGTCATTCTCTCTTTCTCCCCTTACCCATCTATCTATCGCCTCCTTTGAATTCCATGCTGTCACAGTTACCAGCCCTTTCAAGCTTAACATCCTTATCATTTATCGCCCTCCAGGTTCCCTCGGAGAGTTTATCAAGGCATCAAGCTCATTGATGAGCTCCTTTCCTGAGGACGGCTCACCTCTCACAGTTCTGGGCGACTTTAACCTCCCCACGTCTACCTTTGACTCATTCCTCTCTGCCTCCTTCTTTCCACTCCTCTCCTCTTTTGACCTCACCCTCTCACCTTCCCCCCCCTACTCACAAGGCAGGCAATACGCTCGACCTCATCTTTACTAGATGCTGTTCTTCCACTAACCTCATTGCAACTCCCCTCCAAGTCTCCGACCACTACCTTATATCCTTTTCCCTCTCGCTCTCATCCAACACTTCCCACACTGCCCCTACTCGGATGGTATCGCGCCGTCACAACCTTCGCTCTCTCTCCCCCGCTACTCTCTCCTCTTCCATCCTATCATCTCTTCCCTCTGCTCAAACCTTCTCCAACCTATCTCCTGTTTCTGCCTCCTCAACCCTCCTCTCCTCCCTTTCTGCATCCTTTGACTCTCTATGTCCCCTATCCTCCAGGCCGGCTCGGTCCTCCCCTCCCGCTCCGTGGCTCGACGACTCATTGCGAGCTCACAGAACAGGGCTCCGGGCAGCCGAGCGGAAATGGAGGAAAACTCGCCTCCCTGCGGACCTGGCATCCTTTCACTCCCTCCTCTCTACATTTTCCTCCTCTGTCTCTGCTGCTAAAGCCACTTTCTACCACGCTAAATTCCAAGCATCTGCCTCTAACCCTAGGAAGCTCTTTGCCACCTTCTCCTCCCTCCTGAATCCTCCTCCCCCCCTCCTCCCTCTCTGCAGATGACTTCGTCAACCATTTTGAAAAGAAGGTCGACGACATCCGATCCTCGTTTGCTAAGTCAAACGACACCGCTGGTTCTGCTCACACTGCCCTACCCTGTGCTCTGACCTCTTTCTCCCCTCTCTCTCCAGATGAAATCTCGCGTCTTGTGACGGCCGGCCACCAAACAACCTGCCAGCTTGACCCTATCCCCTCCTCTCTTCTCCAGACCATTTCCGGAGACCTTCTCCCTTACCTCACCTCGCTCATCAACTCATCCCTGACCGCTGGCTACGTCCCTTCCGTCCTCAAGAGAGCGAGAGTTGCACCCCTTCTGAAAAAAACCTACACTCGATCCCTCCGATGTCAACAACTACAGACCAGTATCCCTTCTTTCTTTTCTCTCCAAAAATCTTGAACGTGCAGTCCTTGGCCAGCTCTCCCGCTATCTCTCTCAGAATGACCTTCTTGATCCAAATCAGTCAGGTTTCAAGACTAGTCATTCAACTGAGACTGCTCTTCTCTGTATCACGGAGGCGCTCCGCACCGCTAAAGCTAACTCTCTCTCCTCTGCTCTCATCCTTCTAGACCTATCGGCTGCCTTCGATACTGTGAACCATCAGATCCTCCTCTCCACCCTCTCCGAGTTGGGCATCTCCGGCGCGGCCCACGCTTGGATTGCGTCCTACCTGACAGGTCGCTCCTACCAGGTGGCGTGGCGAGAATCTGTCTCCTCACCACGCGCTCTCACCACTGGTGTCCCCCAGGGCTCTGTTCTAGGCCCTCTCCTATTCTCGCTATACACCAAGTCACTTGGCTCTGTCATAACCTCACATGGTCTCTCCTATCATTGCTATGCAGACGACACACAATGAATCTTCTCCTTTCCCCCTTCTGATGACCAGGTGGAGAATCGCATGTCTGGCAGACATATCAGTGTGGATGACGGATCACCACCTCAAGCTGAACCTCGGCAAGACGGAGCTGCTCTTCCTCCCAGGGAAGGACTGCCCGTTCCATGATCTCGCCATCACGGTTGACAACTCCATTGTGTCCTCCTCCCAGAGCGCTAAGAACCTTGGCGTGATCCTGGACAACACCCTGTCGTTCTCAACTAACATCAAGGCGGTGGCCCGTTCCTGTAGGTTCATGCTCTACAACATCCGCAGAGTACGACCCTGCCTCACACAGGAAGCGGCGCAGGTCCTAATCCAGGCACTTGTCATCTCCCGTCTGGATTACTGCAACTCGCTGTTGGCTGGGCTCCCTGCCTGTGCCATTAAACCCCTACAACTCATCCAGAACGCCGCAGCCCGTCTGGTGTTCAACCTTCCCAAGTTCTCTCACGTCACCCCGCTCCTCCGCTCTCTCCACTGGCTTCCAGTTGAAGCTCGCATCCGCTACAAGACCATGGTGCTTGCCTACGGAGCTGTGAGGGGAACGGCACCTCAGTACCTCCAGGCTCTGATCAGGCCCTACACCCAAACAAGGGCACTGCGTTCATCCACCTCTGGCCTGCTCGCCTCCCTACCACTGAGGAAGTACAGTTCCCGCTCAGCCCAGTCAAAACTGTTCGCTGCTCTGGCCCCCAATGGTGGAACAAACTCCCCACGACGCCAGGACAGTGGAGTCAATCACCACCTTCCGGAGACACCTGAAACCCCACCTCTTTAAGGAATACCTAGGATAGGATAAAGTAATCCTTCTCACCCCCCTTAAAAGATTTAGATGCACTATTGTAAAGTGGCTGTTCCACTGGATGTCATAAGGTGAATGCACCAATTTGTAAGTCGCTCTGGATAAGAGCGTCTGCTAAATGACTTAAATGTAAATGTAAATGTATTGCGGGGGGCTCAGGGAGAGAGTGGCAGAGTCAGGAGATAGACCTGAGCCAACTCTCCTTGTAAATCGTGAGGAGCCAAGGAGGAGACCAGAACCAGAGCCGGTGTTAGAGGTGAGCGAAGCAGAGACTGTGAAGGAGTTCATGGGGAAAGTGGAGGAGAGAGTAATGAGGGAGTTGCTAGCTTGGTGCTTTAGGTACAAGATTCGTCCGACGGAGCGTGTCAGGGATTTGATGGCACCTGGGTCAGCGCTCCATACTCGTCCTGAGGTGTGTGTTAGTCGGCTGGTGAAAATTGTGCCAGCCTCACGCACTAGGCCTCCTGTGTACCTACCTAGCCTTGCACGTCCTGTGCCAGCCCTGCTCTCAGGCTCTCCAGTACACCTTCACAGTCCAGTCCATCCTGTGCCACCTTCACATACGAGTCCTCCGGTGGCAGCTCCCTGCACCAGGCTTCCTGTGAGTGTCCTCGATCCAGTACCACCAGTTCCAGCACCAGGCCTTCAGTGCGCCTCGCCTGTTCAGCACAGCCAGAGCCTTCCTTCCTTCTAGCACTGTTGGAGCCTCCCGCCCGTTCAGCACAGCCAGAGCCTTTCTCCTCTCCTGCGCTTTCTCCTCTCCTTCCTCCTCTACAGCGATGCTGGAGTCTCCCACCTGTTTAGCGCAGCCGGAGCCTCCCGCCTGTTCAGCGCAGCCAGAGCCTTCCTCCTCTACAGCGCTGCTGGAGTCTCCCGCCTGTTTAGCGCAGCCAGAGCCTTTCTCCTCTCCTGCGCTGCCGGAGCCTCACGCCTGTTCAGCTCAGCCAGAGCTGCCAGCCTGCATGGAGCTGCCAGGTTGCATGGAGCAGCTGGAGCTGCCAGGTTGCATGGAGCAGCCAGAGCTGCCAGGTTGCATGGAGCAGCCAGAGCTGCCAGGTTGCATGGAGCAGCCAGTCTGCATGGAGCAGCCAGTCTGCATGGAGCAGCCAGAGCTGCCAGTCTGCATGGAGCAGCCAGAGCTGCCAGTCTGCACGGAGCTGCCAGTCTGCATGGAGCAGCCAGAGCTGCCAGTCTACATGGAGCAGCCAGAGCTGTCAGTCTGCATGGAGCAGCCAGAGCAGCTAGATCCGCCAGTCAGCCATGATTTTCCAGATCTGCCAGTCAACCAGATTCTTTCAGATCTGCCAGTCAACCAGACTCTTCCAGATCTGCCAGTCAACCAGAATCTTCCAGATCCGATAGCCAGCCAGGATCTACCGGAGCCTACTACCTGCCTGAGCTTCATCTCAGTACCGGGCTTCCCCTCAGTCCCGGGCTTCCCCTCAGTCCCGAGCTTCCCCTCAGTCCCGAGCTTCCCCTCAGTCCCGAGCTTCCCCTCAGTCTAGCATAGGCTTGGCTGCCTGAGGCGGTTCTCAATCAGAGTCAGGTGATTCTCGTTGTCTCTGATTGGGAACCATATTTAGGTAGCCTGGGTTTCACTGTGTATTTCGTGGGTGATTGTTCCTGTCTCTGTGTTAGTTATTCACCAGACAGGCTGTATAGGTTTTCACGTTCCGTTTGTTGATTTGTATATTTAATAGTTATTTCATGTATCGCTATTCTACATTAAAGAACATGAGTAACCACCACGCTGCATTTTGGTCCGACTCTCCTTCAACTGACGAACGCCGTTACACAAGTTGACAGAGCTTGAAGAATTAAAAAATACTAATGTGCATATATTGTAATAATAATAATAATAATATATGCCATTTAGCAGACGCTTTTATCCAAAGCGACTTACAGTCATGTGTGCATACATTCTACGTATGGGTACTTTCCAGGTGTGCAAAGCTCTTAGACACATACCCCAAAATACTCACAGCTGTAATTGCTGTGAATACTTTCAGTACCAGTTAAAAGTTTGGACACACCTACTCATTCAAGGATTTTTCTTTTATTTTTACTATTTTCTACATTGTAGAATAATAGTGAAGACATCACAACTATGAAATAACACATATGCAACCATGTAGTAACCAAAAAAGTGTTAAAGTCAAAATATATTTTATATTTGAGAATCTTCAAAGTAGCCACCCTTTGCCTTGATGACAGCTTTGCACACTCTTTGCATTCTCTCCAGCAGCTTCACTTGGAATGTTTTTCCAATAGTCTTGAAGGAGTTCCCACATATGCTGAGCACTTGTTGGCTGCTTTTCCTTGACTCTGCAGTCTAACTCATCCCAAACCATCTAAATTGGATTGAGGTCAAGTGATTGTGGAGGCCAGGTCATCTGATGCAGCATTCCATCACTCTCCTTGGCCAAATAGCCCTTACACAGCCTGGATGTATGTTTTGGGTCATTATCCTGTTGAAAAACAAATGTTAGTCCCACTAAGCGCAAACCAGATGGGATGGCTTATTGCTGCAGAATGCTGTGGTTGCTATGCTGGTTAAGCGTCCCTTGAATTCTAAATAAATCACAGACAGTGTCACCAGAAAATCACCACCACACCTCCCTCCTCCATGCTTCACGGTGGGAACCACACATACGGATATCCTCAGTTTACCTACTCTGTGTCTCACAAAGACAGAGCGGGTCGAACCAAAAATCTCAAATTTGGACTCATCAGACCAAAGGACAGATTTCCACCAGTCTAATGTCCATTGCTCGTGTTTCTTGGCCAAAGCAAGTCTCTTCTTATTATTGGTGTCCTTTTGTAGTGGTTTCTTTGCAGCAATTATACCATGAAGGCCTGATTCATGCAGTCTCCTCTGAACAGTTGATGTGGAGATGTGTCTGTTACTTGAACTCTGTGAAGCATTTATTTGGGCTGTAATCTGAGACTGCTAACTCTGAATTTATCCTCTGCAGCAGAGTTAACTCTGGGTCTTCCTTTCCTGTGGTGGTCGTCATGAGAGCCAGTTTCATCATAGCGCTTTATGGGTTTTGCAACTGCACTTAAAGAAACTTTCAAAGTTCTTGACATTTTCCGTATCGACTGAACGTCATGTCTTAAAGAACGATGGACTGTCATTTCTCATTGTTTATTTGAGCTGTTCTTGCCATAATATGGACTTGGTCTTATACCAAATAGGGCTATCTTCTGTATACCACCCCTATCTTGTCACAACACAAATGATTGGCTCAAACACATTCAGAAGGAGAAAAAAATCCACAAATGAACTTTTAACAAGGCACACCTGTTAATTGAAATGCATTCCAGGATACTACCTAATGAAGCTGATTGGGATATTGCCAAGAGTGTGCAAAGCTGTCATCAAGGCAAAGGGTGGCAACTTTAAAGAATCTCAAATGTTAAATATTTTTTGATTTGTCTAACACATGATTCCATGGGTGTAGTTTCATAGTTTTGATGTCTTCACTATTATTCTAAAATAAAGGTGTGTCCAAACTTTTGACTGGTACTGTGTGTGTGTGTATATATATATATATATATACAGTATATTGTCCCTTGACTGTGGATTTCTGACATGCATGACTGAAGTTGCAGGCTTGACTTTTCCCTAAATATCTTAACACATTTAAACTGAAATCAGTTTTGTTTTTGAGATTGTCAGGTAGTATACAGTGATTTTCATTAAACATGCAACAGTGTAGTTCCTTAACAATTATGCATATATTACTGTAGGTGGATGGAAATTATCCAACCATTATGTAGAAGTGTTGAAATTATGTTGAATATAATAATAAACGACATTTATCAATCTGACTCCAATATCTGCGTCTCTAGGATCTAGTCAAGGTAGCGAGCCTTGCGTCACCGCTTAGTAGGCTATGACTTTAATGAACATTTCACCGTTATGCAATTATTTAGACGCCAGATAATTGGCGCAGGTAGCCTAGTGGTTAGAACGTTGTAACATATAAATCGAATCCCCCGAGCTGACAAGATAAAGATCTGTCGTTCTGTCCCTGACAAGGCAGTTAACCCACTAGACCGTCATTTTAAATAAGAATCTATTCGTAACTGACTTGCCTAGTTAAATACATTTGGAAGAGCTACCATAATGCGATTTCTCAATTCAACTAATAGTATTACATTATACATTACATACTACTCAGAGTAAGACAACATGTCTTCAATTCAGAATAATATATAAGAGAAAAAACAGTGTGAGATATTGCAAACAAATTCTCAAACAATGAACAAAAAATGTATCGTCCTTTTAACCAAATTCAAGCAGAATCTCACGCCCAACCCGAATGAACATTTCTTTACACTTTGCTAGTTAAAAGACAGGAAAAAACATCCAGATTCTAATCAACTACATTTAAATGATAGAAGCGCTCCTCCTGTGTCGCTCCTCTTTGAACAATATTCAGTCTGACGAACAAAACAAAAGTTCCGCTGTAACTAAATCCATAGCACTTACAGTACAATTAAAACGTTTTAAATGCGTAGCTCTTTATGAACTCACATATCTCCAAAAAGGCCAGTTTGACGAGAATGTTCACTCTGACAGTGACAGGCGACTTGTGTTACGGAGTCAACTTGTGCCCTCTGCTGGCCAGAACTGGTAGCTAAATCTGAGTTCACAAACAGAATCAGGAAGCCACCGTTGACAGAACACAAGCCACTCCTACTCCTTTGAAGAAACATTTGAAGGAAAACGAAACATAAAGCTATCTGTTACTCTTGCTGTTTGTTGGTGTGTGTTTGAAAATGACAGAGGCTATGGATTCGATCAGTTGTTCTATCTGTCTGGATCTACTGAAGAATCCAGCGACTATTGCTTGTGGACACAGCTACTGTATGGGCTGTATTAACGGCTGCTTCGACCAGGACGATTCGAAGGTGGTCTGCAGCTGCCCCCAGTGTAAGGAAAGCTTCATCTCCAAGCTGCCCCCAGTGTAAGGAAAGCTTCATCTCCAAGCTGCCCCCAGTGTAAGGAAAGCTTCATCTCCAAGCTGCCCCCAGTGTAAGGAAAGCTTCATCTCCAAGCTGCCCCCAGTGTAAGGAAAGCTTCATCTCCAAGCTGCCCCCAGTGTAAGGAAAGCTTCATCTCCAAGCTGCCCCCAGTGTAAGGAAAGCTTCATCTCCAAGCTGCCCCCAGTGTAAGGAAAGCTTCATCTCCAAGCTGCCCCCAGTGTAAGGAAAGCTTCATCTCCAGGCCCGTTCTGTGGAAAAAAAACACTCTTCTGGCTGAATTGGTGGAGAAACTGAAGACGACAGAATAACTCCAAGCTTCTCCTCCTGCTCACTATTATGTTGGACCTGGAGATGTGGAGTGTGATTTCGGCATTGGGAGAGTGTGTCTGGCCTCTTACTGTGAGACTAACCTCCAGCCTCACTGTGAAGTAGCTCCCTTAAAGAAACACAAGCTGGTCAAAGCCTCCACACAACCACAGTAGAAGATCTGTTCTCGTCATGACAAAATACTGGAGGTTTACTGTCGTACCGTTCAGCAGTGTAGCTGTTGTTTTTGTATGATGGATGAACATAAAGGCCATGATACAGTGTCAGCTGTAGCAGAGAGGACTTAGAAACAGGTAAGAATGGAACTCTGCTGTTAGATATCACATATTTGCATTTAAACAGTCTAATAATAATTACTCTTGTTACCCTTGCCTCATAACTATAAGGCAATGTTTTGTCTACTACTGTGACACAACTGAAATGTCAAAGTACATACAGTAGATAAACATTCAATCACTGTTGCTAGGACTAAATGTGTCTTTGAGGAATACATTGCATCTCATTAAGTCCATGCAGGGCATAACATGTTTCAAACATGACATGCTTGAATGCAAATAGTTGGAAAATTTCATTTTCTAGTTTTTGTAGAAATACAGAGTAGGATGTAATAAATGGCTAAATTAATTTAATCTTGTTCTGCAGAAACAGTTCTGGGAGAACATCAAGAATCCCAGAATAAAATCCAGGATAGAAAGAAGGAGATACAGGTTGTGAACTCTCTGAAGGTGAGTGTTGGTTGGGGTCATCTATATTTACATTATACATACATACATACAGTACATGCATATATACATACATTTTCAGTCTTTCTGGGGTTCTGGTGAGAGCTAAGTGAATGGGCTGGTTGACATGGACCCTTCTACTCTCTTTGTGTGTGTCCAAACAGCACTCTGCCCTGGCAGCAGTGGAGGACAGTGAGAGGAGCTTTACTGAGCTGATCCACTTCATTGAGAGAAGACGCTCTGAGGTAAAGGAGTTGATCAGAGCCCAGGAGAAGGCTGAAGTGAGTCGGGCTTAAGGACTCCTGGAGCAGGAGGTCGCTGAGCTGAGAAGAGATGCTGAGCTGAGAAGAGATGCTGAGCTGAGGAGAGATGCTGAGCTGAGGAGAGATGCTGAGCTGAGGAGAGATGCTGAGCTGAAGTAGCTCTCACACACAGAGGATCACATCCATTTCCTCCAGGTGACATCACTAATTTAGATATACCTTACAAAATCATTTCCAAATGTCTATTTAGATTATTTTACCAATTAAATGTACTTGTATTACATTAACATCTAATTTTCTCAATACTTTTACTTCTCTCTATAGAGTTTCCAGTTTCTCTGTGTCTCTCCTGGATCTCAGGCCTTATCTCCTTGAAGCATTTGAAGACATCAGTCTCTGAACTGAAAGATTGACAACAAGACATATGCAAGGAGGAAATGGACAAGATATCTGATGACGGTTGGTAAAATGCATTTCAAGATTTTGCATAGAATAATACCTCAAACTGCATTACATACTACTAGACATGAAATAACTGCATTACATACTACTAGACATGAAATAACTGCATTACATACTACTAGACATGAAATAACTGCATTACATACTACTAGACATGAAATAACTGCATTACATACTACTAGACATGAAATAACTGCATTACATACTACTAGACATGAAATAACTGCATTACATACTACTAGACATGAAATAACCGCATGACATGTATTTGTGATAGGACCAAATGAATGTATAGATATGGGTAAAGTTTATCTAATGAAATGGCTGGTCATTTCATCAACCAATCCCCATATCCCCCTCTAGTTACCTGTATATTGTTTGATAGTGGACATGAATAACGTGGACCTGTGATACAGTATTTACTAGCCTGTCTGTCTCCACAGTGATTCAAGTTCAGATTGACCACCCTGCTGAGCCCAAGACTAGAGAGGAGTTCATAGAATGTGAGTAAACACGGACTTTTTATTTGATCTTACCTTTATTTAACTAGTCAAGTCAGTTAAGAACAAATTATTATTTTCAATGACGGCCTAGGAACAGTGGGTTAACTGCCTGTTCAGGGGCAGAATGACAGATTTGTACCTTTTCAGCTCGGGGGTTTGAACTTGCAACCTTCCGGTTACTGCCGCCCCACACACACACACACACACAGACTTTTAATCAAGTGATTTTAACCACTATATTTTTCATCTTCTCAGACTCCTGCCAGCTGACGTTGGATCCCAATACAGCACAACGGTACCTGTGTCTGTCTGAAGAAAATAGAAAGGTGACCATTAGTTCTAAGGTTCAGTTATATCCTGATCATTCACACAGATGTACCTTCTTTAAGCAGGTGCTGTGTAGAGAGGCTCTGTCTGGAGCCTGATACTGGGAGGTAGAGTGGAGCGGGAATTGGGTTTGTATAGCTGTCTCATATAAAGGAATCAGCAGGAAAGGAGATGGTAATGAGTGTTTGTTTGGGGGTAGTGATCAGTCTTGGAGGTTTGACTGCTAGACCTAGACCACAATGCACGAACACTGTCCTTCTATAGCGTCTACGAAAAAATGACCCTCCTCCACAGAGTCCAGGCCACATTCACTCAGCCATTCTACCTGAAGTTCATTTGCTGGATCATCTGAATATACTGACACCTATTCAGTTACAAAGCTATTCGTCTGCTGGCCTTGTTGATACATGTGCATTAGGACAAAGATTGATTGACTGTGGCCGAAGTTTGACGTAAGATTGCAGATATCATAGAGTACAGACGGCATAGTTTCTTAATTTGCATGTACAGAGGGGTGAACAAAACCAAGTGTATATGAACGCATAATGAGACATTCATGCACTGGAAGGAGTTCTTGACAGGTGAAACAGTCCAATCATCATTGAGCTCATTTTATTCAGTGTCTGGTGGCTCAACACTGCTGAACTATTTCAGGGGAAGAGACATTTGTACTTGATTGGGATGAGGTCGTTTGTCTTGGTTGGGATGAGGTCGTTTGTCTTGGTTGCTACGCAATAAATGAGGAGTTAATTGGCTCATTTCATGAAGTGGAGCTTTGATTCATGTTCACTGTACATTTGGTAGTTATTATTATTTGCCTAAATGTGTAGCTACACTGTACCTGCCTATGTAACTACTTTACCATGTTAATACACTGGTTATAGGGGCACGTTTTAAAGTGAGACCGTTGTTGTTGTTCTAGTCCAATAACTGAGCCGATGATTTGTTGTGTTTTCTGTGTTACTATTCTCAGTGCAGCCTCTTGTTTGGAGTGGTTCAAGACCACACAGACAACAAACAACAGAGGAGAGAAACATAACAAAAAAACGTCAAAGATAAAGGCAAATGTATGCAAAAAGTAAAGAATTTAATAAAGTAGCCAATTAGTGAAGTTGTCAAGAGTTGAGTTCTAGTACAATGCTTGAAGTACAGCACTTAAAGCTGCTTCTTGTTCACTCCTCTCCATCCGTGCAGACACAGCAGCACGCTGACTTGAAAATCCTTTGGAGAACCCAACGGACTGATCCTTTCTTGGGTCGGATGGCAACAACCTCTGTAAATACCAAGAAGGGGAAAACCTTTGGAGAACCCAACGGACTGATCCTTTCTTGGGACGGATGGCAACAACCTCTGTAAATACCAAGAAGGGGAAAACCTTTGGTTACAAACACTGACCAGGTAATGGGCTCTACTACACCAAGCTTTTAAGACCAAACACTGACCAGTTAATGGGCTCTACTACACCAAGCTTTTAAGACCAAACACTGACCAGTTAATGGGCTCTACTACACCAAGCTTTTAAGACCAAACACTGACCAGTTAATGGGCTCTACTACACCAAGCTTTTAAGACCAAACGCTTCGTTCTCTGTCAGTGTAACTCACCTGCTTTCACATCCTCTCTGTCCTTCTCTTCCCCCCGAGGTTGTCATTGGTTACTTCTACTGCTAAAAGTAGAACCCAATGCACTTTGGCTTCAGTTTGCTCCTCAATTCATGCTCCTTGGTAGGAAAGAGAGGTAGAAGCAGTGATCCCTTCCCTTTGCATTGGTTACCTCTACAACAGTCTGCAGACAGAGAACACATGTGCAGTTAGCAAACAATTCGTTATATTTTAACAACTCTTTTTACTGACTCGAGAGTCTGTTTAAAAAATAAATAACAATCTGAGTGACTCGTTCATTTTAGTAATTCGTTTGACCTGCTAGTGCTGGCCGCAATGAATCCAACAGCAGGATTATAGACTCTCCTCCGGCTCAGATGTGCCCCGACCACCAACTGTCTATCATATGCACTCAGGGAAATAGATCATGAGCATAGAGAATAACTGATAATTGATCGCATGGTGCAAGAATGACTGCAATTAATTGATTGTTGAATGTTATGATGGACACAACAGCTTTGTAGAACCAAAACTCTGTTCAACAAACTCGAACTCAAGAACGAATCGTTTAGGGGGGGCTGCAGTTTGCGAACAACTTTGTGCTTATGTATTTTATAAGAGGCGATGACCAAAACCTGAACACTAGTAGTTGTACTAGCACCCCAGGGCTGTCAACCTCACACATCTCCACACATGTCTTTTGTCAGCAACAAAGATAGATTACACATCATGTTATTTTGTCCACAACACAGTGCTACAGAACACCTGTTGTAGCCTCAGGCTAACAAGCCAGGCAGATTCACGCACACCGTCATCCTCACTGTCTGTGATTCTAACCTGTAGACCAATGAGCTGAGAAAAACGGGGGGGGTCAGTGATGTGTGGTTTTGTCATGGTCATGGAGGGAACTGTGAGTAGCCTACAAACACTTTGGATACAAACCACAACAGCTGTCTTCAAGAATACGTCAAAGATGACTTCAAGAGGTCAAGAGTCATACTTCTTCCTTTAAGCAGATGACTGAGTAATTCTGTAGTCAAATGCAGCATATGTATTGTGATGCTATAATGGTCTGGAGCCCCCGATACAAACCCCATTTGGACAAACACACTTTTTCACCCATTGAAAGCTACTAAACTAGTGTATGTCTTCCTCAGTGGAAGCAGAATACGGAATACTAAACACCCCGTAATCCACAGTATCATCTCCGAAAGCTCAGGTCAAACAGCTTTGAACATCATTCCATACTGTATATTCTCATCGCTATACAGGTGGGCCAGACTGGCACAGCATGATTGGAATCCCTATGGCCACATTACTGTAATCACACCACATCTGAATGTCCCCCTCATGTATTCCACCCAGGACGGTACAAACTCATTTTTCAGTCATACTTGACATCGAGGAAGTTGTTATTCTAAGTAAATATAGGGTTTGGTTGCTAGGGGCTACCACTGAATGAGCACCTGCTTTGCACATGTACAGCCTCACATAGGCAAACGCTTCTATAGCGCCTTGCGGTCAGATGCCGAGCAGTTACCATACCAAGTGCTGATGCAGCCAGTCAAGACACTCTCAATGGGGCAGCTGTAGATCTTTTTGAGGATCTCAGGGCCTAAACCAAATCTTTTCAGCCTGCTGAGGGGGAATAGGGGTTGTCATGCCCTCAGATCGCCATGATAGGTCCTTAGCGATGTGGACATCAAGGAATTGAAGCTCTCAATCCTCTCCACTACAGGCCCATTGATGTGAATGGGGGAGTTTGGCCCTCCGTTTCCTGTAGTCCACGATAAACTCCGTTGTCTTGCCCACGTTGAGGGAGAGGTTGTTGATCAGGGTCTATCTAGGAGTTTCACTGTAGGTCTGAGAGAAGTATATACAGTATGCAGTCAGAATGCAGTCAGGTCTATTATTCCTAATCCTAGCCTATATCTAACCTCATGTCTGAACCAAGTAGGACCCGTGTGGGCATATGAATGTTGTATTTTGACTTATGAAACATGCTGTATTGTAATAGTTTTGAGGTGTCAACAGGAAGAGACAAGACTACTGTCTAGCAAACAGAGATATGGCTGAATATCTACTCCTTTTTACCACAGCCCTGTCAACAATATTCCTGATTCAAGTCAGAGTCCTTGTATTCTGAATATAAATTGTTCCTTTGTACACAGAGATCATTTTTCAACACTCAATCTTCACATTCTAATTTGAATCCTCTGGGCAGATCTGGGTGTAAATGGTTTCCTACTCATTTTAGTGTCATTTTAGTGTCTTGATTATTTATTGATACAGAGAGTCCTGCTGGACTCCATCTTGTTTCTTCTCCCAGATGCCCACATCCCCTTCTGAATACTGTTTATGTACTACAGGCCTTACATAATCGCTATTAAACATTTACTAAGAGATGTTTTCAATGAGAAAGATAGAGAGAGAGAACACATTTTATTGCATTCATTATTATTGCCCATTTTTTATGTAATTTTGTCTGGTTCTATCTTGAGACCACTGGCTGCCAGTTATATCCTCCAGCACAAAGAGACACACAGAGTTGGCATCACCATGGCAACTTCCCCCAAGCTCCAGAACATAAACTTCCATCAATGCAGCAAAGTGTTACAGACTCCACGTCGGGTCTGTAGTTTGAGTGTGTGGTGAGAGAGAAGAGTCCAATGAGAGCTTTAAAGGCCAGAGAAGTACATGTCAAAGTGATGAATGGTATTTAGGAGGGCCCCACTCAGAACCCCATCCATACAATAGAGAGAGACACTGACGCACTACCTGGGATCAACAGCCCTGACAATGACTGTGTGTGTTTGTGTGTGTATGTGTGTATGTGTGGGAGGGGCGGTGCTGTGTGTTTGTTTATGTCTGTCTGTCTGTGTGTGTGTGTGTGTGTGTGTGTGTGTGTGTGTGTGTGTGTGTGTGTGTGTGTGTGTGTGTGTGTGTGTGTGTGTGTGTGTGTGTGTGTGTGTGTGTGTGTGTGTGTGTGTGTGTGTGTGTGTGTGTGCGTGCGTGCGTGCGTGCGTGCGTGCGTGTGTTTGTTTCTGAACTTGCCAAACAATCCAACAATAGACCTTATCCTAATTCTACTATTACTATAGTGCACTAATGCCCCCAACACATTCCTTCATTCACTGTGAATTACATCTGTCAGGCAGCTAAAACTGCAGTGACCCTGAAATGAAGGACAGGGTCATTCGGCTGGCATCCTTATATAGTAAATGCAGAGTGAATAAGAGACGAGAGATGAGGATGAGACAGGAAGTGTCTTTTTGTTGGACACAAATGTCGGCCAGAGGTCCCTCAATGTATCGGGTCTCAGAATAGAACAGCACCCCGCCACAGAGATGTGTTTATTTTGCGTCTGTCTGCAACTCCTCGTGTCTGAAAATCATGTTATGACTCTTTGGTCAATGTGCTCTTTCTACATCCCTCATCCTCCATCCCTCATCCCCATCCTCCATACCTCATCCCCCATCCTCATCCCCCATCCTCCATTCCTCTTCCCTCATCCTCCATCCCCCACCCTCCATCCCTCATCCTCCATCCTCCCATTTCCCACTAACGATGTTTTTGTACAGTGCATTCTGAAAATATTCAAACCTGTCACGCCCTGACCTTAGAGAGCCTTTTTATGTCTCTATTTTGGTTTGGTCAGGGTGTGATTTGGGTGGGCATTCTATGTTCTGATTTCTATGTTTGTGTTTCTATGTTTTTGCCGGGTATGGTTCTCAATCAGGGACAGCTGTCTATCGTTGTCTCTGATTGGGAATCATACTTAGGCAGCCTTTTCCCCTTTTGTTATTGTGGGAAGTTATCTTTGTTAGTGGCACTATAGCCCTTGTAAGCTTCACGGTCGTTTCTTTGTTTCTTGTTTTGTTTTTGTTTTGTTTCATTCAAATAAAGAGAAATGTACGCTCACTACGCTGCGCTTTGGTCCAGTCATTTCCAGGAGGACGCCCGTGACAAGACCACTTGACTTTTTCCACATTTTATTACGTTACAGCCTAACATGGATGAAATCATTTTTCACCTCACAATACCCCATAATGATAAAGTAAAAACATTTTTATTTTTTTATTTTAGCAACTGTATAAAAAATAAAAACGGAACTATATTTACATAAGTATTCAGACCCTTTACTCAGTATTTTGTTGAAGCACCCTTGGCGGCAATGACAGACTTGAGTCTTCTTCGATATGACTCTACAAGCTTGGGGAGTTTCCTATGTTTCTCTCAAGCTCTGTCAGTTTGGATAGTGAGTATCAGCTATTTTCAGGTCTCTCCAGAGATGTTCAATCGTGTTCAAGTCCGGGCTCTGGCTGGGTCACTCAACGACATTCAGAGACTTGTCCCAAAGCCACTCCTGCGTTGTCTTGGCTGTGTGCTTAGGGTCATTGTCCTGTTGGAAGGTGAATATTCACCACGGTCTGAGGTCATGAGTGCTCTGGAGCAGGTTTTCATTGGTCCTGACTAGTCTCACAGCCCCTGCCGCTGAAAAACATCCCCACAGCATGATGCTGCCACCACCATGCTTCACCATAAGGATGGTTTTGGCCAGGTGATAAGCGGTGCCTGGTTTCCTCCAGACGTGATGCTTGACATTCAGGCCAAAGAGTTCAATCTTGGTTTCATCAGACCAGAGAATCTTGTTTATCACGGTCTGACCATCGTTTAGGTGTGTTTTTGACAAACTCCAAGCTGGTTGACATGTGCCTTTTACTGAGGTGTGGCTTCTGTCTGGACACTCTACCATAAAGGCCTGATTCGTGGAGTGCTGCGGAGATGGTTGTCCTTCTGGAAGGTTCTCCCATCTCCACAGAGGAACTCTGAAGCTCTGTCAGAGTGACCATCGGGTTCTTGTTCACCTCCCTGAACAAGGCCCTTCTCCCCCGATTGCTCAGTTTTGCCGGGCGGCCAGCTCTAGGAAGAGTCTTGGTGGTCCAAACTTGTTCTATTTCAGAATGATGGAGGCCACTGTGTTTTTGGATACCTTCAATTCTGCAGAAATGTTTTGGTATCCTTCTCCATATCTGTGCCTGGACACAATCCTGTCTCAGAGCTCTATAGACAAGTCCTTCGACCTCGTGGCTTGGTTTTTGCTCTGACATGCACTGTCAACTGTGGGCCCTTAAATAGACAGGTGTGTGTCTTTCTAAATCATGTCCAATCAATTGAATTATACCACAGGTGGACTCCAATCAAGTTGTAGAAACATATCAAGGATAATCAATGGAAACAGGATGCACCTGAGGTCAATTTGGAGTCTCATAGCAAAGAGTGTGAATCACTTAGGTAAATATGGTATTTCAATTTTTATTTTATTTAATACATTTGCAAAAATGTCTATAAAACCTGTTTTAGCATTGTTATTATTGGGTATTGTGTGTAGATTGATGAGTGAATTATTTTAAATAATCCATTTTAGAATAAGGTTGTAATGTAACAAAATGTGAAAAAAGTGAAGGGAATACTTTCCGAATGCACTGTATATCTACCAAGTGAACACTGTCTGATCCTTCTAATCACCCTTACATCTCCGGGGGATGTCTTCTTCAGGAGGAGCACTTTAATACAATCATTGGTTAGGCTATTTTGTGCGACCTGCTGGAACCAATTAAGTGTCACAATAACAATGTTTATTACAGCAACAGAGGCCAGGTACAGGACGGCAGGCAGGGGCAGGCAGAGGGGTCAGGCGGGCGGATTCAGGATCAGGACAGGCAACAGTCAAAAACCAGGAGGGCAAGAAAAAGAGGCTGGGAAAAAACAGGAGCTGACATGACAAACAAGACGAACAGGCAACAGACAAACAGAGAACACAGGTATAAATACACAGAGTATAATGGGGAAGATGGGCGAGACAAGCAAAGACAGGTGAAACAGATCAGGGCATGACAGGACCCCCCCCCCCCAATATCCTCTAGGGGCGCCACCTGGCATCAAATCAAATCAAATGTATTTATATAGCCCTTCGTACATCAGCTGATATCTCAAAGTGCTGTACAGAAACCCAGCCTACCTGGAAGCATACCTGGTTGACTGGTGCCGGCAGTGGAAGTCGGCGATGAGGACTGGGTCCTGGATGTCTCTAGTGGGGACCCAGCACCTCTCCTCCGGGCCATAACCCTCCCAGTCAACCAGGTAATGGAAACCCCTTCCCCGTGGTCGAACCCTCAGGAGACGTCTCACCGTGTACGACAGATGGCCATCGACGACAGGGGGAGGAGGAAATGGAAACGGAAGACAAAGGACTGTGCGATCAATTCATATATGGTGTCCAGGGCACAGCTGGGGGCTGAAGGGGGTCTATAACAAGCGGCAAAGGTGAGAGACTTGTTTCTGGAAAGATGATATCAGCCTCACACTGGCCCAGGCTACAGACAGACCTGAAATACACCCCCATCGATTTCCCACACGGACACCACATTTGAAGAAAATGGTTAAGTGCATGCATACACCTCTATTTTTGTGAAGGAAAACAAAACCCTTTTAGCTTTTTGCTTCTTAGGCAGAAGGAAGGGACCGTCAGTATTCACTTTCCTTGTGCCTGACCTCATGTCCCCTCTCTCTTTCTATTTCTCTATCTCTCTGTCTTTCCCTCTCTCACCCCTTTCTCTCTCCCTTCCCCTTCTCCCTCCTTCTCTTCATCTCCCTCTCTCTCTCTCTCTCTCTCTCTCTCTCTCTCTCTCTCTCTCTCTCTCTCTCTCTCTCTCTCCCTCCCTCTTGCACCTTAAAAATAGCCTTGTTAATTCAATAACAAAACAAAAGCCTGTACTCTAGCTCTTCCTGGAAGCCCATTTCTCTCCCTGCCACAGCAGTGAAGCAGCATAATTTCAGATTAATTGCATTGCGGGTGCTGTTGCTGCCATGTGGGAATGTGAATTCATGCCCTGGAGGAATGGGATGAAGATAATGTGACCCTCTGCTGAGGGGAAAACATCTCATAATAATGTCTGGAACGGAGCAAATGGAATGGCATCAAACACCTGGAAACCATGGATACCATGTGTTTGATGTATTTGATAGCATTCTACTGATTCTTCTCCAGTCATTACCACAAGCCCGTTCTACCCAATTAAGGTACCGCCAAACTCCTGTGATGCCAACCACCCAAGAAAACACGTTCCCTTGTTATCCTAATTCCCCGGAGTGGAGATAATGACCACCCCAGCAACTACTTAACCACTAGCAAGCACTGCAGTAGCCACACTATAGATGCAGGCTGGGTGGGAGGGGAGTGAATTTAAGGAGGCACCTTTACCTTCCCTAAAATCACCAGTGATTGTCCTTAATTACTCAGTAGCATCTCCTGCTGACTTTTATGGACTGTTTTTCTGAGTTTTCTGACTATTTACTACAACATCACAAATTATGTGTATAGTTGGGTGGCCTGGGACTGTAAATACCGGTCTGCAGTTACGTGAACTGATTCAGATAAAACAACAGACTAATACTATTTTATTCAAGGTGACTTACAGAGCTTTGCTGGTGGCGAAGAGGTCGCTGGTTTGACTTGGTGGGAGACCTGTGGATGTGCCCTTGGGCGGGGAGCTTGACCCCAGGTTCCTCCTGTGGTTCTCTTTGGATGGGAGTGTCTGCTAGATGACTGAATGTAATGTAAATGTTGAGCGGCTTCAATGCAGGTAGACTGTTTGACTTCAAATTCAATAAAAAGTGACTTACAATAGGGTCAATATTACAATACTCCTGTGGCTTATTATACTGGATCTTTATCTTGTCATCCTGAATATTTATCTAGCCCCTTGTGTGTTTATCCTTTCATTATAGCTTTAGCCTGATAAAGAATAGGTCTGGTAATGCAGGCTGTTGTGTTTTGTTGCTATAATAGATTCTAGTGGACGCTACAATACTACTCTTTTTACCTTTTTTCTTGAATACATTGGCCTAATATTTCAGCTAATACAGTATCTATGGTATTCTGCAAAACACTGACATTTTGTCCAATGTTAAAAAAGTTACTATATCTAATCTTCTCCCTCTCCAAGAGGGATCGAGGTTTCAGCCCTGTCACACAATATCAATCACTGAAGACTTGCTTTTATGTGATTGACACAGCCATAAAGGCAATCATATTTTTTCATCAACATTACTGAGCATGAGGGCTTGCTTTTACCAACACTCCAACCCCTCAGCCTGATTGAACTCACCCGGCTACATCTATGAAATCTCCACTGAGGATAGACTTTAAGTTCATATGCTGGGTTAGCATCCTCAGGCAATGCCAGTGATGGGAGGATTGTGGCTAACGGTTAATTTAAGCAATACCCAGCAGCAGGACCACCACTGTCCTCCCGATTCAAATGAATGAACAACATGCCTCAGAGATACACTTTTATCTTCCACATCCGTCCATCTCAGCAGATCTTTCTCTTTTATACACCAGTTCAAATGCATCTCTGTCTTCTTTTACTTTTGTAGTGACAGTAGTGAGGCTTTCTGGGAAGTTCACCACTTAGGGGGGGGGGTTACAGAACTGTCAGTGTTCTGACATGGGTTTATAGTTCTTGAGAGACACTGATTCAGTCCAGGCTTAAAAAGCAATTCGCTCACAAACGGTTACCCAGGGTTACAGTGCCTTGCGAAAGAATTCGGCCCCCTTGAACTTTGCGACCTTTTGCCACATTTCAGGCTTCAAACATAAAGATATAAAACTATTTTTTGGTGAAGAATCAACAACAAGTGGGACACAATCATGAAGTGGAATGACATTTATTGGATATTTCAAACCTTTTTAACAAATCAAAAACAGAAAAATTGGGCGTGCAAAATTATTCAGCCCCTTTACTTTCAGTGCAGCAAACTCTCTCCAGAAGTTCAGTGAGGATCTCTGAATGATCCAATGTTGACCTAAATGACTAATGATGATAAATACAATCCACCTGTGTGTAATCAAGTCTCCGTATAAATGCACCTGCACTGTGATAGTCTCAGAGGTCCGTTAAAAGCGCAGAGAGCATCATGAAGAACAAGGAACACACCAGGCAGGTCCGAGATACTGTTGTGAAGAAGTTTAAAGCCGGATTTGGATACAAAAAGATTTCCCAAGCTTTAAACATCCCAAGGAGCACTGTGCAAGCGATAATATTGAAATGGAAGGAGTATCAGACCACTGCAAATCGACCAAGACCTGGCCGTCCCTCTAAACTTTCAGCTCATACAAGGAGAAGACTGATCAGAGATGCAGCCAAGAGGCCCATGATCACTCTGGATGAGCTGCAGAGATCTACAGCTGAGGTGGGAGACTCTGTCCATAGGACAACAATCAGTCGTATTTTGCACAAATCTGGCCTTTATGGAAGAGTGGCAAGAAGAAAGCCATTTCTTAAAGATATCCATAAAAAGTATTGTTTAAAGTTTGCCACAAGCCACCTGGGAGACACACCAAACATGTGGAAGAAGGTGCTCTGGTCAGATGAAACCAAAATTGAACTTTTTGGCAACAATGCAAAACGTTATGTTTGGCGTAAAAGCAACACAGCGCATCACGCTGAACACACCATCCCCACTGTCAAACATGGTGGTGGCAGCATCATGGTTTGGGCCTGCTTTTCTTCAGCAGGGACAGGGAAGATGGTTAAAATTGATGGGAAGATGGATGGAGCCAAATACAGGACCATTCTGGAAGAAAACCTGATGGAGTCTGCAAAAGACCTGAGACTGGGACAGAGATTTGTTTTCCAACAAGACAATGATCCAAAACATAAAGCAAAATCTACAATGGAATGGTTCAAAAATAAACATATCCAGGTGTTAGAATGGCCAAGTCAAAGTCCAGACCTGAATCCAATCGAGAATCTGTGGAAAGAACTGAAAACTGCTGTTCACAAATGCTCTCCATCCAACCTCACTGAGCTCGAGCTGTTTTTCAAGGAGGAATGGGAAATAATTTCAGTCTCTCGATGTGCAAAACTGATAGGGACATACCCCAAGCGACTTACAGCTGTAATCGCAGCAAAAGGTGGCGCTACAAAGTATTAACTTAAGGGGGCTGAATAATTTTGCACGCCCAATTTTTCAGTTTTTGATTTGTTAAAAAAGTTTGAAATATACAATAAATGTCGTTCCACTTCATGATTGTGTCCCACTTGTTGTTGATTCTTCACAAAAAAATACAGTTTTATATCTTTATGTTTGAAGCCTGAAATGTGGCAAAAGGTCGCAAAGTTCAAGGGGGCCGAATACTTTCGCAAGGCACTGTATACTCAATTAAGGTGATAGGAGTCGGCAGCCATGCTTGTAGCCGGCTCACCCTCTCCAAAGCCTTATCCATTTCAGCCAGCTAAGAGAATATGAAAAGGTCTGCCCTCTACGACCCATGTACTTCTACTGAAATACAGCATATGCTGGAAATGGGTTTGATATTGAAAGTGGGACAGAGGAATGTGCTACATTGCATCCTCTACTACAGACTAGAGTGCTCTGGCACAACGTGCCTGTCACCACTGCCTGTCATCTCTGATATATTACTCAGTGAGTAAAAGTGTCCCCATCCAAATGACAACAAAGGGACTAATACGGAGAGAGAACCGAGGTACCTTCCACCTCCCTCTGCCTCCATTTATTAATCTCATAAAGCGATGGGTCTCGTCTGTCAAGAATGTTGAGTTGCAGCTTATAAAATGCAACCTCAGAATGAAAAATGTGTTCCCATGCAAGACAAGAAGGTGTCAATCATCAAATAACTCTATATGAGATTTCCATAAATGACAAATAAAAATACTCTTTGTTTGTGTTTTACAACCAGAAAGCAACAGCAAATAATGGTTCAGAGACATACGCAAGGTTATATGAATCCTTTTCAGCTTCATAACTCTGTGTATTATTGATAATACTGTCAGCATTTCAGATGTGTTACAATTACCAAATCTATTGCCGAAACACTACCAGTATACCAAATATATATCACTGTTCCAAATGTGTTTCTATATTATCTAGTGTATTGTAGCTAAGGAACAGGTGCTACTTAGTTGATTGCATTCCAGGGTTTGCGATTGAGTGAGAGGATTCCCTGGGTGGGGGTTAGGACGTGATGAGGTATGGGGGTGGGGTGTGGAGACCAGGAGATGGTGAGGAGGGTTGGCATGTTCCCTGTCAGAGAAAATGAAAGGACTGAGACACCATATATGCCTGGGCAGGGTTGGGGAGTATCTGATTACATGTAATCGCTTAAATGTAATCATATTAAAAACAATTCAGAAAGGATGTTTGCGAAAAAATAAATGATAACTTTCTTTTTCATAATGACATTCAGTTTAGCATTGAAAAAAGCATAAAGTTTAAGAATGTTCAAATCAAATTTTATTTGTCACATACACATGGTTAGCAGATGTTCATGATTACCTGAAAGTGTGACCACAAGTCAGAGACTCTTCGTCCACCCACGTGTTCTCGCACACCCCGAGAGCTTCTGGTCAGCGGGGTGGTGGCACCGGGATCCTCATCTCTCCCAAGTGGTCATTCTCTCTTTCTCCCCTTACCCATCTGTCTATCGCCTCCTTTGAATTCCATGCTGTCACAGTTACCAGCCCTTTCAAGCTTAACATCCTTATCATTTATCGCCCTCCAGGTTCCCTCGGAGAGTTCATCAATGAGCTTGATGCCTTGATAAGCTCCTTTCCTGAGGACGGCTCACCTCTCACAGTTCTGGGCGACTTTAACCTCCCCACGTCTACCTTTGACTCATTCCTCTCTGCCTCCTTCTTTCCACTCCTCTCCTCTTTTGACCTCACCCTCTCACCCTCCCCCCCTACTCACAAGGCAGGCAATACGCTCGACCTCATCTTTACTAGATGCTGTTCTTCCACTAACCTCATTGCAACTCCCCTCCAAGTCTCCGACCACTACCTTGTATCCTTTTCCCTCTCGCTCTCATCCAACACTTCCCACACTGCCCCTACTCGGATGGTATCGCGCCGTCACAACCTTCGCTCTCTCTCCCCTGCTACTCTCTCCTCTTCCATCCTATCATCTCTTCCCTCTGCTCAAACCTTCTCCAACCTATCTCCTGATTCTGCCTCCTCAACCCTCCTCTCCTCCGTCTCTGCATCCTTTGACTCTCTATGTCCCCTATCCTCCAGGCCGGCTCGGTCCTCCCCTCCCGCTCCGTGGCTCGATGACTCATTGCGAGCTCACAGAACAGGGCTCCGGGCAGCCGAGCGGAAATGGAGGAAAACTCGCCTCCCTGCGGACCTGGCATCCTTTCACTCCCTCCTCTCTACATTTTCCTCCTCTGTCTCTGCTGCTAAAGCCACTTTCTACCACGCTAAATTCCAAGCATCTGCCTCTAACCCTAGGAAGCTCTTTGCCACCTTCTCCTCCCTCCTGAATCCTCCTCCCCCTCCCCCCCCTCCCTCTCTGCAGACGACTTCGTCAACCATTTTGAAAAGAAGGTCGACGACATCCGATCCTCGTTTGCTAAGTCAAACGACACCGCTGGTTCTGCTCACACTGCCCTACCCTGTGCTCTGACCTCTTTCTCCCCTCTCTCTCCAGATGAAATCTCGCGTCTTGTGACGGCCGGCCGCCCAACAACCTGCCCGCTTGACCCTATCCCCTCCCCTCTTCTCCAGACCATTTCAGGAGACCTCCTCCCTTACCTCACCTCGCTCATCAACTCATCACTGACCGCTGGCTACGTCCCTTCTGTCTTCAAGAGAGCGAGAGTTGCACCCCTTCTGAAAAAACCTACACTCGATCCCTCCGATGTCAACAATTACAGACCGGTATCCCTTCTTTCTTTTCTCTCCAAAACTCTTGAACGTGCCGTCCTTGGCCAGCTCTCCCGCTATCTCTCTCTGAATGACCTTCTTGATCCAAATCAGTCAGGTTTCAAGACTAGTCATTCAACTGAGACTGCTCTCCTCTGTATCACGGAGGCGCTCCGCACTGCTAAAGCTAACTCTCTCTCCTCTGCTCTCATCCTTCTAGATCTATTGGCTGCCTTCGATACTATGAACCATCAGATCCTCCTCTCCACCCTCTCCGAGTTGGGCATCTCCGGCGCGGCTCACGCTTGGATTGCGTCCTACCTGACAGGTCGCTCCTACCAGGTGGCGTGGCGAGAATCTGTCTCCTCACCACGCGCTCTCACCACTGGTGTCCCCAGGGCTCTGTTCTAGGCCCTCTCCTATTCTCGCTATACACCAAGTCACTTGGCTCTGTCATAACCTCACATGGTCTCTCCTATCATTGCTATGCAGACGACACACAACTAATCTTCTCCTTTCCCCCTTCTGACGACCAGGTGGCGAATCGCATCTCTGCATGTCTGGCAGACATATCAGTGTGGATGACGGATCACCACCTCAAGCTGAACCTCGGCAAGACGGAGCTGCTCTTCCTCCCGGGGAAGGACTGCCCGTTCCATGATCTCGCCATCACGGTTGACAACTCCATTGTGTCCTCCTCCCAGAGCGCTAAGAACCTTGGTGTGATCCTGGACAACACCCTGTCGTTCTCAACCAACATCAAGGCGGTGGCCCGTTCCTGTAGGTTCATGCTCTACAACATCCGCAGAGTACGACCCAGCCTCACACAGGAAGTGGCGCAGGTCCTAATCCAGGCACTTGTCATCTCCCGTCTGGATTACTGCAACTCGCTGTTGGCTGGGCTCCCTGCCTGTGCCATTAAACCCCTTCAACTCATCCAGAACGCCGCAGCCCGTCTGGTGTTCAACCTTCCCAAGTTCTCTCACGTCACCCCGCTCCTCCGTTCTCTCCACTGGCTTCCAGTTGAAGCTCGCATCCGCTACAAGACCATGGTGCTTGCCTACGGAGCTGTGAGGGGAACGGCACCTCAGTACCTCCAGGCTCTGATCAGGCCCTACACCCAAACAAGGGCACTGCGTTCATCCACCTCTGGCCTGCTCGCCTCCCTACCACTGAGGAAGTACAGCTCCCGCTCAGCCCAGTCAAAACTGTTCGCTGCTCTGGCCCCCCCAATGGTGGAACAAACTCCCTCACGACGCCAGGACAGCGGAGTCAATCACCACCTTCCGGAGACACCTGAAACCCCACCTCTTTAAGGAATACCTAGGATAGGATAAGTATTCCCCCCCCCCTTTAAGATTTAGATGCACTATTGTAAAGTGACTGTTCCACTGGATGTCATAAGGTGAATGCACCAATTTGTAAGTCGCTCTGGATAAGAGCGTCTGCTAAATGACTTAAATGTAATGTAAATGTAATGACACACCAAATGCATGTTTTTTTTTTGTCTTCTCATGCCGCTTAAGGGGAAAGTAATCCAAAAGTAACTGAAAGTAATCAGATTACATTATTGAGTTTAGGTAAACCAAAAGTTGCATTACTGATTACAATTTTGGACAGGTAACTAGTAACTGTAACGGATGACATTTAGAAAGTCGCCTTCCTTCGGGAAATCATAATGACTATACCATTTAGACATTACTCCAGGAAGATGTCATTGGTAGTCTATTGCACACTTCCTAATGTTCAGGTCTTTAGAGATGCTTTTAATGAGGTGTTTTTAAGCGGTAAATCAATAGCTTGATGTCCTTGATCTTTTCAAGGTTGGACAACAAGAGTCCTACTGCAACTCACCTTTCAAAATATCAATCTCTGTTTATTTACTTATCATCACAGTTAGTGTAATGACAATATTGACAATGATAAAAAGAGGTATTGGGGATGAATAATTATGTTATAAGTATGAGTAAGGAGATGCCAGCTGGTCTGTTGATGAAGCTAACAGGCAAGAGTGAAAGGTGCAAAGTATTTGACAGTGATGAGCCGATGACATCACATTTCATGCACCACCATCTGTGAGTTATAAAAAGCTCATAGAAGAGGATTTGTTCCAATTGTGAGAGAGGAATTGGCTTGTCACAGAGAACCACTCCCCTCCCCCATCTTCCATTTCCCTCAGTATAGTTCCATTGTCCTACTGTAGACCAAAAAGAGCCTGAGAGACCATTCAATTCATGCCTGCATTCAGTCCATTTGTCTAACAAGCATTGGCTAGTGTGCCCACAAAACAACATCTTTCGGAAAGGCCAACAAAATTGACTGTGCCAGAGTAGCTAGGCATTCTTATTTATGGCAATTGCGCCCTCTTCATGTTAATCCACAAGAGACAATACCAAATCAGAGCACGTACTGGAACGTTATATTCTTCAGATCGAACATCAGCTTGCTCAAATCCTGTTTGAAAGTGGAAAATTATTTGCGTGGTTCTTTCACCTGCTACTTACACAACCCTGCGAAGGAATAAAGCCCGGGCAGTGAAATTAGGAAAAAGTGACATTACAACCATCTAGATCATTGCTTTGGCATGATGTTAGTTTCCCATAACAAGGAAGTGCCAAGTCAATGAAACTTAATTGGATGTGTGGGGTTTCTCTGACCAGAATCAGAAGACGGAATGTACCAGAACCCCACCCCATGGGTCGGCCTTTATAATGTAGGAAATAATGGTAATCATGAACATCCAAGAGATCTTTAATACAGAATGATGTCTGCTTTGGGCTACTGTCCTCTGTGTCTGCAACTGTCTTTGGATCCTGGATCCTGTGTAAGTAATACTCCATATCGTATGAACGTGAATTATGTATCTCTACACTGTAGTATGATTATTGTGAAAGAAGAAAGCCGTTTGGCATATTCTACGTCAAATGAAATGCAGAATCAAGGGATTGTTGGACTTGTGTTAGGTGCATTTGAAATTCTAATTTGAAAGAAGTTCTCCTCCCGCAATACCCAATACCTTTATGTCATGCATTGATATCTGCAGTAACAAACACAGTTGGCTTTCCGAGTTGATATTCACTGCGTCTGATATTTTGATTATTCTCTGTCCGGCAGAGGATGTCGACTGACGAATAAACAATCTTATTTTCAGTTTATTAGGCAGACTGACAGTTTATGATTTCGAAGCGCTTCGTGTTTTTAGTTTTTTTAATTGAACTTTTATTTATACAGGTTTTTCTCATTGAGATAAAAAAAAAAATTCAAGGGAGACCTGGTCCAACAGCAGCAGGGGGAACAACGTTTCAGACAAAACAACTTACAAACACTAACACAACATGAACAAAACTATAGACACACATACAGTACAACAATGACATATAACGTAAAGAAACACAAATGTCATAACTAAAAAACAGCTGCCCTAAAGACAATTACACTCTTCTATGATATTTACACCAACTGTTTAAACTCCACAAATGTGACTAGATCATCAAAAATTGGCAACAACTCGGCTGTAGAAACCAACAACAAAACATTGAGGCATTTCAATATGGATACTGGTTTTAATCCAAGACTATATGTACATCCCACTGGGCGAATCAACATTGTTTATATCTCATTTCAATGAAACTACATTGAACCAACTTGGAATAGACGTTGAATTGAAGTCTGTGCCTAGTGGAATGTTATGTTGGCTAAAAGAAAAGTCTGTCCTTGAGTTTCATTTTCAAACTTTCAATGGGCACAGGGATAGATAATCATCCAAGGCCCAGAGTTTCCCAGTGGTTCATGTGGTCAGGAGAACCCCAAGCCCATACAGAGAGGAGTGAATGATAATCCTTTCAACCACATCCCAGAGTGTGACCATGTGCAACAATGTGAAAACATGTTAATAATCAAGGTGGGATGTGGCTACCTTTGGCCTCAGTGCTGTAACTCTGGCTGGCAGATGTTCATTTGGGAGTGAGGGTCAGCCCGAGCCTCCACACTATCAACTAGTTCATTTAGCAGCATGTTGAGAGGCGTTGCCCAGCTAAAATAATGTGTTGGGGTTACTGAATACAGCCCAGTGTTGTGATTTAAAAGCTGCCCAGGGTCCCAGCCTGCCGCTGGGTCTCTATTTATAAATGGTGGCGGCCCTGCCGAGGTTGAATGAACCAGGGAACATCAGCAGATTCTTCATCACAAAGCCCAGAAAAAACACAAGCCTACTGGGAGCTGAGTGAGTAGCTCCTTCAAGCTCCCTCTGAAAACTACAGCGTGGGAGAGACTTTTTTTTTATTGTTTAAACATTTTTTTTTTTTTTACTTCTCAACAATGTTTTGGAAGCAATATTAAAGTTTAATATCTATTTCTGGCTGTACTTTCTAAAAAACAAGTGAGTGTTTCCTCCCATGAGGATACTCTGCTCACTGTATCATGGCAGTACTAATATGACTAGATATAATTGGTGTATGCTTTTCTAGTAGAGTACACAGAGATAGAGATAGTAATCCTCCACTAAATGATCATTTTAATTAGTCTTTTGTTCCGACGCAGCAGGGTACAACGCTAGCATCGCCATAGTAGAAACTCCTTGTCAGTGTTAACATTAGTTGTATGAATGCTTCTTAAAATGGGAGCCTGCCTTCCCTCCATGACCAAAGGTGGACAGAGAGAGGAGGAAGGAAACATGATGAGGAAGTGAACTGGAAGTGATCCTCGTGTCATAAGAACCAAGTGTTCAGGTCTCTGTCTCGGTCTGCCTTCCTGCCTATCTGTCTGTCTGTCTCTCTATTGGTCTTTCCTTCTCTCTTACATCTCTCTCAATCCGTCTCCTTCTCCTCTTGGTGAATTAGGCCTACTGAAATGACAGAAGGAGTCAATCAGGATTAAGGCTTTTACATTACAAAGTCTACCTGCTCTCTGGAGCCCTACAGGAAGAAAGCAAGTGCTACAGGAAGTTAGTGTTATCATCCATTCTACAATAAAATAATAATGAAACGAGAGAGAATTGGACATATTTTTAAAATACTATTTTCTCATAATGACAGGCAGGATGGTATGATGTAGCAACGTCAAAAGAAGGTTCTTCTGATAAAGACTTAAATATGCATGTTCTGTATTTAACACTGTATTCAAAGAGCTCGTGTTGTCCTCATACATAAAAAGTATCTACATTTTTAGCCATCAAACAGCATGGAAAATATGGTGATATAGCCTAACCCTTTTGCAAATGCACCATAAAATAATTAATAATGCACTCTCTCGTCACTTTCCAAGACTTTGAATGTCAAGCTGTTGCTAATAATTATTTAATTGAATTTTATAGTCCATTTAAGTGGCAGCTAGCCTTGCGCAGTGGTTTGCGACCTTTTTTGGGTTACTGTACCACCAACTGAATTTTGCTCTGCCTGGAGTACTTCTGAAGTACCCCCTCACGTGCATTTTACCAGTAGGTCTATGGTGTCATGAGTCTTCTCAAGTACTCCCTGTGTAACGGATGTGAAACGGCTAGCTTAGTTAGCGGTGCGCGCTAAATAGCGTTTCAATCGGTGACGTCACTTGCTCTGAGACCTTGAAGTAGTAGTTCCCCTTGCTCTGCAAGGGCCGCGGCTTTTGTGGAGCGATGGGTAACGATGCGTCGTGGGTGACTGTTGTTGATGTGTGCAGAGGGTCCCTGGTTTGCGCCTGGGTATGGGCGAGGGGACGGTCTAAAGTTATACTGTTACACCTGTTTACAGGCCAAGTACCCCCAGGGGACCTAGTACACCTGGTTGGGAACCACTGGCCTAGTGGTTAAGTGTTGGGCCATTCACCAAAAGGTCACTGGTTTGAATCTCTGAGCCCACTAGGTGAAAAACCTGTCAATAGGTACTTAATTTCTCCTGTAAATTGCTCTGGATAAGAGCATCTGATAAATGACAAAAAAGGAATTGACTAAAGTAGGTCAAAACAATAAATGAACTGTAGTTTAATGTGTGTAGGAATTAAGAAAATAGATCTTAGTCTGACACAGTTTAATTTTAAAATTGATGGAAACATAATAATAAACAGATTCAGAATTATTTATATAGGCTATTTCATGAGTTTTGATCTACCTTAAAAAAAACCTCTGGATGCCGCTGTAATGATGACAGAGACCACGCCTTTCATCGACTCTGATTGGGTCAAATTGACCAGCTGGGGATCTCCATTGGATCGTGCACATCCATTGAATCCCTCCTTCACCTTTGTCAATTTCTGAGCTTGCATTAGAACGCCTCGTTGTTTCCCACGCTTGGAAAGAAGTTAACAGGCTTTTATCTGAGGTTCGGAATAGAGAGGGCACCTACAGAAGAGAAAATCATAGAAGCTTAATCTTTTTGGATTTCCCTGCAAGTCGAGTGGGACTCGCCAAATTGACGGGGAAGAGCAGTGACCGCGAGCCATCTGGAATCGAAAAGGCTACCGCAGCGACTGTTACAATCAGGCGCGCAACATTGTTGCAGTGTGACTGCTCGAGCGCGAACAAGGGAATAACACACATCTAGCAATGGTTTACACGAGAGCATTTTATCAGACTTTTATATTATTGTAAACGTAAACTTCGAATTAAATCCCGGGTGTTTAACAGGAAGGAATATAATATATTTTCTAAAAGGATAAAGTATGCCGGACCAAATTACAGTGTCCGAGTTCATGGCGGAGACAAATGAAGATTATAAAGCGCCAACTGCATCAAACTTCACCACTAGAATGTCCCACTGTAGGAATACCGTGACTGCTTTGGAGGAGGTGAGTGGTGTGGTGAATTCCAAAGCCTATAGGCTACTTCAAGGTCCACATTTGGTAGCATCACCGGACACGTCGAAGGTTATAATGCATTACTTAGACCTAGATGTACCTATGTCGGTTATAAAGGTACTCTAAACTAACTGACCAAAATGCTATATTATCACAGTAGGCTTTTTTTCCCGAATGGTTGGGCGTTTTCATCAAGCACTAGAGCCATTTGTTCTGCATTGCTCTCACACAGAGGAAAGTGGAAACTTGTTTTCTGCAATTAGGCTACTAATCGTCATTTATTGTACACCGTTCTGATGTTGCTGTTATGTACAGAATATAACAATAGCCACTTAGTTTTATTGGATAATAGAACCGCATAATCGGTATTAGCTGCGTTGTTTACTTGGGACATCTCCTTTGACCATTAGTTTACAATCAACGATTTCAAAAACGAACATCTTGGCCCAGATGACAATATCGAGAGTTTATCAGGAAAACATGGACACTTCAATGGAAACAGTTATATCATAAAAACAATGGCTCTACATTTTCTTTATTTTAAAAAATGTAATGTCTATTGAGGAATAGAAGAGCTTTGCAATTAATGTGGCACCTGTTCAATAAATTCGGTATTTATTTTGCATCAATAGGCCACGCCCGTGAATAGGACTTTTCCTTTGGTTTATAGATGGGTTAGCTTTGCCCCAGTATCTGTGTGTTTGAGAGGTCTTCATCAAACTTGCAGGTCGTTAACAGAAAGATCACTTCCGCTTTGTTCTATGAAAACCCACCCCCACCCACTAATGAGAGCACTTCCCACATGGTTATCTTTTATTAAATTTGTTCCTGTTGTGTATTAACAGTTAAAGATGTCATCCATAAATGCCACATTTCATAGCAGTCATGTGTTGGGATAATACTAACTGGCAGTGAAAGGAGACCCACCCCTTGTTCATGTCCCCAAATCTGCTTTATTGCTGTTTGCATGTGCTGCTTATCTTCATCCATGTTCATGAAATGCTGCAGGAGGGACAGTAGGTTTTTAAAAACCTTTATTTAACTAGGCAAGTCAGTTAAGAACAAATTCTTATTTTCAATGACGGCCTAGGAACAGAACAACAGATTGGAACCTTGTCAGCTCAGGGATTTGAACTTGCAACCTTTCGGTTACTAATCCAACACTCTAATCACTAGGCTACCCCATGCTAAACAAAGGTAGTCCGTTTGTCCTCTTCATGCATACATACAGACAGTATCTCCTCTCTTAGATATGTTTACCCTCTCTTAGATATGACTCAATATTCCACGCCTCAAACTTTGAGTGCATGTTGTCAGAATGATATCCTGGCACTGGATTGAGGCTTTGATTCCAGGGAAGCTCAGACTGATTTATCTACACATCTGAATTAGAGAGAAGGCTTGTGTTTCTAGAGGTGTGATGGGTCAGGCACCTGTTGGTGCTTAATCTTTCTACAGACACCTAAAGGTGGAACGCTGATTCCTGGTGTCAGTTTCGATAAATAAATAAACAACTGGATCAAAATGGTTGGATTGAATTTAAGTGGCCTCGTGGGGCCAATAGTTTTTTACATTATTGATGACTTGACCAGGAAAAGCTGGTCATCACTTGCTACCACAGCGACAAAGTCATAATTATGGCTCAGCCCTGCCTATGTCTACAACTTTTTAAATATTTTTTATAAATCTGATTTTAAAACACACTGGTAACCTTATGCCTATCATTAAATTAAGACTAAAAAGCACAATTTTGTTTTCATGGCTGTGGTAACTAGTGACAACTGGGAATGCACTGGGTTACAGGTTGTTATCAATAAAACATCTCGATAGACCCCCAGCTCTGCTAAAACCGTTGACAACTACGTGCCATTTCCAAGGGATTGTTAAATACATTTGATAAATTACTTGGTTTTAATATCATCACCTCATGAAAAGCATAGTCAGAACTACACATTTCAGATTATTCCACATTTAGCTCTATTATCAGAGTTATACAGCAAGTAATTGTATGCTTTCAAGACCACTAGGCAGGGTGGCCTAGTAACTGAAAGGTTGCAAGTTCAAATCCCCGAGCTGACAAGTTACAAAATCTGTCGTTCTGCCCTTGAACAGGCAGTTTACCCACTGTTCCTAGGCCGTCATTGAAAATAAGAATTTGTTCTTAACTGACTTGCCAAGTAAAATAAAGGTTAAAAAAACAAACATCAAATGATCTTTTCATTTCAGAGCCTATCCACTTGGCTTGTAGCAAGCTAGCTAGCTAATCAAACAATGTATCATTGGCTTTTGGAAAGGGCTTGACATCGACATGTCCTGGTAAAGATGTCAGTCGGACTACAGTCATCACCACTATAGATGGCAAGCAAGTATAGCCATCTAGTTTATCCCTTGAAAGTTAGCTTGTTAACTTGCCATATTGACATGATCTGTTATCAGCTAGCTAGCCAATTTGACGTGGTCCGTCAATCAATGTAGCCTATCATGTCTGTCAGCAGCAATCGTGATTAAATACTTCACTAAAAATACTTCACTAAAAACTTCACTAGGTAGGCCTATGTTGGTTGGACAAGAAAGTACCTTATATTTACTTATCACTATGTTTAGCCAACTGTACACAGGTTCTACTGGTAGCTTTCAAAGTAAACATTATCAGCTAAAAGTACCTCTGAAAATGCTCCCTTCTGCTGCTTGACAGGCAGAGCCCACAAAGGATGGGACATTCACCTAAACCACTCATACTGGTCAGGTATAGTTCACTTTTATTTTATATCACTCAAATATTAAATTAATGGTCACCAATATTGAGAGAGATCTTGAGGCTACCCTTACATATCTAGAAATAAATTATCACTTGATCTGTTACTTGCTGTATAATTTTGATGATAGAGCTAAATGTGCACAATTGTTTTGCATGAAATAATCTGACATTTCTAGCTCTGACTAAAGAAAGTGTTCACACCGCTTGACTTGTTCTACATTTTGGTGTTACAGCCTGAATTTAAAATGGATTCATTTCAGATTTGTTGTCATTGGCCTACACCCAATACCTCGTAATGTCAAAGTGGAATTATGTTTTTTGAAAATGAAAGCTGAAAAGCCTAAATAAGTTCAAGTAACAAGTAACATAAGTTGCATGGACTCTCTGTGTGCAATAATAGTGATTTTAGATTTTTGAATGAGTACCTCATCTCTGTACCCCACACATACAATTATCTATAAGGTACCACGGTCAAGCAGTGAATTTCAAACAAAGATTTAACCACAAAGATCAGGGAGGTTTTCCAAGGCCTTGCAAAGAAGGGCACCTATTGGTAGATGGGTAAAAAATAAAAAAGCAGACATTGAATATCCGTTTGAGCACGGTGAAGTTATTAATTACACTTTAGATGGTATCAATACAAACAGTCATTAGAAAGATACAGGCGTTCTTCCTAACTGACTAGGCGGAGAGGAAGGAGACCACTCAGGGATTTCACCATGAGGCCAATGGTGACTTTAAAACAGTTATAGAGTTGAATGGCTGTGATAGGAGAAAACTGAGGATGGATCAACATTGTAGTTACTTTACAATACTAACCTAATTGACAGAGTGAAAAGAAGGAACCCTGTACAGAATACAAATATTACAAAACATATTTTTAAGCATAGTGTTAGATGCATCATGTTATGGCTAAGCTTGTGATCGTTAAGGACTGGGGAGTTTTTCGGGATAAAAACAATTATGTAAGCACAGATAAAATTCTAGAGGAAAACCTGGCTCAGTCTGCTTTCCACCCGACACTGCAAGATTAATTCACCTTTTTTGGCAGGACAATAAACCTAAATTTCAAGGCCAAATCAACACGAGTTGCTTACCAAGAAGGCAGTGAATGTTCCTGAGTGGCCGTGTTACAGTTTTGACATAAATCCACTTAAATCTATGGCAAGACCTGAAAATGGTTGTTTAGCAATGATCAACAACCAATTTGACAGAGCTTGTTGTAAGGCCTCATGTCTGTTTGCCCAATTAGACACTGCAGTAAACTGTGAACACCTCTACATATCGTGTCCAGCCAGTTGCCTGGACTCAGTAATATACTCACAAGGTGCCTTGGATTGCAGCAGTGTTTTTGAATGTGTCTGTCATGTTTGTCATTTATTATCATGTCTTGTCCCTGTGCTCCCCATTCTATTCGTTTCCCTCTGCTGGTCTTATTAGGTTCTTTCCCTCTTTCTATCCCTCTCTCTCCCCCTCCCTCTCTCACTCTCTCGCTCTCTCTTCTCTCTATCGTTCCGTTCCTGCTCCCAGCTGTTCCTATTCCCCTAATCATCATTTAGTCTTCCCACACCTGTTCCCGATCCTTTCCCCTGATTGGAGTCCCTATTTATTCCTTTGTGTTCCGTTCCTGTCCTGTCGGTTCCTTGTTTAGAATTCACCGTGCTGTGATTGTGTATCGCCCTGTCCTGTCGTGTTTTTGCTGTGATTGTGTATCGCCCTGTCCTGTCGTGTTTTTTGCCTTCATCAGATGCTGCGTGTGAGCAGGTGTCTCTGTCAACTACGGCCTGCGCCTACCCGAAGCGACCTGCAGTCTGTGGCCGCTTCTCCTGTTATTCCCCTCTACAGACTAGAGGATTTCTGTTATTCCCTGTTTGGACTTGAATAAACTCTGTTTCTGTTAAGTCGCTTTTGGGTCCTCTTTCACCTGCATGACAGAAGGAACCGACCAAGGAATGGACCCAGCGACTTCAGACGCTCGTTACACTGCCGTCAAGATCCAAGGAGCCATGCTCGGCAGACACGAGCAGGAATTGTCTGCTGCTCGCCATGCCGTGGAGAACCTGGCCGCTCAGGTTTCCGACCTCTCTGGACAGTTCCAGAGTCTACGTCTCGTGCCACCTGTTACTTCCTGGCCTGCCGAGCCTCCAGAACCTAGGGTTAATAACCCACCTTGCTACTCCGGGCAGCCCACTGAGTGCCGCTCCTTTCTCACGCAGTGTGAGATTGTGTTCTCTCTCCAACCCAACACATACTCTAGAGAGAGAGCTCGGGTTGCTTATGTCATTTCACTCCTTACTGGCCGGGCTCGAGAATGGGGCACAGCTATCTGGGAGGCAAGGGCTGATTGCTCTAACAAGTTCCAGAACTTTAAAGAGGAGATGATTCGGGTTTTTGACCGTTCAGTTTTTGGTAGGGAGGCTTCTAGGGCCCTGGCTTCCTTATGCCAAGGTGAACGGTCCATAACGGATTATTCTATTGAGTTTCGCACTCTTGCTGCCTCTAGTGAGTGGAACGAGCCGGCGCTGCTCGCTCGTTTTCTGGAGGGACTCCACGCAGTGGTTAAGGATGAGATTCTCTCCCGGGAGGTTCCTTCAGATGTGGACTCTTTGATTGCTCTCGCCATCCGCATAGAACGACGGGTAGATCTTCGTCACCGGGCTCGTGGAAGAGAGCTCGCATCAACGGTGTTTCCCTGCTCCGCATCGCAACCATCTCCCTCCTCTGGCTTTGAGACTGAGCCCATGCAGCTGGGAGGGATTCGCATCTCGACTAAGGAGAGGGAACGGAGGATCACCAACCGCCTGTGCCTCTATTGCGGAGTTGCTGGACATTTTGTTAATTCATGTCCAGTAAGAGGCCAGAGCCCATCAGTAAGCGGAGGGCTACTGGTGAGCGCTACTACTCAGGTCTCTTCATCTAGATCTTGTACTACTATGTCGGTCCATCTACGCTGGACCGCTTCGGGTGCTACATGCAGTGCCTTGATTGACTCTGGGGCTGAGGGTTGTTTCATGGACGAAGCATGGGTTCGGAAACATAACATTCCTTTCAGACCGTTAGACAAGCCTACGCCCATGTTTGCCTTAGATGGTAGTCATCTTCCCAGTATCAAATTTGAGACACTACCTTTAACTCTCACAGTATCTGGTAACCACAGTGAGACTATTTCTTTTTTGATTTTCCGTTCACCGTTTACACCTGTTGTTTTGGGTCATCCCTGGCTAGTATGTCATAATCCTTCTATTAATTGGTCTAGTAATTCTATCCTATCCTGGAACGTTTCTTGTCATGTGAAGTGTTTAATGTCTGCCATCCCTCCCGTTTCTTCTGTCCCTACTTCTCAGGAGGAACCTGGCGATTTGACAGGAGTGCCGGAGGAATATCATGATCTGCGCACGGTCTTCAGTCGGTCCCGAGCCAACTCCCTTCCTCCTCACCGGTCGTATGATTGTAGTATTGATCTCCTTCCGGGGACCACTCCTCCTCGAGGTAGACTATACTCTCTGTCGGCTCCCGAACGTAAGGCTCTCGAGGATTATTTGTCTGTGTCTCTTGACGCCGGTACCATAGTGCCTTCTTCTTCTCCGGCCGGGGCGGGGTTCTTTTTTGTTAAGAAGAAGGACGGTACTCTGCGCCCCTGCGTGGATTATCGAGGGCTGAATGACATAACGGTTAAGAATCGTTATCCGCTTCCCCTTATGTCATCAGCCTTCGAGATTCTGCAGGGAGCCAGGTGCTTTACTAAGTTGGACCTTCGTAACGCTTACCATCTCGTGCGCATCAGAGAGGGGGACGAGTGGAAAACGGCGTTTAACACTCCGTTAGGGCATTTTGAGTACCGGGTTCTGCCGTTCGGTCTCGCCAATGCGCCAGCTGTTTTTCAGGCATTAGTTAATGATGTTCTGAGAGACATGCTGAACATCTTTGTTTTTGTCTATCTTGACGATATCCTGATTTTTTCTCCGTCACTCGAGATTCATGTTCAGCACGTTCGACGTGTTCTACAGCGCCTTTTAGAGAATTGTCTCTACGTAAAGGCTGAGAAGTGCTCTTTTCATGTCTCCTCCGTTACTTTTCTCGGTTCCGTTATTTCCGCTGAAGGCATTCAGATGGATTCCGCTAAGGTCCAAGCTGTCAGTGATTGGCCCGTTCCAAGGTCACGTGTCGAGTTGCAGCGCTTTTTAGGTTTCGCTAATTTCTATCGGCGTTTCATTCGTAATTTCGGTCAAGTTGCTGCCCCTCTCACAGCTCTTACTTCTGTCAAGACGTGTTTTAAGTGGTCCGGTTCCGCCCAGGGAGCTTTTGATCTTCTTAAAGAACGTTTTACGTCCGCTCCTATCCTCGTTACTCCTGACGTCACTAGACAATTCATTGTCGAGGTTGACGCTTCAGAGGTAGGCGTGGGAGCCATTCTATCCCAGCGCTTCCAGTCTGACGATAAGGTTCATCCTTGCGCTTATTTTTCTCATCGCCTGTCGCCATCTGAGCGCAACTATGATGTGGGTAACCGTGAACTGCTCGCCATCCGCTTAGCCCTAGGCGAATGGCGACAGTGGTTGGAGGGGGCGACCGTTCCTTTTGTCGTTTGGACAGACCATAAGAACCTTGAGTACATCCGTTCTGCCAAACGACTTAATGCCCGTCAAGCTCGTTGGGCGTTGTTTTTCGCTCGTTTCGAGTTTGTGATTTCTTACCGTCCGGGTAGCAAGAACACCAAGCCTGATGCCTTATCCCGTCTGTTTAGTTCTTCTGTGGCTTCTACTGATCCCGAGGGGATTCTTCCTTATGGGCGTGTTGTCGGGTTAACAGTCTGGGGAATTGAAAGACAGGTTAAGCAAGCACTCACGCACACTGCGTCGCCGCGCGCTTGTCCTAGTAACCTCCTTTTCGTTCCTGTTTCCACTCGTCTGGCTGTTCTTCAGTGGGCTCACTCTGCCAAGTTAGCTGGTCATCCCGGTGTTCGAGGCACTCTTGCGTCTATTCGCCAGCGCTTTTGGTGGCCGACTCAGGAGCGTGACACGCGCCGTTTCGTGGCTGCTTGTTCGGACTGCGCGCAGACTAAGTCGGGTAACTCTCCTCCTGCCGGTCGTCTCAGACCGCTCCCCATTTCTTCTCGACCATGGTCTCACATCGCCTTAGACTTCATTACCGGTCTGCCTTTGTCTGCGGGGAAGACTGTGAGAGCCGCCAATAAACGCAGGATTAAGAGTCCAAGGTATTGTTGCGGCCAGAGAGTGTGGCTTTCCACTCGCAACCTTCCTCTTACGACAGCTTCTCGTAAGTTGACTCCGCGGTTCATTGGTCCGTTCCGTGTCTCCCAGGTCGTCAATCCTGTCGCTGTGCGACTGCTTCTTCCGCGACATCTTCGTCGCGTCCATCCTGTCTTCCATGTCTCCTGTGTTAAGCCCTTTCTTCGCACCCCCGTTCGTCTTCCCTCCCCCCTCCCGTCCTTGTCGAGAGCGCACCTATTTACAAGGTACATAAGATCATGGACATGCGTTCTCGGGGACGGGCTCACCAATACTTAGTGGATTGGGAGGGTTACGGTCCTGAGGAGAGGAGTTGGGTTCCGTCTCGGGACGTGCTGGACCGTTCACTCATCGATGATTTCCTCCGTTGCCGCCAGGATTCCTCCTCGAGTGCGCCAGGAGGCGCTCGGTGAGTGGGGGGTACTGTCATGTTTGTCATTTATTATCATGTCTTGTCCCTGTGCTCCCCATTCTATTCGTTTCCCTCTGCTGGTCTTATTAGGTTCTTTCCCTCTTTCTATCCCTCTCTCTCCCCTCCCTCTCTCACTCTCTCGCTCTCTCTTCTCTCTATCGTTCCGTTCCTGCTCCCAGCTGTTCCTATTCCCCTAATCATCATTTAGTCTTCCCACACCTGTTCCCGATCCTTTCCCCTGATTGGAGTCCCTATTTATTCCTTTGTGTTCCGTTCCTGTCCTGTCGGTTCCTTGTTTAGAATTCACCGTGCTGTGATTGTGTATCGCCCTGTCCTGTCGTGTTTTTGCTGTGATTGTGTATCGCCCTGTCCTGTCGTGTTTTTTGCCTTCATCAGATGCTGCGTGTGAGCAGGTGTCTCTGTCAACTACGGCCTGCGCCTACCCGAAGCGACCTGCAGTCTGTGGCCGCTTCTCCTGTTATTCCCCTCTACAGACTAGAGGATTTCTGTTATTCCCTGTTTGGACTTGAATAAACTCTGTTTCTGTTAAGTCGCTTTTGGGTCCTCTTTCACCTGCATGACAGTGTCAGTGTCATTTCTAGACCCATGTTCCTTCTTACTGCTCTAGTATTGTAATTTATGAGCTATGAAGAAATGCAAACCATATTTGATTCATCTAGCTGATTTTAAGGAGATGAAAGGTCGTGTGTGTGTGTGTGTGTGTGTGTGTGTGTGTGTGTGTGTGTGTGTGTGTGTGTGTGTGTGTGTGTGTGTGTGGTAGGTTAATCATGCCTATCAATGGACACTGCCACTGGGCACTGTCAATCAGAGAAGCAACGCCATATTAATATTTAATGAGGCAAACAGACAATTCCTATTCCTCCCTCCATGTTAATGGCTTAACAATAAAGATCTGCTTTATTTTCTATATACACTAAAGGCTTTCACATGGGCATTAGGTGACATCACCTTCTAGCGTGCATAAAGGAGATCTGATGGCGCTGTTTTGGATTCCCAGCATTGTGCTGATTCTGTGACTAGAGAATTGTCTTGCTATAAAATTGCTAGCGTCTCCATTTTGCCCTTGAAGTGACAGCTGAGGACTGTCTGAATGTAGCCTACTCAAGTCTGTATTTCAGGACTGAAAAATGTCAACAGGGCAGCAATGTTTCGCAATATATAGAAAAAACATTGCCATTTCAGTTTTGATCATTGCCTTTGATAATTGTCAGCTTGGTGTTTTAGGCCTACACATTTTGGCATCCAAGTTTTGGTTTCACATTAAACTAGGCACTTCTGTGCTAAGGCTGTACTTATTGGAGTGAGAGATTAATTGTGGGAGAGGTGTGATTAGTGTGACTATCTGTGGACCAGATGGCATGGCGTCTGCTTCACGTGGGCCGATTCCAGTCCTATGTGATGACAGCTTGTCTCTTATGAGTGCTCTGGAACGAGTGTTGTGCTCACCCTTCATCCTCAGACTGGACTGATGGCATTGACCAGGTCTGTTCAGATGAGCCTGCTATCCCCACAGTGTAGCACAGGGAGACACACTATCTAGGAGCCACTGCCACTTACAGGGCTTAATGGGACCTAGTCTGTTGTGTGATTTATTTCTACATAAACCAATTACAGTGGACATAACTTTAATTAGGCTTGTGGTTTGTAAAAGCTTTGTCTCTCATCTCCAAATAAATGGGCTTAATGTGTCCAGCAGAGGTGGAGCTACTAAAAGAGTTACTCAGATTACCGTGGCCTAAAAACCACAACTATAAAAACAGTTGGTCCACTAAGAGGATGTTTGTGCCTTGTGTCATTAACGCCCCTCTGGGTTGCTGTAAAATGAGGCAACTTCTCCATGCCTTTGTGCTACCTGCCTTTGTTGTAATTTTACAAGATACTTTGTTTATATTAGTCTGATCACATACATTCTCATTTTGAGCATGGAAGTCTCTTTGACTGTGCAGACGTTACTTTGCTTTGGCCACAGTCACAATGGGAATGAAGCCAAGTTCTAAATTGCTGGTCTGACTGACTATCAGCGTTGAACAACAGTTGAGTAATCCATAGTGTTTTGATACGACTGTTCTTTTGGTTTTATGGAACTTCAGCCGTTTCTGATTTATAGGTTGCAAACAAACGTTTCCTACTCAAAGGTAAATGTATGTTACAGGATAGCGCATCAGAGTGTGAAACCCACATGTGTTGCATTAACTGGGCCTATCCTTTGTGTTGGCCTGTAAATTGGATGATGTTTCATGTTCCCGGACTGCACCCATTGTGCAAACACGGGCCTTCCTTTCACAGAGAAACATTCCTGGATTCTGAGCATGGCAGTGGCCCACACACGATCACAATAGGGGGTCCAATGTTGGACCAGCCAGGCTCATTGACTCTGTCCTGTACATACATTCCTGCACCCTCTGGATATTTTATCCCGGCATGTTGTCTCAACTGCATGGTTCTGGTGATGCATGTTGTCTCAACTGCATGGTTCTGGTGCTGCATGTTGTCTCAACTGCATGGTTCTGGTGATGCATGTTGTCCAACTACATGGTTCTGGTGAGGCATGTTGTCCAACTACATGGTTCTGGTGAGGCGTGTGGTCTCAACTGCATGGTTCTGTATGGAGATTATTGGGAAGTATCAGGGGAATGACCGTGGCATTCGGGGCAACTGTTTGCACCAGCCCTAATCTCATGTGCTGAGTCTGTTCTATGTCTCTGGTTAACAATGAGGAAGTGGTCTCCACTCCATACTTGGTGGTTTCTAATTGAATTCCCCAAGATTGTGAAAAGCAGTGGATAGCGGATGCGGTGAAGGTGACAAAACACAAAGCGCATTCATTTCTTTAGGAAAACAGTCCTAATGTTAGAAACAAACATCATGGTTGTCATTCAGAGAGATAATTATTTATTTGCCAAGCTACACAGAATAATCAACAGGTTCCTCTTTGCGTACTGAGAAATGGATGCAACTTATATCCGTTATAAAAAGATAGATTATATCAACAATCTTCCAGCCACCCCAGGCTGCTTCACTCTGCGGTGTGTAATCTGAAGGCTGAACAGTAATATACTCCTGACTGTATCTACAGACAAATAGTAATAGGTTTTCTCATGGAGCCTGCAACCCGGTTCCCTCTAGATGAGCAGCCTGATGGTGTGTCCAACAACCCTTCATTATTTGTTGTGATTTGGTATTTTATTAGGATCCCCATTAGCTGTTGCAAAAGCTGCAGCTACTCTTCCTGGGGTCCACACAAAACATGTGTCAGAGCTGAGTGTAAATAGACTATATGCAAACAATTTTTTATTTTCTTCCCGGGCCAGTAGAAAGCATCGCCTCATCTACTCAGAGATTCCTGAGCATAGTCTGTGGGACCCACCAGGCTGGGCTGGAGTCGGGCACAGAGGAACATTTTAACAAGGCCTCAGACACCAAGGATAAAGTATGCAGAGACAATCGATGAATGAGCTGCCCAGACTGCCAGCCACCTTGGTCTGCATCCTCTTAAGGAGCTTATTAATACTTAGTGTAATTGAAATGATTTCGCTGGAAGGACCACCACATTTAGACCATTTCTCCTCAGAGCTTTGGACCAAACATGCCCCATAGTAAATCTGATCCCCTGTCAGATTCTGTCTGAACTGGTTAATGACCTACGGTTGTTCCATCTGGTTAATGACCTACGGTTGTTCCATCTGGTTAATGACCTACGGTTGTTCCATCTGGTTAATGACCTACGGTTGTTCCATCTGGTTAATGACCTACGGTTGTTCCATCTGGTTAATTACCTACGGTTGTTCCATCTGGTTAATGACCTACGGTTGTTCCATCTGGTTAATGACCTACGGTTGTTCCATCTGGTTAATGACCTACGGTTGTTCCATCTGGTTAATGACCTACGGTTGTTCCATCTGGTTAATGACCTACGGTTGTTCCATCTGGTTAATGACCTACGGTTGTTCCATCTGGTTAATGACCTACGGTTGTTCCATCTGGTTAATGACCTACGGTTGTTCCATCTGGTTAATGACCTACGGTTGTTCCATCTGGTTAATGACCTACGGTTGTTCCATCTGGTTAATGACCTACGGTTGTTCCATCTGGTTAATGACCTACGGTTGTTCCATCTGGTTAATGACCTACGGTTGTTCCATCTGGTTAATGACCTACGGTTGTTCCATCTGGTTAATGACCTACGGTTGTTCCATCTGGTTAATGACCTATGGTTGTTCCATCTGGAAGCTGGTTATATTGTTGTTGTTTTCTTTCTTTTCATTCTTTATCTTGGTCTTTTTTATTTTTTTAGCCAATGTTTTTTGTCTACATCCTCACTTCTGACAGTCTAGTTAGCAAACAAAAAGAAAAACCATGTGAGACCAATAAAATTAGATTTGATTTGGTATATATTTATTTTTATTTCACCTTTATTTAACCAGGTAGGCAAGTTGAGAACAAGTTCACATTTACAATTGCGACCTGGCCAAGATAAAGCAAAGCAGTTCGACACATACAACAACACAGAGTTACACATGGAGTAAAACAAACATACAGTCAATAATACAGTAGAAAAATAAGTCTATATACGATGTGAGCAAATGAGGTGAGATAAGGGAGGTAAAGGCAAAAAAAAGGCCATGGTGGCAAAGTAAATACAATATAGCAAGTAAAACACTGGAATGGTAGATTGGTATCACACAACCTTTCTATCGGAAATGATGAAAAGTCCTCTTTTGTTACCCTAAGAGTACCCAGCATGTTTCCTCCAATGTGTGTGTTTGAAGCGTAAGGTATCTTGCATAACTGGAGCCAGGGACAGCAGGCTCCCTGTTATCTCCCAGTCTCAGGCTCTCTCTGTCACTCTTTGGGGCCTTCCTACAGATGAGTGGGGCGTGTGGTCTCAACTGCATGGTTCCGCCATGTGGCTATATAGTGGAAAGGTGGGAGGGGGACGGGTCACGGTACTTTCCCTATCGATTTGGGGCCTGGGCTCCCCTTGGTGACCCTGGGCTGTTGGGATACAATATCCCCCCCACCACTGCCACAACACAGGATGATTCATTGGAATAAGGGGGTGCGAGGAAATCGTTTTAATAGAACGGTGTGTGATCGGAGAGAGGGGTCAGGAGTGCACCAGCCTTTGTTGTGCATGGGGTACATGGGAGTGTGGAGGCCCACCGTCAGCTCCTTTGTAAGTGTTCCTGACACTACTTCATTGATTTGTTGCCATGGCCTCTACAGGGGCAGAGCAGTTTCCTCAAAAATAATTTTAATTGTGTTGCTGGGTTGTCGTGTTCACTTAACTGCAGTGGGAGGGCCTCCCGAGTGGCGCAGTGCTCTAAGCCACTGCTTGCATTGCTTGATGTGTCACTACAGCCCCGGGTTCGATCCCAGGCTGTGTCACAACCGGCCGTGACTGGGAAACCCATGAGGCGGCGCACAATTGGCCCAGCTTCATCCGGATTATGGGAGGGTTTGGTCGGCCGACATGTTCTTGTCCCATCGAGCTCTAGCGGCAGCGACTCCAGGCCGGGTGCCTGCAAGCTGACTTCAGTTGCCATTTGTACGGTGTTTCAGACGACACATGGGTGCGGCTGGCTTCCGGGCTAAGCGAGCAGTGTGTCACGAAACAGTGCGGCTTGGCAGGGTTGTGTTTCTGAGGACACATGGCTCTCAAACTTCGCCTTTCCTGAGTCCGTACGGGAGTTGCAGCCATGGGACAAGACTGGATGTCATGAAATTGGGAAGAAATAAGGGGTAAAAGTAGCACCAAAAAAGAAACAATTTAAAAAACTGCAGTGGGTTCATGGAGGAAGGGCTGTGTTCTCTCTTTGAGAAGCTGGATATGAGTAAGCCATCAACAAGGTCTTATGATGTCATTAATGGCTAGATTTAGGTTGTTCTTTACATGACTGGATATGCTGTTCGCAATTATGCCTCTTTCAACAGATTTTCTACATTAGTCAACAAAAGACGGGTTAATATAGACTCTGTTTTAGAAAACAAACTCAGGAACTTTGTTTTAGATATCCTTAATGTCCTTCCTCATACTATATCCACTTGTCAAGCAGGTCTGCCTCCCTGGAGAGTTGGGACATGCACAATGTACCCATTCTTTACACATATTGTAAAGCTGGAAAAAAACTACAGAAATGTGCTGAGAGATTTAAGCTATTCCCAGAGGGGCACGAACTTTAATGCAGCTGAATGTATTATGCCTCTGCCTAGCGTGTTTCTGTCAAAGTAGTGCCTCTGCCTAGCGTGTTTCTGTCAAAGTAGTGCCTCTGCCTAGCGTGTTTCTGTCAAAGTAGTGCCTCCGCCTAGCGTGTTTCTGTCAAAGTAGTGCCTCTGCCTAACGTGTTTCTGTCAAAGTAGTGCCTCTGCCTAGCGTGTTTCTGTCAAAGTAGTGCCTCTGCCTAGCGTGTTTCTGTCAAAGTAGTGCCTCTGCCTAGCGTGTTTCTGTCAAAGTAGTGCCTCTGCCTAGCTTGTTTCTGTCAAAGTAGTGCCTCTGCCTAGCGTGTTTCTGTCAAAGTAGTGCCTCTGCCTAACGTGTTTCTGTCAAAGTAGTGCCTCTGCCTAACGTGTTTCTGTCAAAGTAGTGCCTCTGCCTAACGTGTTTCTGTCAAAGTAGTGCCTCTGCCTAACGCGTTTCTGTCAAAGTAGTGCCTCCGCCTAGCTTGTTTCTGTCAAAGTAGTGCCTCTGCCTAGCTTGTTTCTGTCAAAGTAGTGCCTCTGCCTAGCTTGTTTCTGTCAAAGTAGTGCCTCTGCCTAGCTTGTTTCTGTCAAAGTAGTGCCTCCGCCTAGCGTGTTTCTGTCAAATTAGTGCCTCCGCCTAGCGTGTTTCTGTCAAAGTAGTGCCTCCGCCTAGCTTGTTTCTGTCAAAGTAGTGCCTCTGCCTAGCTTGTTTCTGTCAAAGTAGTGCCTCTGCCTAGCTTGTTTCTGTCAAAGTAGTGCCTCTGCCTAGCTTGTTTCTGTCAAAGTAGTGCCTCCGCCTAGCGTGTTTCTGTCAAATTAGTGCCTCCGCCTAGCGTGTTTCTGTCAAATTAGTGCCTCCGCCTAGCGTGTTTCTGTCAAATTAGTGCCTCCGCCTAGCGTGTTTCTGTCAAATTAGTGCCTCCGCCTACTCCGCCTGGAACCTGGAATTAAGTTGGATCAGAATCCTTAAAAGTAATAAAGTCCTCAGATTTCAAAGGAACTTTATACAGGGATCTTTCATTCCTTTTCACAGCAGATACACTCATGCACTTATCCCTTCCACAGCACACTGGACCATATGTTTTCCAAAGTCACCAGTTGATCCTTTCCAGGTGAACGCAGAGTCTCACTCCAAGTCCCTCAAGCATCCTCAATGCTCCTTGTATGCAACTATGGCACTTTGCTTTTGGCATTGCTAAGTTTCCGCCATGAGGCCTACACATTGGTAAATACGAGCAGACCAGAAATGGTGTTTACGCTGACTGGATTTTATGGGGAGCTAGACACATTTGGTCTTAATTTACCCATCCCTCCCTCACGCTGAGCTTTCATCAGTCCCCTGCTAATTTATACACTTTGTTAAATACTTCCTTATTAAGTCAAACAGACTCCTTTAAAATGGTGCTGTCGGGTCTCTTTCCTGATTTTCCACCCTAGGTAGTTCAAAAGCTCTCTTTTTTTCATTCAAAGCTTGACATTTGTATTCTCAGTTGGTATACTCTGGGCATAATCAGATCCTGAATTTCCAGTTCAACAGTTGTTCATCGTACAGCCTACCAGAACATTCCCACTGAGAGTGAATGTGGGTCACTGTGTCACACCTACAACCAACAGTCTTGAGTGTGATTCAGTAAAAGTGTACTGCACCCATGGGGATTGGCCAAACTCCCCGTTTGTCATTATCTGACCTTTTCACCTCTTAATCACTCTATTAACGACCAATCATTGAAGTTCCACTTGTCTTCACTGCTCAGTCACCTGAATCTTCAAGCACTTCACATCAGTAGTATACAGCACCTTTAGTAAGTATTCACACCCCTTGCCTTTTTCCACATTTTGTTGTAACAGCCTGACTTTAAAATTGATTAAATTGAGATGTTTGGTCACTGGCCTACACACAATACCTCATCATGTCAAAGTGTAATTACGTTTTTTGAAAATGAAAAGCTGAAATGTCTTGTCAATATTTATTCAACCCCTTTGTTATGGTAAGCCTAAATAAGTCCAGGAGTAAAATGTGCTTAAGTCCCTCCGTCGAGCAGTGAATTTCAAACACAGATTCATCAACAAACACCAGAGAGGTTTTCCAATGTATTTTTTTATCCGTTATTTTACCAGGTATGTTGACTGAAAACACGTTCTCATTTGCAGCAACGGCCTGGGGAATAGTTACAGGGGAGAGGAGGGGGATGAATGAGCCAATTGTAAACTGGGGATTATTAGGTGACCATGATGGTTTGAGGGCCAGATTGGGAATTTAGCCAGGACACCGGGGTTAACATCCCTACTCTTACAATAAGTGCCATAGGATCTTTAATGACCTCAGAGAGTCAGGACACTCGTTTATCGTTCCATCCAAAAGACGGCACCCTACACCGGGCAGTGTCCAGTTAAAGTTTTGATTTAAACCTACTTGAAAATATATGGCAAGACCTGAGAATGTCTGTCTAGCAATGATTGACAACCAATTTGACAGCTTGAAGAATTTTGAAAAGAATAATGGGAAAATGTTACACAATCCAGGTTTGTCAAGCTCTTAGAGACTTACCCAGAAAGACTCACAGCTGTAATCAATGCCAAAGGTGATTCTAACATGTATTGACTCAGAGGTGTGAATACTTATGTAATTTACATTTCTGTATTCCATTTGTAATACATTTGCAAACGTTTCTAAAAACATGTTTTCACTTTGTGTTTAGTTGGGTGAGAGAAAAAATACATTTTAATCCATTTTGAATTCAGGCTGTAACACAACTAAATGTGGAATAAGTCAAGGGGTATGAATAGTTTCTGAAGGCATGCTCTTCAATAGGTGATGATATTACAACCTTTTATTTAACAGTCCTTTGAAAGATATGTAGTTTTCAATGATTTTAGCAGAGCTGGGGGCAAGGAGCAGCCAAATCGAACACTTTGCACCGTATTGCCATGTTTTATTGATGACTACCTATAGCCTTTAGCCTGTAGGTGTTCAGATTTGGCTGTGGTTGTTTTGTAGCTGTTCCTCCTTGTGGTCAGCTCTGCCCTAAACCTTCACACGGTCTCTCAACAGTATCTTGGAGAGAGTGGGTCTATGTGGAAACTATGCTGTTTTTTAAAACTTTCTGAAGACACTATCTTTTCAATTGTTCCCTGTAAATCGGTAATGTTGAGAGGAACAGCTCTTCTCACACGGTCTCAAAAAGCCACTAAGTGTTGAAAATCCCAAATCCCTCTGCTTTCCAGGCATGCCACATCTTGTCCAGTGTTCACAGGCAGTGGTTGCTGAAATGAAATCTGAGAATCATCTTGCACCCCAACCCAAAGACTAATTTGAAAGTTTGTCAACGATGGTTGAATAAACCTATCTGCGGTGCGGAATGTTGGTCCTCATGTGACAAAGTGTCCATATGACACCCCATTGACAACAAAGGAAGGGAAAATGTCTTTGAAGTGGTCAATTTCAGGGCAGAGGGTCATTCAATTGGCAAGTGGTTTCTCCAGACACAAATGGAGCCATCCATTGATGTAGCCTATAGCTACACCAGAGTAGGGCTGGGCAATATGGCCTAAAAATAATATCTCCATTTTTTTTTTCAAACAAATGGGCAATTCACTCTAATGTACTTGTCCTCTTGCTCAGTTGTGCACCGGGGCCTTCCACTCCTCTTTCTATTCTGGTTAGGGCCAGTTTGCGCTGTTCTGTGAAGGGAGTAACACACAGCGTTGTATGAGATCTTCAGTTTCTTGGCAATGTCTCTCATGGAAAAGAATGACGAGTTTCAGAAGAAAGTTCTTTGTTTCTGGCCATTTTGAGCCTGTGATCGAACCCACAAATGCACAAATACTCCACTAGTCTAAAGAAGGCCAGTTGTATTGCTTCTTTAATCAGCACAACAGTTTTAAGCTGTGCTAACATAATTGCAAAATGGTTTTCTAATGATCAATTAGCCTTTGAAAATGATAAACTTGGATTAGCTAACACAACGTGCCATTGGAACACATGAGTGATGGTTGCTGATACAGAGCCCAATGCATTTCTGTGGGCTTAATTTCGACCCTTATCTTGTCGCCTGTCTTCCTGTCTTTTGGGTAGACTCCTGTTGTTATGGCGGAGACATGTGCATCTCGTCAGATCTCTGGTGTAAATGGGAAGGAGACAAGACCAAAATGACAACATGAGAACAAGCAGACATAAACACTCATGAAAACTTGATTATTGCAATAAAGGCATTTGGAATATTGTGCAAAAACATACATTCTAAATAATCAAATTCAATTGATATATTGCCCAGCCCTACACCAGGGATTCGGCACTGCCTGGTTTCTATTTCGAACCTGTGTTTTTCTTTGCAGGTTTTAGTAACTCTGTTTTATGTCCTCACCAAAGTGTGAGGATTATTGCTGGCAGGTGGTGACTGTCCATGTCTAAGGATTTCCCTTTTGTAGTTTTCACCAGTGAGTAGTAAAGCACCAAACGCCTATGACTTGTGTTTGGACAGTTTCTTTTTTTAATAAGTGAAAGTCTTTACCATATCAAATTTTATTGGTCACATACACATGGTTAGCAGATGTTAATGTGTGTGTAGCGAAATGCTTGTGCTTCTAGTTCCGACAGTGCAGTAATAGCTAACATTAATCTAACAATTCCGCAACTACCTAATACACCCAGATCTAAAGGGATGGAATAAGAATATGTACATAAACTCAGGACCGGTCTTTCAAAGATTTGTAAAAGATTTGTAAAAATCCAAATAACTTAGATCTTCATTGTAAAGGGTTAAAACACTGTATCCCATGCTTGTTCAAAGAACCATATGCAATTAATGAACATGTACTTGTGGAACGGTCGTTAAGACACTAACAGCTTACAGACGGTAGGCAATTAAGGTCACAGTTGTGGACACTAACTTTCTACTGACTCTGAAAAACACCAAAAGAATGATGCCCTGCTCATCTGCGTGAACGTGCCTTAGCCATGCTGCAAGGAGGCATGAAGACTGCAGATGTGGCCGGAGCAATAAATTGCAATGTCCGTACTGTGAGACGCCTAAGACGGAGCTACAGGGAGAGAAGATGGCCAGCTGATCGTTCTCGCAGTGGCAGACCACGTGTAACAACACCTGCACAGGATCAGTACATCTGAACATCACACCTGCTGGATAAGTACAGGATGGCAACCAGGAACGCACAATCTCTCCATCAGTGCTCAGACTGTCCGCAATAGACTGAGAGAAGCTGGACTGAGAAAAGCTGGACTGAAGGCTTGTAGGCCTGTTGTAAGGCAGGTCCTCACCAGACGTCACCTATGGGCACAAACCCACCGTCGCTGGACCAGACAGGACTGGCAAAAAGTGCTCTTTTTTTTTTACCTAGGCAAGTCCGTTAAGAACAAATTCGTATTTTCAATGACGGCCTAGGACCAGAGGGCTAACTGCCTTGATCCACCTCTACGCAGACAACACCATTCTATATACTTCCGGCCCGTCCTTGGACACTGTGCTATCTAACCTCCAAACGAGCTTCAATGCCATACAACATACAACATACAACGCTAGTAAAACCAAATGCATGCTTTTCAACCGTTCGCTGTCTGCACCCACACGCCTGACTAGCATCACCACCCTGGATGGTTCCGACCTTGAATATGTGGACATCTATAAGTACCTAGGTGTCTGGCTAGACTGTAAACTCTCCTTTCAGACTCATATCAAACATCTCCAATCGAAAATCAAATCTAGAGTCGGCTTTCTATTCCGCAACAAAGCCTACTTCACTCACGCCGCCAAGCTTACCCTAGTAAAACTGACTATCCTACCGATTCTCGACTTCGGCGATGTCATCTACAAAATTGCTTCCAACACTCTACTCAGCAAACTGGATGCAGTTTATCACAGTGCCATCCGTTTTGTCACTAAAGCACCGTATACCACCCACCACTGCGACCTGTATGCTCTAGTCGGCTGGCCCTCGCTACATATTTGTCGCCAGACCCACTGGCTCCAGGTCATCTACAAGTCCATTCTAGGTAAAGCTCCGCCTTATCTCAGTTCACTGGTCACGATGGCAACACCCACCCGTAGCACGTGCTCCAGCAGGTGTATCTCACTGATCATCCCTAAAGACAACACCTCATTTGGCCACCTTTCGTTCCAGTTCTCTGCTGCCTGTGACTGGAACAAATTACAAAAATCGCTGAAGTTGGAGACTTTTATCTCCCTCAACAACTTCAAACATCTATCTGAGTAGCTAACCGATTGCTGCAGCTGTATATAGTCTATCGGTAAATAGCCCACCCATTTTTACCTACCTCATCCCCATACTGTTTTTATTTATTACTTTTCTGCTCTTTTGCACACCAATATGTGTACATGACCATCTAATCATTTATCACTCCAGTGTTAATCTGCAAAATTGTAATTATTCGCCTACCTCCTCATGCCTTTTGCACACAATGTATATAGACTCCCTTTTTTTCTCTACTGTGTTATTGACTTGTTAATTGTTTACTCCATGTGGAACTCTGTGTTGTCTGTTCACACTGCTATGATTTATCTTGGCCAAGTCGCAGTTGCAAATGACAACTTGTTCTCAACAAGCCTACCTGGTTAAATAAAGGTGAAATAAAAAATACAATTCAGGGGTAGAATGACAGATTTGTATCTTGTCAGCCTGGGGACTTGAACTTGCAACCTTTTGGTTACTAGTCCAACGCTCTATCCACTAGGCTACGCTGCCGCTCTTCACTGACGAATCACGGTTTTGTCTCACCAGGGGTGATAGTCGGATTCGCGTTTATCGTCGAAGGAATGAGTGTTACACTGAGGCCTGTACTCTGGAGCGGGATCGATTTGGAGGTGGAGGGTCCGTTATGGTCTGGGACGGTGTGTCACAACATCATTGGACTGAGCTTGTTGTCATTGCAGGCAGTCTCAATGCTGTGCGTTACAGGGAAGACATCCTCCTCCCTCATTACATTTACATTTACATTTAAGTCATTTAGCAGACGCTCTTATCCAGAGCGACTTACAAATTGGTGCATTCACCTTATGACATCCAGTGGAACAACCACTTTACAATAGTGCATCTAAATATTTTAAGGGGGGGAGGGGGGGTGAGAAGGATTACTTTATCCTATCCTAGGTATTCCTTAAAGAGGTGGGGTTTCAGGTGTCTCCGGAAGGTGGTGATTGACTCCGCTGTCCTGGCGTCGTGAGGGAGTTTGTTCCACCATTGGGGAGCCAGAGCAGCGAACAGTTTTGACTGAGCTGAGCGGGAACTGTACTTCCTCAGTGGTAGGGAGGCGAGCAGGCCAGAGGTGGATGAACGCAGTGCCCTTATTTGGGTGTAGGGCCTGATCAGAGCCTGGAGGTACTGAGGTGCCGTTCCCCTCACAGCTCCGTAGGCAAGCACCATGGTCTTGTAGCGGATGCGAGCTTCAACTGGAAGCCAGTGGAGAGAGCGGAGGAGCGGGGTGACGTGAGAGAACTTGGGAAGGTTGAACACTAGACGGGCTGCGGCGTTCTGGATGAGTTGTAGGGGTTTAATGGCACAGGCAGGGAGCCCAGCCAACAGCGAGTTGCAGTAATCCAGACGGGAGATGACAAGTGCCTGGATTAGGACCTGCGCCGCTTCCTGTGTGAGGCAGGGTCGTACTCTGCGGATGTTGTAGAGCATGAACCTACAGGAACGGGCCACCGCCTTGATGTTAGTTGAGAATGACAGTTTGTTGTCCAGGATCACGCCAAGGTTCTTAGCGCTCTGGGAGGAGGACACAATGGAGTTGTCAACCGTGATGGCGAGATCATGGAACGGGCAGTCCTTCCCCGGGAGGAAGAGCAGCTCCGTCTTGCCGAAGTTCAGCTTGAGGTGGTGATCCGTCATCCACACTGATATGTCTGCCAGACATGCAGAGATGCGATTCGCCACCTGGTCATCAGAAGGGGAAAGGAGAAGATTAATTGTGTGTCGTCTGCATAGCAATGATAGGAGAGACCATGTGAGGTTATGACAGAGCCAAGTGACTTGGTGTATAGCGAGAATAGGAGAGTGCCTAGAACAGAGCCCTGGGGGACACCAGTGGTGAGAGCGCGTGGTGAGGAGACAGATTCTCGCCACGCCACCTGGTAGGAGTGACCTGTCAGGTAGGACGCAATCCAAGCGTGGGCCGCGCCGGAGATGCCCAACTCGGAGAGGGTGGAGAGGAGGATCTGATGGTTCACAGTATCGAAGGCAGCCGATAGGTCTAGAAGGATGAGAGCAGAGGAGAGAGAGTTAGCTTTAGCGGTGCGGAGTGCCTCCGTGATACAGAGAAGAGCAGTCTCAGTTGAATGACTAGTCTTGAAACCTGACTGATTTGGATCAAGAAGGTCATTCTGAGAGAGATAGCGGGAGAGCTGACCAAGGACGGCACGTTCAAGAGTTTTGGAGAGAAAAGAAAGAAGGGATACTGGTCTGTAGTTGTTGACATCGGAGGGATCGAGTGTAGGTTTTTTCAGAAGGGGTGCAACTCTCGCTCTCTTGAAGACGGAAGGGACGTAGCCAGCGGTCAGGGATAAGTTGATGAGCGAGGTGAGGTAAGGGAGAAGGTCTCCGGAAATGGTCTGGAGAAGAGAGGAGGGGATAGGGTCGAGCGGGCAGGTTGTTGGGCGGCCGGCCATCACAAGACGCGAGATTTCATCTGGAGAGAGAGGGGAGAAAGAGGTCAGAGCACAGGGTAGGGCAGTGTGAGCAGAACCAGCGGTGTTGTTTGACTTAGCAAACGAGGATTGGATGTCGTCGATCTTCTTTTCAAAATGATTGACGAAGTCATCTGCAGAGAGGGAGGAGGGGGGGGGGAGGGGGAGGAGGATTCAGGAGGGAGGAGAATGTGGCAAAGAGCTTACTAGGGTTAGAGGCAGATGCTTGGAATTTAGAGTGGTAGAAAATGGCTTTAGCAGCAGAGACAGAGGAGGAAAATGTAGAGAGGAGGGAGTGTGTTACCCTTCCTGCAGCCTCATCCTGACATGACCCTCCAGCATGACATGCCACTAGCCATACAGCTTGTTCTGTGTGTGCATTTCTGCAAGACAGGAATGTCTGTGTTCTGCCACGGCCAGCGAAGAGCCTGGATCTCAATCCCATTGAGCACGTCTGGGACCTGTTGGATCGGAGGGTGAGGGCTAGGGCCATTCCTCACAGAAATGTCTGGGAACTTGCAGATGCCTTGGTGGAAGAATGGGGTAACATCTCACAGCAAGTACTGGCAAATCTGGTGCAGTCCATGAGGAGGAAATGCACTGCAGTACTTAATGCAGCTGGTGGCCACACCAGATACTGACTTATTTTTTTTGCTGTGTTTATAAGTGTATGGTATATGGTTGAGTGATGACTGAGCGGTACAATAGATGGTATAAAAAACAGTATATACATTTGAGATGTGTAAGATATGTGAACATTGTTAAAGTGGCATTATTTAAAGTGTCTAGTCATCCATTTATTAAAGTGGCCAATGATTTGAGTCTGTAGGAAGCAGCCTCTCTGTTAGTGATGGCTGTTTAACAGTCTGATGGCCTTGAGGAAGAAGCTGGTTATCAATGTAAGCTGGTACACTGATTCTCAGTTTACCATTTTGTCTACCTTGTCGGGTGTTTTTTAATGGACATGTTGTGTTTATTGTTGCAGGTATCAAATCAAATTGTATTTGTGACTTGTGCCTAATACAACAATACTAATACTTACCGTGAAATGCTTAATTACAAGCCCTTAACCAACAATGCAGAATTTTTTTAAGTATGAAAATATTTGCTAAAATAATACATACATTTTAATAAAACTAAAGTAAGAAAAAAAAAGTACTTTACATTAGTCCTGCTTACACATCAAACTCCTGTTTTACAGTGCAATTGAGAGTGGACTTGAGAGTGTTTGTTGTGTGTGTGTGCACTTGACTCACTCATTGGGCAGAAGCTGCGGGGTCTTGTGACACCGGTAGAGAGAGAGCTGTGTGTTCTCCTCACTCTGCTAACCTTCATCTGCATGGATCTCAGGACACTCCCACTGACCATAATATGCCCAGTGAAGACGCTGACTCTTTGCGCCGGCTGACTTTCCCACTCATTCAGGTTAACTGCTTATATTACTGTTCTGTGTCAAACACTGGAACTGCATCCCCTGCATGGACTGTTCTTCAGGAATCCCCCACTCCCAATCTTGACCCACAATCCAGTAATAACTGTACGCCATTTACAAACCAGGTTGGTGTAGAATAAACCCTAAGGCAGAAACACTGATGCCACAGCAGTCCTTTCTTTCTTTTCAGGGTGTTAGGTTGCTCTAACTATAACAGCTATAAAAATAGGATTAGAATCAAAGTTCCCCTCCTAGTACCCCCAATGAATTAGATAATTACCCCAGACTGCCCCCTTTCTTGGCGAAGTTTCAACTCGCGTCACTGACTGTTTCCTTGTATGACTCCGGCATTAGGGGATTTTTTGGTGTGATACCAGACGGGAACCAGGCGTGTTTTGTGGGTGTCCCTCCCTGCTCCCTCCCATGCTCCTCAGCAGTTCAGACCCCACACGACTGCTTTGTTTTCTCTGAGTGGGTGTCTGTGGTAGTGGGGGTCTGGTTGAAGTGTGCTGGGGTCCAAGCCACTAGACATGCCATCATCAAATAGTACTGTGAAAAGAACAATGAGGTAGGTTCGCCCCTGTCACTATACAATATGCAATCATCAAGGAATGTCTTTTATTCTAAGGAACTAATCTAATCCTGGTATTTTGATTGCCCTTCATCTCAGGGAGGGAAAAGCACAAGTTCCCAGATTGTCAACTTATCTTTTTCTCGTGTCCCTTATTCACTGAAACATCTGCTCTTTTTACTCATTTACTGCCCAATTCCTACTCCCCTGGCCTTACGATGGCCTTGGAAACAGTGGACATAAAATACGTCTCTGTGTGTTTTGACAGAGAAGCTATTTTTTGTTACAAAACAAAACTAGTCTCTAGCCAATGTGATGATAGCGTAGCCTAAAAATACAAATCTATTTTAGGAAAACTACTTAAAACATTACACTGTTGTTATTCCAAGACTTCAGTAGAAGGAGAAAGGGACCCACAAAGAGACTGTAAAATGGATGCTCTATAAAAAGCTAATGAAATAGGAATGACCCTCCCCAGCTAATTTCTCTCCATGTTTTTGTTTGGGAGACCGTGGATAATGTAGACGGTTTTGGGAGACCGTGGATAATGTAGACGGTTTTGGGAGACCGTGGATAATGTAGACGGTTTTGGGAGACCGTGGATAATGTAGATGGTTTTGGGAGACCGTGGATAATCTAATGCAAGTGCTTTAGGTATTAGGCCTCGCCTACTCAGCTCATATCTAAACCAGGCCCAGACAGCAGATGTGGGGTCTGTGTTGGTCAGCCATTCTGGGGTTAATGGCTGTCTGGTAGGAATGGGCGTTTTTCACCAGTCATGACACTGACAGCCAGGGGGAAGTGGGATGGTAGTGGAGCCAGAGAGGTTGTTAGTGTGGCCTTGAAATAATGTCTTTGCTCGTCGTTTTCGTATTATTTTATAGCCAATTAGATCGTACAAGGATTTTTATAGGTGTTCAAGAAGTGTTAGTGTAATCGCAAGGTAATAAATCCACTAGTAAGAACCCAATTTTGTCCATTGGCAAAACATTTTTACGATAGCTAATATTGCTAGTTATGCTAATAACTGGTGAATTAATTCAGAAATCTGTTATTGCCATCTATTTTTTATAATAGATACATTTCTGCTCAACTCAAAATACTTCTCTCTGTGAAGTTACATGGCAACATCTAGATGTTGTAGCCCACCCTATTTGTCATCTGACTCTGGGCCGGCTGTTTCCTGATGATAATGCATTTTAAATTTAGAGGGAATCTATCTAAATTGACAAGGAGCTCTGAAACCTTAGCCCTCTCTGTGTCCTGGGAAGTATAATGTGACTCAATCGTTCGGTCACGACCCTGCCTGCTCAGGTTGGAGAGAGCCAGATGGAGCCTGATGTCATGCATTAAGACTCATTATTTCATTTGATCTTCTCAACTGAAGCAAGGGCATTGTCAGAACCAGCAAGGGAATTCAAATCCCCAAGAAATACTTTGTTTATCCTCTGTGAAACTTTCTGAGTTTGCGTGAAAGTGTTATCTTGGAACAGATTCGAAGGCCCAGCAGTGTCCTATCATGCTACAGTACAGTGGCCAGTGGTGAAAATCCCTTCTTGTTCTCTGCTCATTGGGTTAAAAGCCTCTACTTTTAGAAACTTCTGCTTCAAACAGCAGAACATACAAAAGAAGGGACCCTTTCTTTGTGAACTCCGATTTGTCATTGGGTGGAATTATGAATGCCTCAGTGAGGAGAGACTGCCTCAGTGAGGAGAGACTGCCTCGGTGAGGAGAGACTGCCTCGGTGAGGAGAGACTGCCTCGGTGAGGAGAGACTGCCTCGGTGAGGAGAGACTGCCTCGGTGAGGAAATAGTGAATGTGTGAGAGTTATTGAGGGCTGTGTTGTGTTCAGCTGCACTTGGATTATGTCTCCGTCTGTCCCTGTGCACATGCCCAATTTCCTGACGGAGCACTTTTTCTCCAGATTGAAAGTGTCTGCTGAGGTGTGATGCTGCTTGATGGGCCATGTGTGTTTTGTGAATGTGAAGGCATTTTCAATGGTTGATCAAAGCATTGCTGTCGATATAAATGCTCATACTGGAGCTTTGGCCGGGGTAGGCCGTCATTGTAAATAATAATTTGTTCTTAACTGACTTACCTAGCTAAATAAATAAATTGGCCAGTGAGATTGATTTGAAGATGGAGTAATTTAGCAAGTATGCTACATGTTGTTCATGACCGATTTAGCATTAATTTCATGTGGTTGTCAACAGATCATCTTTGACGCTCCAGCTTCAAATGATTCTACAAAATTGATGTGTTACAAAATGTGTCAGATGTGTTGTGAGCAATTATCAACATCCTAACAAACTGGCTAATCCTCCAGCTCCTGCTAGGCTAAGTAAACGGACTGATTTTTTTTGTTTCTTTAAAGTCTTCAAACATGTCTTGATCATGCTTTTCGTAAAAGCTTTCAGTGAGCTTCAAACAGCGTTCTGATGTGCAGTTTAAAACACAAACAGTGTATCAATATCACACTTGTCTCCTAGCTTTGTGGATGAACTAGGTAGGTATGATCTTCTTAGTGTTTCTCAGTACATCCCTGTAGGTGCGAGAGAGCCTTTATCTCAAACATATTGTTGACTTGGCTGCCTTCAGTGAAAACACGTGGCGAAAGCCAGAAGCGGTATGTTCTCCAACGTTCTAAATCATCCGTCCATTTGGTTTGTGCCTATCCAGAAAGCTGCCAACATCTTGCCAGAGAGGACAGCGACTCTTAGTAGTCTGCTGAATCTGAACCCATCACACCACTGTGACTTAGTCGGCACATTTCTACCTCGGCTGCCAGACCTCGCAAGTTGTTGTAGGGGCTTGTATAATTTATCTCTCCTATGGGGCCTCCCTTGCTGTGTTGATTGCCTACCTCTGCCAGCCATGTCTATGGCTTCAATCAAACAACACTTTGATATTTCAGCTATAGGGCAAAGCTAAGACTCCACTGACTGACTGCTGCGGAAGCTCTGTGTGTTCAGACTGCCTAATTGACATAGGTAATAAAACCCTGGATCTGGGTAACATAGAGCTACAGATAGATTTATATCTGTGTCCTGGGTTACTCTGTCACTGCTTAGTGGAATCATCCACAAGTAGAGAGGAAACTAAAAATCAATGGAGATCCATTCTGGATATTACACGTCCCACAGTTGCTGCATACTTCGGGAGGGATGATGTCAGCAGAAATGCATTTAGGACAGGGCTCTTCAACCTTGGTCCTGGAGAGTAACCATTCTGATGTTTTTTTTGCTCCAACCCTAATCTAGAACACCTAGACTGGGGTTGGACTGAACCTGCAGGACGGTAGCTGTCCAGGAACAGGGTTGGAGAACCCTGGTTTAGGGCATTATCACTATACCAATGTTTCCCAAACTCGGTCCATGGGACCCCAAGGGGTGCATATTTGGGCTTTTGCCCTAACACTACACAGCTGACTCAAATAATCAACTAATCATCAAGCTTTCATCTTGATTTTTTATTTATTTTTATTTTACCTTTATTTAACTAGGCAAGTCAGTTAAGAACAAATTCTTATTTTCAATGACTGCCTAGGGACAGTGGGTTAACTGCCTGTTCAGGGGCAGAACGACACATTTGTACCTTGTCAGCTCGGGGGTTTGAACGTGAAACCTTCCTGTTGATGATTAGTTGATTATTTGAATCAGCTGTGTAGTGCTAGGTCAAAAACCAAAATGTGCACCACTTGGGGTCCCGAGGACCGAGTTTGGAAAGCCCTGCACCCTCACAAAATATCTACTTACATAAGCAGATATTCAGACCAAGGATAGAAGGAGAGTGTTTGAGCTAAAGGTGATATTGGATGGAGAAAAACATTTCACAACTCTGCATCTCAGGTTCCACTTTTAAAGGGGATTCACCTATATTGTGACGTGTATTCTGTTTCATAGCTTGCTTTGAACAATACCTCCAGTGTGGTTTAAAACCAGAGTTTCATTATGTGTGGGTTCTGGAATTTGTTTTGGTCTATGAATCCAGATGGTCTCTGGAGCTAATAATATTGTGTTTTATGCAAGTCATATTTTACACTAGACTGGCTAATGACTCATTTTTTACAGTACAATGGTCAATGGGAGACTCTTGGGACCAAATAGTTCAAACAAAGCTGCATCTTAAGAAGGGTGGTTAGGATAACTCCATCTATATCCATGGTCTTTGGATGTTTGTTTGACAACTGCAATTGCGAGCAATGGACATTAGACCAGTGGACATTAGACCAGTGGACATTAGACCAGTGGACATTAGACCAGTGGACATTAGACCAGTGGACATTAGACCAGTGGACATTAGACCAGTGGAAATCTGTCCTTTGGTCTGATGAGTCCAAATGTGAGATTTTTGGTTCCAACCACCGTATCTTTGTGAGACACAGAGTAGGTGAATGGATGATCTCTGCAAATATGGTTCCCACCATGAAGCATAGAGGTGTGATGGTGTGGGGTGCTTTGCTGTTGACACTGTCAGTGATTTATTTAGAATTCAAGGAACACTTAACCAGCATGGCTACCACAGCATTCTGCAGCGATACGCCATCCCATCTGGTTTGCGCTTAGTGGGACTATCATTTGTTTTTCAACAGGACAATGATCCAAAACACACCTCCAGCCTGTGTAAGGGCTAATTGACCAAGAAGGGGAGTGATTGAGTGCAGCATCAGATGACCTGGCCTCCACAATCACCCAACCTCAACCTAAGAACTACTGAATATAAGATCAGCGTCAACTCACCATCAGTACGACCAAGAATATGTTTTCCGCGACGCGGATCCTGTGTTCTGCCTTACAAACAGGTCAACGGAATGGATCGCATGCAGCGACCCAAGGAAACGACTCCGAAAAAGAGGGAAACGCGGCGGTGTTCTGGTCAGACTCCGAAAAAGGGCACATCGCGCACCACTTCCCAGTATTCTTCTTGCCAATGTCCAGTCTCTCGACAACAAGGTTGATGAAATCCGAGCAAGGGTGGCATTCCAGAGGGACATCAGAGACTGCAACGTTCTTTGCTTTACGGAGACATGGCTTACTGGGAAAACGCTATCCAGGGCGGTGCAGCCAACGGGTTTCTCCACGCATCGATCTCTCTGGTAAGAAGAGTGGCGGGGGCGTATGCCTCATGACTAACGGGACATGGTGTGATGAAGGAAACATACAGGAACTCAAATCCTTCTGTTCACCTGATTTAGAATTCCTCACAATCAAATGTAGACCGCATTATCTTCCAAGAGAATTCTCTTCGATTATAATCACAGCCGTATATATCCCCCAAGCAGACACATCGATGGCTCTGAACGAACTTTATTTAACTCTTTGCAAACTGGAAAACATTTATCCGGAGGCTGCATTCATTGTAGCTGGGGATTTTAACAAAGCCAATCTGAAAACAAGACTCCCTAAATTTTATCAGCATATCGATTGCGCAACCATGGGTGGTAAAACCTTGGATCATTGTTACTCTAACTTCCGCGACGCATATAAGGCCCTGCCCCGCCCCCCTTTCGGAAAAGCTGACCACGACTCCATTTTGCTGATCCCTGCCTACAGGCAGAAATTAAAACAAGAGGCTCCCACGCTGAGGTCTGTCCAACGCTGGTCAGACCAAGCTGACTCCACACTCCAAGACTGCTTCCATCACGTGGACTGGGATATGTTTCGTATTGCGTCAGATGGGAATATTGACGAATACGCTGATTCGGTGTGCGAGTTCATTAGAACGTGCGTCGGAGATGTCGTTCCCATAGCAACGATAAAAACATTCCCTAACCAGAAACCGTGGATTGATGGCAGCATTCGTGTGAAACTGAAAGCGCGAACCACTGCTTTTAATCAGGGCAAGGTGTCTGGCAACATGACTGAATACAAACAGTGCAGCTATTCCCTCCGTAAGGCTATCAAACAAGCTAAGCGTCAGTACAGAGACAAAGTGGAATCTCAATTCAATGGCTCAGACACAAGAGGCATGTGGCAGGGTCTACAGTCAATCACGGACTACAAGATGAAATCCAGCCCAGTCACGGACCAGGATGTCTTGGTCCCAGGCAGACTAAATAACTTTTTTGCCCGCTTTGAGGACAATACAGTGCCACTGACACGGCCTGCAACGGAAACATGCGGTCTCTCCTTCACTGCAGCCGAGGTGAGTAAGACATTTAAACGTGTTAACCATCGCAAGGCTGCAGGCCCAGACGGCATCCCCAGCCGCGCCCTCAGAGCATGCGCAGACCAGCTGGCCGGTGTGTTTACGGACATATTCAATCAATCCCTATACCAGTCTGCTGTTCCCACATGCTTCAAGAGGGCCACCATTGTTCCTGTTCCCAAGAAAGCTAAGGTAACTGAGCTAAACGACTACCGCCCCGTAGCACTCACTTCCGTCATCATGAAGTGCTTTGAGAGACTAGTCAAGGACCATATCACCTCCACCCTACCTGACACCCTAGACCCACTCCAATTTGCTTACCGCCCAAATAGGTCCACAGACGATGCAATCTCAACCACACTGCACACTGCCCTAACCCACCTGGACAAGAGGAATACCTATGTGAGAATGCTGTTCATCGACTACAGCTCGGCATTCAACACCATAGTACCCTCCAAGCTCGTCATCAAGCTCGAGACCCTGGGTCTCGACCCCGTCCTGTGCAACTGGGTACTGGACTTCCTGACGGGCCGCCCCCAGGTGGTGAGGGTAGGCAACAACATCTCCTCCCCGCTGATCCTCAACACGGGGGCCCCACAAGGGTGCGTTCTGAGCCCTCTCCTGTACTCCCTGTTCACCCACGACTGCGTGGCCACGCACGCCTCCAACTCAATCATCAAGTTTGCGGACGACACAACAGTGGTAGGCTTGATTACCAACAACGACGAGACGGCCTACAGGGAGGAGGTGAGGGCCCTCGGAGTGTGGTGTCAGGAAAATAACCTCACACTCAACGTCAACAAAACTAAGGAGATGATTGTGGACTTCAGGAAACAGCAGAGGGAACACCCCCTATCCACATCGATGGAACAGTAGTGGAGAGGGTAGCTAGTTTTAAGTTCCTCGGCATACACATCACAGACAAACTGAATTGGTCCACTCACACTGACAGCGTCGTGAAGAAGCGCAGCAGCGCCTATTCAACCTCAGGAGGCTGAAGAAATTCGGCTTGTCACCAAAAGCACTCACAAACTTCTACAGATGCACAATCGAGAGCATCCTGGCGGGCTGTATCACCGCCTGGTATGGCAACTGCTCCGCCCTCAACCGTAAGGCTCTCCAGAGGGTAGTGAGGACTGCACAACGCATCACCGGGGGCAAACTACCTGCCCTCCAGGACACCTACACCACCCGTTGTTACAGGAAGGCCATAAAGATCATCAAGGACATCAACCACCCGAACCACTGCCTGTTCACCCCGCTATCATCCAGAAGGCGAGGTCAGTACAGGTGCATCAAAGCTGGGACCGAGAGACTGAAAAACAGCTTCTATCTCAAGGCCATCAGACTGTTAAACAGCCACCACTAACACTGAGTGGCTGCTGCCAACACACTGTCATTGACACTGACCCAACTCCAGCCATTTTAATAATGGGAATTGATGGGAAATGATGTAAATATATCACTAGCCACTTTAAACAATGCTACCTTATGCTAAATGACTTAAATGTAAATGTAATGTAATAATGTTACTTACCCTACATTATTCATCTCATATGCATATGTATATACTGTACTCTACATCATCGACTGCATCCTTATGTAACACATGTATCACTAGCCACTTTAACTATGCCACTTTGTTTACTTGTCTACACACTCATCTCATATGTATATACTGTACTCGATACCATCTACTGTATGCTGCTCTGTACCATCACTCATTCATATATCCTTATGTACATGTTCCTTATCCCCTTACACTGTGTATAAGACAGTAGTTTTGGAATTGTTAGTTAGATTACTTGTTGGTTATCACTGCATTGTCGGAACTAGAAGCACAAGCATTTCGCTACACTCGCATTAACATCTGCTAACCATGTGTATGTGACAAATAAAATTTGATTTGATTTGATTTAATTGAGATGGTTTGGGATGAGTTGGACCACGGACTGAAGGAAAGGCAACCAACAAGTGCTCAGCATATGTGGGGACTCCTTCAAGACTGTTGGAAAAGCATTCCAGGTGAAGCTGGTTGAGAGAATGCCAAGAGTGTGCAAAGCTGTCATCAAGGTTAAGGTTGGCTACTTCGAAGAATCTCAAATATAAAACATATTTTGATTTGTGTAACACTTTTTTTGGTTACTACATGATTCAATATGTGTAATTACATAGTTTTGATGTCTTCACTATTGTTCTACAATGTAGAACATCGTAAAAAAAATAAAAAAAATAAACTTGAATGAGTAGATGTGTCCAAACTTTTGACTGGTACTGTAGGTGGCCTTTCTTGTGTCAGTAAGAGGCCCCCGCTGATAAATGTGAATAAACACATCGTCAGCTTTTGCCCACTCCATGAAATACAAAACCAGCAAAAACGGAGCACAGAGCACTTCTCGGGCCTGAGTACTGGGAGATACTGAATGACTTTCTGGATATAAAACATCACAGAGCCTTTTTTAACACAACACTGATTCAGGCCTAGTTATTGTCTCTCATGGCTAGCAGTGTAGGAACAGTATTCCTCGCACTACACTAACGTAGCTTCTTTGCCTGGGTTATTTTGCAGTCTTAGTAGATTCAGACAGAGGCAAAGGTGATGATCTGTTGAATGCCGTGAGATTGGGAACAAGGGCAGAGTGGTGCCGGGTGGACCTACTTAATGACGCACAAAACCAAATCCCCGGTGACCCTCTAATCATCGGTCGGTTTCTTAGTACAGTGGTGCATTGTCTCAGCTGGAGTCAGACATGTGTAATGTAAGTGCATTCGTGTGTGTGAGGCAATTAGCTTGTGTGTTAGCTTTGTGAGTTGATTTCTGTGCATGCTTTGTAGTGCTGAGAGATTAGTGCTTTTTTGGTTTCAGTTCGATTTATACAGAATAATAATCATGATTTCGGTTTCGATTGAATTTTTTTTCAACATGAAATGCACTATGCATTATGTGGGTTGAGTGCTATAACAACACAGAATAAAACAATGAATAAAAGTCCCATGATGGAAGTGACTGTCATGACTGCTTGTCACTTATTCACCATCACTTATTCACAGTACTTTACTGTAATAAAATATATACATTTTTTAAATGAGTAGTAGTTGTTAATGAGAACTTGTTCTCAACTAGCCTACCTGGTTAAATAAAGGTGAAATAAAATAAATAGAAATGATAGAATAGGCTTCTTATTGGTGTGAGACAGCATCAGCCTGACCTACCTCCATAGCTGAACTGGTCCTCGATCTGAACAGGCCTCCTGTGGTCTGTATGGATTCCTCCTGCACTCCTCTCTCTCTTTCCCTCCCTCTCCCCTTTTCCACCAGACTGGAGATCAGTTGGATCTATTTATAGTATCGTCTTGAATAAAAAATCACCTGCAGACAGACAGGAGGTTGTGCCTTGCCTCGTCTGGTCCTTCTGTAGCTCAGTTGGTAGAGCATGGCGCTTGTAACGCCAGGGTAGTGGGTTCGATCCCCGGGACCACCCATACGTAGAATGTATGCACACATGACTGTAAGTCGCTTTGGATAAAAGCGTCTGCTAAATGGCATTTATTATTATTATTATTATTATTTCGTCTCACACACAAACAGATGCAAGTCACACACACCTGCTACCAAAAGTCAAACTGATATGCACTCCCAAACACACACACACACACACACACACACACCTGTGGGGCGGCAGTTAGCATAGCTGTTAAGAGCGTTGGGCCAGTAACCGAAAGGTTGTTGGTTCGGATCCCTGAGCCGGTAAAAAATCTGCCCTTGAGCAAGGCAGTTAACCTCCAACAACATCTGCTCCCTGGGTGCTTAGATTCAGAGGGGTTCGGTTAAATGGGAAGACACATTTTGGTTGAATCCATTCAGTTGTGCAACTGAGTAGGTATCCCCTTTCCCTGTGTCCACATTGGCCTTTGGCAAGAGGACCGCTATGAATGCCAGAGATAAGAGAAACCCTCCATCCTTTAATCACTTAATCAGGAAGCAAAAGTACCTCAGAGCTCACAACATTACTGCCATCCAATATTACCCTTGGAAGTAATTCAAGCACGGCAAAATCAATGCTACAGTTTGTGTGCCATATGGATTCGATTGTGATTTTGAACTGACAAGAACTGGACTTCCTTCCTCCCCTTTTCACTCTTCCCTCTTTCTCTCTCTCTCTCCTTTCCTCCCTCCAGGCGCTGGATGTGGACCGCAGTGTGCTGTACAAGATGAAGAAGTCAGTCAAGGCCATCTACACCTCAGGTCTGGGTGAGTGAGAGGTTTATGCTCAATTACAGTTAAAACACCATACCTCTCTCTATGGGCTAGAGGTTGACAAGGGTTAGCGGTTAATGCTACCTTTGGTTAAAGCTGTCAGGGTCTGAGTGACCGAAAGGTTCATCTAATGAAAGGTCAGGGTTCAGAGCCACCTGTGATAATCATTTTAGAAAGTCAAATAGCTAGTGCATTCGGAAAGTATTCAGACTCTTTAACTTTTTACACATTTTGTTACATTACAGCCTAATTCTAAAATGTATTTAATAGGGTTTTCCCCCTAATCAATCTATACAATAAACCCACAATGACAATGCAAAAATTGTTTTTTAGAAATGTTTGCAAATGTATCAACAACAAAAAACTGTCACATTTATGTAAGTATTCAGACCCTTTACTCAGTACTTTGTTGAAGCACCTTTGGCAGAGATTACAGCCTCGAGTCTTCTTGGGTATGACCCTACAAGCTTGGCACACCTGTATTTGGGGAGTTTCTCCCATTCTTCTCTGCAGATCGTTTCAAGCTCTGTCAGGTTGGATGAGGAGCATTGCTGCACTGCCATTTTCAGGTCTCTCCAGAGATGTTCGTTCGGATTCAAGTCCGGGCTTTGGCTGGCCCACTCAAGGACATTCAGAGACTTGTTCCGAAGCCACTCATGCGTTGTCTTTGTTGTGTGCTTAGGTTCGTTGTCATGTTGGAAGGCAAACCTCCGCCTCAGTCTTTCATCAAGGCTCTCTATACTTTGCTTCGTTCATCTTTGCCTCGATCCTGACTAGTCTCCCTGTCCCTGCCTCTGAAAAACATCCCCACAGCATGACGCTGCCACCACCATGCTTCACCGTAGGGATGGTGCCAGGTTTCTTCCAGACGTAACACTTGGCATTCAGGCCAAAGAGTTCAATCTTGGTTTCATCAGACCAGAGAATCTTGTTTCTTGTGGTCTGAGAGACTTTAGGTGCCTTTTGGCAAACTAAAGCTCTAGGAAGAGTCTTGATGGTTACAAACTTTTTCCATTTAAGAATGATGGAGGCCACTGGGTTCTTTGGGACCTTCAATGCTGCAGACATTTTTTGGTACCCTTCCCCAGATCTGTGCCTGGACACAATCCTGTCTCGGAGCTCTTCGGACAATTCCTTCGACCCCATGTCTTGGTTTTTGCTCTGACATGCACTGTCAACTGTGGGACCTTATATAGACAGGTGTGTGGACAGGATTTGGAAAGGCAATCAATTGAATTTAGCACACGTGGACTGCAATCAAGTTGTAGAAACATCTCAAGGATGATCAATGGAAACAGGATGCACCTTAGCTCAATTTTGAGTCTCGTAGGAAAGGGTCTGAATATTTTACATTTGCAAAAATGTCAAAACCTGTCCATTGATGAGGGAAAAAATATATATTTATTAAATTTTAGAATAAGGCTGTAACCTAACAAAATGTGGAAAAGGTCAAAGTTCAACGGGTCTGAATACTTCCCGAATGTAGCCATATCTAGGAAAACCAAAGTTCCAAAGGCTGGGCCTAATATATTGTATATGAGTGAATACTGTGGAAATTGAGAAAGTTGAGGTGATCAAACTGCTTGGAGTAACCCTGGGTTGTGAACTTTCATGGTCAAACATGTTGATACAACAGTAGCTAAGATGGGGAGAAGTCTGTCCATAATAAAGCTCTCCCTTTTTAACAACACTATCAACAAGGCAGGTCCTACAGGCCCTGGTTTTTTTGTACCTGGACTTCTGTTCAGTAGTGTGGTCAGGTGCCACAAAGAGGGACTTAGGAAAATTACAATTGGCTCAGAACAGGGCAGCACAGAGCGAAAGAGAGAGACAGAGAGCTAACATTAATAATATGCATGTAAATCTCTTATGGCTCTTTTAAGTGGTGGAGAGATTGTGTTCATCACTACTTGTTTTTGTAATGCACCGAGCTGTCTATTTAAACTACACGCACCAATTTGTAAGTCGCTCTGGATAAGAGCGTCTGCTAAATGACTTAAATGAAATGTAATGTAAATGTACTAGCACACAGCTCGGACACCCATGCATACACAAGACATGCTACCAGAGGTCTCTTCTCTGTCCCCAAATCCAGAACAGACTATGAGAGGCGCACAGTACTACATAGAGCCATGGAAGTCTATTCCACATCAGGTAATTGATGCAAGCAGTAGAATCAGATTTAGAAAATAGATAGAAATACACCTTATGGAACAGCGGGGACTGTGAAGCAACACAGACATAGGCACAGACACATGCTTGTTACTTTTATTTCTTATTTATATTTTTTTAAACTGCGTTGTTGGTTAGGGGCTTGTAAGTAAGCATTTCACTAAGGTCTACACCTGTTGTATTCGGCACACGTGACTAATAACATTTCATTTGATGCATACACACACGTGATAACATACGCACTATACACACACGTACACATGGATTGTGTTGCAGATATGTGGTAGTGGAGTAGGGGTCTGTAGAATCAGATTCAGAAAACAGATAGAAATACAGCTTATAGAACAGCAGGGACTGGGAAGAGACACACACACACAGGTAAAGACACACACAGGTACAGACACACACACACACGCTAGCACACACACTCTACACACAATCATTGTAATATTGTTATATGGTGGGGTTATGCATTTTGTACATTTTGGAGATATGTAGTGGTGTAATCATTTTGTACTGGAGATATGTAGTGGTGTAATCATTTTGTATTGGAGATATGTAGTGGTGTAATCATTTTGTATTGGAGATATGTAGTGGTGTAATCATTTTGTATTGGAGATATGTAGTGGTGTAATCATTTTGTATTGGAGATATGTAGTGGTGTAATTATTTTGTACTATTTTATATTTTGTTCTATCCACAAGTTTCCTGGGGAGGTTACTGGGGAAATGATTATGGGCACTGAGTTTGGCCCGGCGGTGTTTTTGGTTTTAGAAGCTGGGATAAGCAATAATCACATATTCACTTGCTAGATGTTGAAATGTTACGGAGCCGGTGACAACAGGAACTGTTCGTGGTTGTACATACAACCAGACACAAATAAATGAAATATGATGCAGACTGTCTGCTGTACCCTGGGATTCCACTACTAGAATTCAACATTCTTGTGTCTTGCTTCCAAGGTTTTGCCCCCACATCATCAACAATGACGGCTGTAGACCAAATTCTGTTGACACTAACGACACTTAGACAGAACTTTGTTATAGCTGATTTAGCAAGACGCTTGAAAAGGTCTTCCGGTCAGGTCAGTAAAACACTGAATTCTGGATAGATGTCATTGCTGAGCACACCAAGGATCTCATTCCATGGCTGCCTCGTGAGATGATAAAGGCTACTATGCCACCAGTTTTTCAGAATCATTTTTCTTGTTATTGATTGCATAGAAAGTGTTTTGCAGAAGGCTAAATATCTGGACTCAAGAACTGAATCTTACAGTCACTGCTATGCCAGTAATACTGTAAAATATCTAGTAGCAACTGCTCCATCAGGAATGGTTATGTTCATTTCTGAGGCTTATGGTGGGAAATGTAGAGATAGGTTCATAACACAGAACTCAGGGTTTCTCGACCATATGCGTGCTGGAGATAAGGTGATGGGGGGCCGTGGCTTCACAATTAGGGACTTGCTAGAGGAACGGAATGTACGCTTGGTCTTATCAGCATTTACACGCAAGCAATGCCAGTTGACAAATGAGCAGGTCACTCGCACACAATGCATTGCTAATGTCCGTATCCATGTGGAACAAGCAATAAGGCATCTTAAGGTGTACAAGATTCTCTCACAAACTATGCCTATTAGTTTGGTCCCGAAAACATCTGTGCAGCTCTTGTAAATCTGAGAGGAGAGCTTATTTCTATCAAATAGACACAATGTCTAACAACATGCACTGATCGTTTATGTATTCCAAAAATGTACATCACTTTATTCCTATTAATGAACTGCAAAACATTGTCAGCATTTGTAACATTATTTTATATTCCAACTGTTAGCTGTATTTGTTTTAAATCATTGTTTTGTCATTGTTTTGTCAGCTCACACAACTGCCTGTACCAACATGCCTATTTAACTGGTTCTGTCCTATGAAAAATAAACTGGTGAGAGATCATTACACTGTGTTTGAGTAGGTATATCTCTTAATGAATTGATTATCTAATATATCAGTATCTTATGTATAATTTAATATATATGTTTTTATTAAAACAGTACTTCATGAAGTAAGTGCACGCTCAAACTAATTGAATTGTGTTTGCCCAGCATATTCAATCTTCTGCTCACCCCCATTTACTTAAAGAGCTCCAGGTACTTTGGGCAGAGATGTATCTTTTTTTCAGCCATATCATCAGCCAACCTAGGTAGCTTGTGTAAAAAGTAGAACTTCTGCAGCTGTTGCACATGTGCATCTGTGTAGTCTTTATCAAATGGAATGTCCACTTCTATGTGCTCGCTTGGTGTCCAGATGACCAGCTTGCAGCTCTGTAGGCCCAGGCACATCATAGTCACTTGTGTCTGAAAGAAAGAATAAGAAAATACATTGCCACAAACTTCTGATTAGTATGAGTTTACAATACAATGTTCAATACTTGTAATAATAATCTATTTTCTTGAATACATTTTTACCCACCTGAAGGTAGTATCCATCTGTTCCATTGGGGTGAATTAGGTACTGTCCATCTTCCAAGCTTTTCATGTCACCATTTGGCTGACTCAGAAATTCTGTCAGAGACGTGGAACTCTTGAAGGGGCACTTGATCTCAAGGAGCTGTGTTGCATCAAGGATCCCATCTGGGCTGGCTCCCAACCAAGAATGGTCAGGGTGCACCATCAGGCCTCTGTTCTGCACAACATGCCCTCTGCTCTCCAAGAGTGTGATGACATTGACTTCATTTTCTTTGCCATGCTTTGTTGCTGTATTCAAATCAAATCAAATTTTATTGGTCACATACACATGGTTAGCAGATGTTAATGCAAGTGTAGCGAAATGGTTGTGCTTCTAGTTCTGGCCGTGCAGTAATATCTAACAAGTAATCTAACAATTTCACAACAACTACCTTATGGAGAGGAATGATTAAGAATATGTACATATAAATATATGGATGAGCGATGGCCGAACGACATAGGCAAGATGCAGTAGATGGTATAGAGTACAGTGTATACATATGAGATGAGTAATGTAGGATATGTAAACATATAAAGTGGCATTGTTTAAGTGACTAGGGATACATTTATTACATCCAATTATTAAAGTGGCTAGAAATTGAGTCTGTATGTTGGCAGATGCCACTCAATGTTAGTGATAGCTGTTTAACAGGCCTTGACATAGAAGCTGTTTTTCAGTCTCTCGGTCCTCACTTTGATGCACTTGTACTGACCTCGCCTTCTGGATGATAGCGGGGTGAACAGGCAGTGGCTCGGGTGGTTGTTGTCCTTGATGATCGTTTTGGCCTTCCTGTGACATCGGGTGCTGTAGGTGTCCTGGAGGGCAGGTAGTTTGCCCCTGGTGATGCATTGTGCAGACCTCACTACCCTCTGGAGAGCCTTACGGTTGTGGGCGGCGCAGTTGCCGTACCAGGCAAAGGTGATACAGCCTGACAGGATGCTCTCGATTGTGCATCTGTAAAAGTTTGAGTGTTTTTGGTGACACGCCAAATTTCTTCAGCCTCCAGAGTTTGAAGAGGCGCTGTTGTGCCTTCTTCACTATGATGTATGTGTGGGTGGACCAATTCAGTTTGCCCGTGATGTGGACCCAGAGGAACTTAAAACTTTCCACCTTCTCCACTATGTCCCGTATGTGGATAGGGGGGTGCTCCCTCTGTTGTTTTCTGAAGTCCACGATCATCTCCTTTGTTTTGTTGACGTTGAGTGTGAGGTAATTTTCCTGACACCACACTCCGAGGGCCCTCACCTCCTCCCTGTAGGCCGTCTCGTCGTTGTTGGTAATCAAGCCTACCACTGTAGTGTCGTCTGTAAACTTGATGATGAGTTGGAGGCGTGCATGGCCACGTAGTCGTGGGTGAACAGGGAGTACAGGAGAGGGCTGAGAACACACCCTTGTGGGGCCCAAGTGTTGAGGATCAGCGGGGTGGAGATGTTGTTTCCTACCCTCACCACCTGGGGGCGGCTCGTCAGGAAGTCCAGGACCCAGTTGCACAGGGAGGGGTTGAGACCCAGGGTCTTGAGCTTAATGACGTGTTTGGAGGGTACTATGGTGTTAAATGCTGAGCTGTAATCAATGAACAGCATTCTTACATAGGTATTCCTCTTGTCCAGATGGGTTAGGGCAGTGTGCAGTGTGATTGCGTCGTCTGTGGACCTATTTGGGCGGTAAGCAAATTGGAGTGGGTCTAGGGTGTCAGGTAGGGTGGAGGTGATATGATCCTTGAATAGTCTCTCAAAGCACTTCATGATGATGGTTGCCAGTGAAGGTTGGGTACAAATGCTCATTTACACATTTTTGGGGTCTGTGGTATTTCGTTTGTGGACTCATTTCGCTGTGCTGGCTGTTAGATGCAGCTTCCTAGCATCATGCCGTATGTCACGTCCTGACCATAGAAAGCCTTTATTTTCTACAGTAGACTAGGTCAGGGCGTGACTAGGGGTGTTTAGTCTAGTTTATTATTTCTTTATGGGGTTCTAGGTTTATTTTTCTATGTTGGTGTTTGTGTATGTATCTTTAATTGGGGATCATACTTAAGTTGCATTTTTCCACCTGTGGGTTATGGGATATTTTTTATGTTTAGTTGCCTGTTCACACTACATTGTCATCACGGTTAATTTATTCTTTATTTTGTTTTGTATTAAGTTTCACTTTATTAAACATGTGGAACTCTATGCACGCTGTGCCTTGGTCCAATCATCATTATTAGGAACATCGTGACACCGTAGCTGTGTAGCACTTTGGATCTTGGTTTCTTCCATTAATGTAGCTGCTTGTACGGGGGATCATTTGATGTAGGCCTCATAAAACATTGTGCTCTTCCTACAGGTTAGTGTTGTGCTGTGTTTGTTCGTGTGGGCTGAATCATGTTGGCTTGGGCCTGCCTTGCTGCTGCTGTCTACATCTGCTCTGTAGCTTTCCCCCTTCTGATGACCAGGTGGCGAATCGCATCTCTGCATGTCTGGCAGACATATCAGTGTGGATGACGGATCACCACCTCAAGCTGAACTGCGGCAAGACGGAGCTGCTCTTCCTCCCGGGGAAGGACTGCCCGTTCCATGATCTCGCCATCACGGTTGACAACTCCATTGTGTCCTCCTCCCAGAGCGCTAAGAACCTTGGCGTGATCCTGGACAACAAACTGTCGTTCTCAACTAACATCAAGGCGGTGGCCCGTTCCTGTAGGTTCATGCTCTACAACATCCGCAGCAGACTACGACCCTGCCTCACACAGGAATTGCGCAGGTCCTAATCCAGGCACTTGTCATCTCCCGTCTGGATTACTGCAACTCGCTGTTGGCTGGGCTCCCTGCCTGTGCCATTAAACCCCTACAACTCATCCAGAACGCCGCAGCCCGTCTAGTGTTCAACCTTCCCAAGTTCTCTCGCGTCACCCCGCTCCTCCGCTCTCTCCACTGGCTTCCAGTTGAAGCTCGCATCCGCTACAAGACCATGGTGCTTGCCTACGGAGCTGTGAGGGGAACGGCACCTCAGTTTTTCCAGGCTCTGATCAGGCCCTACACCCAAATAAGGGCACTGCGTTCATCCACCTCTGGCCTGCTCGCCTCCCTACCACTGAGGAAGTACAGTTCCGCTCAGCTCAGTCAAAACTGTTCGCTGCTCTGGCTCCCCAATGGTGGAACAAACTCCCTCACGACGCCAGGACAGCGGAGTCAATCACCACCTTCCGGAGACACCTGAAACCCCACCTCTTTAAGGAATACCTAGGATAGGATAAGTAATCCTTCTCACCCCCCCCTTAAAATATTTAGATGCACTATTGTAAAGTGGTTGTTCCACTGGATGTCATAAGGTGAATGCACCCATTTGTAAGTCGCTCTGGATAAGAGCGTCTGCTAAATGACTTAAATGTAAATGTAAATGTAGCTTAGCTGAAGAAGACCAATTGTCTGGAGCCGAAATAGTGGGGCCATTACCGAGGTTGATATTGCTTGTGAACTCTGCATGGTTCCTTAAAGTCGGGAGTTTGTGGAATCGTCCTGTGACAACGTTGATGGGCCTGGATATGTGTGGTGGGGTCTGTGGTGTTTAAAATGAATGATTTGCCTCCCTCAGCCCTACATTCCACTTCCTTTGCACATCAGTGCATGCCTTTCCTGTTTTGCCTTGCCTGACTGCACAAATATTTTTTGTTATTATCTAACCCAGTGTTTCCAAAACCTCTCCTGGAGTACCTGTTGTCCTGCACTTTCATGTCGTCATTTTGGTCGTTACTTTACTGACCTTGCACAGAATTGCTGCAGCTTGACTACAATAGCATCCTGGCACTGTAATACACTAGCAACCCACTGTCTGTGTGACACCTGTCGTTGATTCTAGTACCCACACCTTGTGATGAGATGCGAGCATGGAGCTCAACAGCATTTACTCTGGCTGGCTGTGACAGTGGGGTGTTTCCAGCGCTTTGTGTTTGGGCTTTATGACAGGGTCTTGCTGAGAGTGTATGACGGCTTCTCTCTGTGCTGAGCTAGGCTCTTTTCTGGGGGGGTCACTGCTACCTCTGTTCAAGGGGTACAGCTGTCTACCCCAGACCGCCAAGAAATGGCTGTGCCGTGCTTGTGAGAGTGTGAGTGGCTCTGCGAGGTTTTTTGAGCCTATCAAACGAATACCTGTGTTTTTTGCTGAAGACTGGATCTAAATTTTGCTGGTTGGTTACTAGGCAACATCTGCATGATTTGCTGTGGTATCACCATCCGTTAAAGGATTTTCATGGATAGAATTCATGGTATTGACTGAATCTTCTCGAAAACAAATGGCTTAAATTCTTTAAAACCACATTTAGCTTTGAATCACTTTCGGTAAGAGGCCTTTTGGACCTCTTAATAGTTACAATCTTAATTGTTTCTTGGACAACAGAAACCCCAGGGGTTTCATCCATATTCCTATGGGTAATTATCTTTATTGGAGTACAGTAAATGCACAATAGATTAGATTCCTCCTTGCTTCTGACATATTTAATATTTGCTGACAAAGTTAGAGATACAAATTGCATGTAAATTTGCTGGCTTTGCTCAGTACTGTATCAGGAACATGTAAACACGGCTAGCACTTTAATTGTAGCCTGAGCCTACTACTCCCCTCAGGTGCTACATTGGAAGCTCCTCAGAGGAGGAAGGGGAGGACCATCCTCCTCAGTGAATTTAATAAAAACATTAAAGTTCTGATAAATATATTCACGTCACCAAATAATGGATAAAAACACACTGTTTTGCAATGAAAGTCTACAGTAGCCTCAACAGCAACGGGGGTAGCACCATGGTGTAGCCGGAGGACAGATAGTTTCCCTCCTCCTCTGAGTAAATTGACTTCAATACAAAAACTAGGAGTCTCGTTGTTCTCACCCCCTTCCATAGACTTGCACAGTAATTATGACAACTTCCGGAGGACGTCCTCCAACCTATCAGAGCTCTTGCAGCATGAACTGACATGCCCACCCAATCAAAGGATCAGAGAATGAATGTAGAACTTAAAGCATAAGCTACAGCTAGCTAGCACTGCAGTGCAGTGCATAAAATGTGGTGGGTAGTTGACTCACAGAGAAAGATGATTGTCAAACAGTTTTGAACAAATTAATTTCTTTCAAAATCAAGTAGAAGCAGGATGGAAATAGAGAGATTTTGTCTTTTTTTCAAGTTTCACTTACTTAGCTAGCAAATGCAGCTAGCTGGTTTAGCCTACTCAAACACCCTGCTCAAACAGAGGGGTGCCATGTTAGCTAGCTGGCTATGACTATCCAACACAGCACTGGAACTCTTCCATGTCAAGTAAGCTTTTGGTTTTACAAATGTATTTCCACCAGTGCCCGGTGTAGGTGCTAAACTGCTTACTGAATCTACACTGTAATGCTATTGCATGATTGTAGCGGTTTAACTAACACTTTAGTTCTATTAGCTATGTTGACTATGACTTTACTTTAGCTAATATGGTGACAACTACGTAGGCTCTGTATAGTGGTTATGATGTGGTTTGTCTTGGAAATGTTTTTTATCTGGTCACATACAGCTAATGTGTTGTGCTTCAAAGTCCACAAGCGAAGGGAAAAGGTGAGGAGAGCGCATAGATGCGAGAAGGATTACAATGTGACTGCTATGAAAGTGAACTGAGTTTCCACGTTATCAGGGGGTTTATTCATTCTGTCGATTCTGTTAAAAACGTTTCTTAAAAGTAAGCAAATGGAACCTGAAACAGGGATAAACATACCTGCATTTGTCCTTGGTGTATAGCAGAATCCTGCATTTGTCAATAGAACAAATTAGTTTGCAACTGTTGGACTAATGAGTGCACCCTAGATCAGCTAGATGCAGGCAAGTGTGCAAGGTGGCATTGAATGTGTCACTGTCTGTCCATGTGTCACTGTATGTCACCTCAAATTTTTCTCAACTTGTGTGCACCTACTTTGTAAACTTGAATTCATAGGCTAGGTTGTAGCAACCTCGTGATGAGTATATGAAAAATTTGAGTATAATGTAGTAGCCTAAACCTATCCACTGTTATCCAATATGCTGTAATTAAAATAAGGCCATGCTCATGAAAAAAATAACTGGTCCTCCCTCATGTAAACTGCACCAACCGCCACTGATTGGCTTCCATTCCCCCATTGAGAAACCTAGTAAATCTGCATAGACGTTCAGTCCAGTAATAATCAGTGCATAACAGGAAGGTTTGGATTTGAAAGGCGTCGGAGGCCAGACGGGCCCGGTCGGCAGTAAATCTGAGGCCCGGTGAGGTGAGCGAGAAATCTCTCAGAGCAGGGGAGGGTAGGGCAGTGAAGGCTTTAGTCTGTGACCCTCCCAGATGCACCTCTACTACTGGGTCACCTCAGTCCTCAGGAAAATAAATACTGTCAAGACATCAGTACCTAGATTTATTACACACCTGTCAGCTCTGCTCTGCTGTCAGACATGTTACAGCTATATTGGATACCTGTAGGTAATATTAGGGCTAAAGGGGTGTTTATATTCAGTAAGTCTGGACTTACTGGCTGTGCAGTCTTTCAAGTAGTCTTGTTAATTAATTAGAGACACGTGTCAAGAATGCTGTACAAAAATGTAAGTATTTGTACTGCTCTGGTCATTGATATGAAGAGGTTTGGCGTTTTGCAAAGTAAAATGTTCTGAAGTCGGGACTCACGTTAGATTTCAATCCGTCCTTGACATTCCACTACCACTGTTCTTTCACGTTGTGGTTTGTCACTCAATCTTCTCATCTTGACTCACCTTTTCTAATCTGTAGACAAAGCCATATTTACTTGATCTATTTTGAACACAACTCACACTGCCTTATGAGCAGCACCTAATGCTGATATTTACCTCAAATTGACAAAACCATCAGTGGACAAAGCAAATCTAGACACCCAGAACTAAATCTAGGACAAAAGGACCATTGACATCTTTGAGTTGTACCTTCCTCTCGTATTCATTAATCTACACAGGCCCTTTCTGAATGTACCCTCAGTCAGAACACAGGGTGATTACATAAGAGGAGAACACTTGGTGAACTTCCAGTCTTCCTGAGAATGAATGTTGTGAATTAAGACGCTTTTTCCTTAGTTCAGCTGTGGGATCTTGGGTTTTCTGGCCCTTCTTTATAGCAGAGACTTCGTCTGTGCCAATATAAACAGTGAAAGCGTGTTGCCGGATTGTTAGAATTAGTGGTAAAGTTGATTCCAATGCAAGCTAGCATCATATTTAACACTTGTGTCAGGCTCTGGATAGAACAACCTTGACCTTTTTAAGAAAAATGTAAATGTAAGAAATGTCAACAACTCAACATTGTTGTCAGTGTGATTGTGTGTTTGTATGGTCCAGTCAGGAGGTCTAAGCGACATTGTGTCTGTTCTGCTTGGTATTATAATGTGGGCTGGAGGCACTGAACTGAACAGTGGAATCCTGCCGCTGCCAGAGCCCAGCCCAGACTTCCCTTGATGTGGTCAAATCGCTGCATTATTCAGCACAACCTACACATCTCTCCCAGGCTCCCTATCCTACCCAAGATCTCAATCAGTTGCCTGGACTTCGCTCACCTGTGGTGAAATATTCATCCCTGACAGTTTGTCTCTCTCTCTCTCTGCTCTGTATCTTTTTAATCTGTGTTGCTGCTCACCCTACATAGCTTTGACAGATTTGACCTCCACATGCCCAGGATTGTAGTGTTATTCCATACACAAACATCATGTCTCTCAGACTCCTACCACAAACACCTGCAGTTTGGACAGTCTGACAAGTTCCTCCAGCAACACTGACAAGTTATTTTATCTCTCCCTCCTTTCTCAATTGGAAGTAGAAAGGCAAGCTTTTGAGAAAACCAGCTATGTTGTCGAATGGAGCATTGTTTCTTCAGAAAGCAGCATCCCATATTGGGGCGGCAGCGTAGCCTAGTGGTTAGAATGTTGGAACCGGAAGGTTGCGAGTTCAAACCCCCGAGCTGACAAGGTACAAATCTGTCGTTCTGCCCCTGAACAAGCAGTTAACCCACTGTTCCCAGGCCGTCATTGAAAATAAGAATGTGTTCTTAACTGACTTGCCTGGTTAAATAAAGGTAAAATAAAATAAAAAATATATTCTGACCTGTTACAGTTGATCTTGTCAACCTCTTTTGCATGTCGTAAGTTAGTCAGTCGTAGTGACCATAGAGCAAAGAAGATGATAAAAGCCAAATTAGAACTTACCTCCTTCACCAGGAATGTAGCGCCATCCTCCTGGAGGACAGGGGCCCAGCGGAGAGCCCGGTCTGACTGACAGAACTGGAGAAGAGCTTACCCTCGCCACACCACAGCGCTCCTTGGTGTCACCTATCAGTCTGCCCATCACCGGGCCTGCAGTGCTGTCACTCTATCAGGATTGAAGGCAGTCAATTCAGGAAGTGTTTAATTAAAAATTCGGACATTTTAAAACTTTTGAAATAAATAGCTACTACTTTTCAGTATTGAGAAGTCATGCCATTTTTTCGATTATTGAATTGTAATTTTACTTCCTGAATTGACTGCCTTCAATTCAAATTGAACCAACCCCGCACCCAATTCCTGGTCTAATGGCCCACAATGGCTGAGATAAGAAATACAGTGGGGCAAAAAAGTATTTAGTCAGCCACCAATTGTGCAAGTTCTCCCACTTAAATTACAGGCCTCTCTCATCTTTTTATCATAGGTACACTTCAACTATGACAGACAAAATGAGAAAAACAATCCAGAAAATCATACTTATTTTCCACCATAATTTGCAAATAAATTCATTAAAAATCCCACAATGTAATTTTCTGGTTTATTTTTTTCTCATTTTGTCTGTCATAGTTGAAGTGTACCTATGATGAAAATTACAGGCCTCTCTCATCTTTTCAAGTAGGAGAACTTGCACAATTGGTGGCTGACTACATACTTTTTTGCCCCACTGTACATGCTTTATTAATCCCCAGTTTGATCTGGGTGGTTTATATTCAGTTTATATTGGTCAGGCTGATGGTGTTTGCTGTATGCACTGCTGGGCCTCTGGGTAGATCAGATCAGTTTTTCTAGCTAAACTTTGTCATGATGAGCCCATAGGAAGCCATCACACCCATGATAATGAGTACACAGCTACTGAGGACATGCATGCACGCACATTGTAAAGTTTGATGAATATACCATAAATTGTACAGACTGGAAGCACACACTCTCATAGACAGAAGGAAGTCATTTGTCATTCCCCTTGCAGTCTCACTTTTTCCATCTCCATCCATACACACACCATGCATTTTACTACTGTCTCACTGAGGTCTCCCTTAATGACAATCCATCTCTCTTCAATGATTTGTCCTCTGGGTAAACCTTAACAGCCTTGTCTGCGGCGGCCATATCGTTAAAAGGATGTTAAGTCCAGCAGTATTTATTCAGCCCCCATGGAGAATGGCATGTGAAACCTCCAGCAAAGTAAGCTTGTGATTAACTGTGTGTGTGTGTGTGTGTGTGTGGGGGGGGGGGGACAGACACCCCCACCACCCTCTGCTGTTAGATAATCCACAGCAGGTGCCTTGGTGTGTCTGCTGCTGTTGTTGCAGTTACCGTATGTGTATGTTGATTGTCAAAGAGCTCTCTATGGGTGAATGTGTCACTCCACCTCTCCTCCCTCCTTTTCAAGATTCCCGTTAAACACTGGGCCACCATTTCCTGAGGGCCCGACTCAGACAGGAACCCAAGTCATTCCATCCATCCACAACAACAGAACACAACCCTCCATGTCATGCTATCACTGACTATCCCTGACTGAGACAGAAAGGGAAAGAGACGAGACAGTGTGGGAATGCACTGGAGGGTGGCATGTATTGTTCACAGTGACTCACTCTCACACACAGACACACACTGCTCACAGTATCTCACTCACTCTCTGTTCCCTGAGGTGTTTAACTCTCGGGGTTGCTTTACAGTAAATAGGAGCCGTGTGTGTTCTGTGTCAGGGTTGGGATCGTCACCGGGCCGTGTGTGTTCTGTGTCAGGGTTGGGATCTTCACCTGGCCGTGTGTGTTCTGTGTCAGGGTTGGGATCTTCACCGGGCCGTGTGTGTTCTGTGTCAGGGTTGGGATCTTCACCGGGCCGTGTGTGTTCTGTGTCAGGGTTGGGATCTTCACCTGGCCGTGTGTGTTCTGTGTCAGGGTTGGGATCTTCACCTGGCCGTGTGTGTTCTGTGTCAGGGTTGGGATCTTCACCTGGCCGTGTGTGTTCTGTGCCAGGGTTGGGATCTTCACCTGGCCGTGTGTGTTCTGTGCCAGGGTTGGGATCGTCACCGGGCCGTGTGTGTTCTGTGTCAGGGTTGGGATCTTCACCTGGCCGTGTGTTTTCTGTGTCAGGGTTGGGATCGTCACCTGGCCGTGTGTGTTCTGTGTCAGGATTGGATAGTCAAGGCACAGAGAGATGCCCTGAGCTCATGTGCCACTTCACAACAAAAGCCCTGCTCGGGCCCGCTGGTGACTCACAGGCCAGGGCGACCCACAACAAAGCAGCTGTGTTTGATGTCTTAACGGTGTGTGTGTGTGTTTGAACATTTGTTTTTGGCAGAGTTGTGCAAGGACAGCCTAAACAGAAACCCAACAAGAATTCAACTATAGTTTCCCTTTAAGTAACTTGACTAGAGCACTGTGGTTTCGCTAAAATAAATGTAGTCTTAGGTGGAAAGGGGTTGAGAAAGAATTCTTCTTATTTTTTATTTTTTAATTTTTTATTTCACCTTTATTTAACCAGGTAGGCAAGTTGAACAAGTTCTCATTTACAATTGCGACCTGGCCAAGATAAAGCAAAGCAGTTCGACAGATACAACGACACAGAGTTACACGTGGAGTAAAACAAACATACAGTCAATAATACAGTATAAACAAGTCTATATACAAAGAGCAAATGAGGTGGGAAGGGAGGTAAAGGCAAAAAAGGACATGGTGGCAAAGTAAATACAATATAGCAAGTAAAACACTGGAATGGTAGTTTTGCAATGGAAGAATGTGCAAAGTAGAAATAAAAATAATGGGGTGCAAAGGAGCAAAATAAATAAATAAATAAATAAAATACAGTTGGGAAAGAGGTAGTTGTTTGGGCTAAATTATAGGTGGGCTATGTACAGGTGCAGTAATCTGTAAGATGCTCTGACAGTTGGTGCTTAAAGCTAGTGAGGGAGATAAGTGTTTCCAGTTTCAGAGATTTTTGTAGTTCGTTCCAGTCATTGGCAGAAAGGAGAGGCGGCCAAAGAAATAATTGGTTTTGGGGGTGACTAGAGAGATATACCTGCTGGAGCGTGTGCTACAGGTGGGAGATGCTATGGTGACCAGCGAGCTGAGATAAGGGGGGACTTTACCTAGCAGGGTCTTGTAGATGACATGGAGCCAGTGGGTTTGGCGACGAGTATGAAGCGAGGGCCAGCCAACGAGAGCGTACAGGTCGCAATGGTGGGTAGTATATGGGGCTTTGGTGACAAAACGGATTGCACTGTGATAGACTGCATCCAATTTGTTGAGTAGGGTATTGGAGGCTATTTTGTAAATGACATCGCAAAAGTCGAGGATTGGTAGGATGGTCAGTTTTACAAGGGTATGTTTGGCAGCATGAGTGAAGGATGCTTTGTTGCGAAATAGGAAGCCAATTCTAGATTTAACTTTGGATTGGAGATGTTTGATATGGGTCTGGAAGGAGAGTTTACAGTCTAACCAGACACCTAAGTATTTGTAGTTGTCCACGTATTCTAAGTCAGAGCCGTCCAGAGTAGTCATGTTGGACAGGCGGGTAGGTGCAGGTAGTGATCGGTTGAAGAGCATGCATTTAGTTTTACTTGTATTTAAGAGCAATTGGAGGCCACGGAAGGAGAGTTGTATGGCATTGAAGCTTGCCTGGAGGGTTGTTAACAGTGTCCAAAGAAGGGCCGGAAGTATACAGAATGGTGTCGTCTGCGTAGAGGTGGATCAGAGACTCACCAGCAGCAAGAGCGACCTCATTGATGTATACAGAGAAGAGAGTCGGTCCAAGAATTGAACCCTGTGGCACCCTCATAGAGACTGCCAGAGGTCCGGACAGCAGACCCTCCGATTTGACACACTGAACTCTATCAGAGAAGTAGTTGGTGAACCAGGCGAGGCAATCATTTGAGAAACCAAGGCTGTCGAGTCTGCCAATGAGGATGTGGTGATTGACAGAGTTGAAAGCCTTGGCCAGATCAATGAATACGGCTGCACAGTAATGTTTCTTATCTATGGCGGTTAATATATCGTTTAGGACCTTGAGCGTGGCTGAGGTACACCCATGACCAGCTCTGAAACCAGATTGCATAGCAAAGAAGGTATGGTGAGTTTCGAAATGGTCGGTAATCTGTTTGTTGACTTGGCTTTCGAAGACCTTAGAAAGGCATGGTAGGATGGATATAGGTCTGTAGCAGTTTGGGTCAAGAGTGTCCCCCCCTTTGAAGAGGGGGATGACCGCAGCTGCTTTCCAATCTTTGGGAATCTCAGAAGACACGAAAGAGAGGTTGAAAGAAGAGATAAAGGACTTCCAACTCACCTGTTAAATCCGTGCCTGAGCTCGGACGACTCCGGTTAAATCCGTGCCTGAGCTCGGACGACTCCGGTTAAATCCGTGCCTGAGCTCGGACGACTCCGGTTAAATCCGTGCCTGAGCTCGGACGACTCCGGTTAAATCCGTGCCTGAGCTCGGACGACTCCGGTTAAATCCGTGCCTGAGCTCGGACGACTCCGGTTAAATCCATGCCTGAGCTCGGACGACTCCGGTTTAATCCGTGCCTGAGCTTAGGAATCAATCATTTTTAGCAGTAAGGTTTTTATGATCTGCATTATTTCATCCACCTTGTTCTTATTGCACCACTATAAGAGCTTGTAGTTCTTCTATTTTAATATCTTCCCCTGTGAACATGTTAAGTTGTGGGTGGCAGTGTGTCTGGACAGACGCGGTGCAGTAATGAGTTCCGCTGAGTCATTCTGCGGAGGTAGAATCCATCCTCACATTCCTCCTCTACTGTCTCTCTCTCTGTATGTGTGTGTCCATCAATTTGTCACCCTGTATGAGTGGCCTCTGCCACAGGTGGTGATTGGTTGGTGACCGGAATCTCCCTGATCTAACATGACAAGGTGGTCCCCTGACCATTGACACAGAGTGGGCTGAGAGATTGAAGGGGAATGGTGTGCTAATGGGCCACCAGACTCTGTTCCCAGTAAAACACACACTCACAATCTCTAACACACACACACACACTCCCTGTTCTCTAGGGAAAGTCTCCAGGGTTGTCATGGCAATGCTCCCTGCACCCAACCAGTGCCTCAAATCCCCTTCACCTCAATTAGCAGCACTAAATGAAGTGTGGCTCTGAGGCTAGCTGACATCTGTCAGGCTTGCTTTATGGACTCCCCTTTTGTAGCTTGAAGTGACGGTGTTGCTGGGTTTGATTTAGGCGAATTGCCTGTTCCTACAGGATACACACTCACACACATGGGTGGCCTTTCTCTCTTAGGTTTGACTCTTCTTTATAAAAGGTTTTATTTCTGGTTAACAATGTACCTTACTGTGATGTTTTCAAATAAAATGGTAAAAAATAAACCAAAATATCTTCTTAGTAAAGAGAGATTTCTCAAGCAATCATTTTTGCTAGGACTGTCTGAGTGGTCTCCATCCCACCAAACAGCTCTTACACATTATTTTTATGTTTTACCTTTATTTAACTAAGCAAGTCAGTTGAGAACAAATTCTCATTTACAATGACGGCCTACCCCATCCAAACCCTAGCCCGGACGACGCTGGGCCAATTGTGCGCCGCCCTATGGGACTCCCAATCACGGCCGGTTGTGATACATCCAGGAATCTAACCAGGGTCGGTTTTAGTGCGCCACTCGGGAGCACTAAAAGGGCATTATCATTATTATCACAATTTCACAGTATTATTCCAACCTCATAGTGTGGAAATAGATATAAAACACAGGAAATCACATTTTTGACTGCGCTGGGCCTTTTAATAAAATACCACACCTGTATGTATTAGCTTTAGCCTTAGTTTTAGAATCAACCTACTTTTAACTGCCATTTTTGTCTTTTAGCAGCTCTTAATCATAGCAATCAGGAAATGTAGCCTGTAACACTCCCACAGTCTAATGAATGGTAACGTTCCTGAGTAATTCCTCTTTAACCTCTTTGTACGAGAGAGTTTGTGTTACTGTCTGCACAGTGTAACCACAGTTCCCTGGTCATCCCCTCCCCCTGCCACATGGCCACAGCTCTGGAGGCATTCCAGTGTGACAACACTTTTCTAACTCTCTCTCTTCCTGTCCCATTGTGTTCTTCAATCCCAAAGACAATTTCAGAGAGCAGGGGAAACATTGGAGAACGGAGATGGGGGGGGGGGAATAGGAGTGGATGGAATTCCACACACTAGAGGTCGACCGATTAATCAGAATGGCTGATTAATTAGGGCCGATTTCAAGTTTTCATAACAATCGGAAATCTGTATTTTTGTAGACCGATTTGGCCGATTTTTAAAATGTTATTTATTTGATTTTTTTACACCTTTATTTAACTAGGAAAGTCAGTTAAGAACACATTCTTATTTTCAATGGCAGCCTAGGAACAGTGGGTTAACTGCCTTCTTCAGGGGCAGAACGACAGATTTGTACCTTTTCAGCTCCAGGATTCAATCTTGCAACCTTACGGTTAATTAGTCCAACGCTCTAACCACCTGCCTCTCATTGCACTCCACGAGGAGCCTGCATGTATCTTGAATGCAGTAGAAGCCAAGGTAAGTTGCTAGCTAGCATTAAACCTATCTTATAAAAAACAATCAATCACTCATAATCACTAGTTAACTACACATGGTTGATGATATTACTAGTTTATCTAGCGTGTCCTGTGTTGCACATAATCGATGCAACGCAGGGGGATGATTTAACAATGGCGCATTTGCGAAAAAAGCACAATCGTTGCACGACTGTACCTAACCATAAACACCAATGCCTTTCTTAAAATCAATACACAGAAGTATATATTTTTAAACCTGCATATTGAGCTAAAATAAATCCAGGTTAGCAGGCAATATTAACCAGGGGAAATTGTGTCACTTTTCTTGCGTTCATTGCACACAGAGTCAGGGTATATGCAACAGTTTGGGCAGCCTCGCTCATTGCGAACTAATTTGACAGAATTTCACGTAATTATGACATAACATTGAAGGTTGTACAATGTAACAGGATTATTTATATTTAGGGATTCCACCTGTTAGATAAAATACAGAACTGTTCCGTATTTCACTGAAAGAATAAATGTTTTGTTTTCGAAATGATAGTGTCTGGATACGACCATAGTAATGACCAAAGGCTCGTACTTCTGTTTGTTATTATGTTATAATTACGTCTATGATTTGATATTTGATAGAGCAATCTGACTGAGTGATGGTAGGCAGCAGCAGACTCGTAAGCATTCATTCAAACAGCACTTTCGTGCGTTTTGCCAGCAACTCTTCGCAAGCATTGCTCCGTTTATGACTTCAAGCCTATCAACTCCCGAGATTAGGCTGCTGTAACCGATGTGAAATAGCTAGCTATTTAGTAGGGTGCGTGCTAATAGCGTTACAAATGTCACTCGCTCTGAGACTTGGAGTAGTTGTTCCACTTGCTCTGCATGGGTAACACTGCTTCGAGGTTGGCTGTTGACGATTTGTTCCTGGTTCGAGCCCAGGTAGGGGCAAGGAGAGGGACGGAAGCTATACTGTTACACTGGCAATACTATAGTGCCTATAAGAACATCCATTAGTCAAGGGTATATGAAATACAAATGGTATAGAGAGAAATAATCCTATAAATACTATATTAACTACAACCTAAAACCTCTTACCTTGGAATATTGAAATCTCATGTTAAAAGAAACCATCAACTTTCATATGTTCTGAGCTAGGAACTCAAACGTTAGCTTTTTTACATGGCACATATTGCACTTTTACTTCTCCAACAATTTGTTTTTGCATTATTTAAACCAAATTGAACATGCTTCATTATTTATTTGAGGCTAAATGGGTTTGTATTGATGTATTATATTAAGTTAAAATAAGTGTTCATTCAGTATTGTTATAATTGTCATTATTACAAATACATTTTTTTAAATCGTCCGATTTAACCGGTATCTGCCTTTTTTTGGCCCTCCAGTAATCGGTAACGGTATCGGCATTGAAAAATCATAATCGGTTGACCTCTACCACACACTGCTCTGTGCACTAACCAAGGACGCTATTTATTATTCTAAATAAATGTTATTGGTCACATGCTTCGTAAGCAACAGGTGTAAAAGAAGAGGGAAATTCTTACTGACGGTCACTTCCCAACAAAGCAGAGAGAAAGAAAATGGTGAAATAATAAATATACAGTGAGTAACGATAACTTTGCTGTATAGACGGGGTACCAGTACTGAGTGCGAGGTAATTGAGGTAGATACACTACATGACCAAATATATGTGGACACCTGCTCATCGAACATCTCATTCCAAAATCATGTGCATTAATATGGAGTTGGTCCTCCCCCTTTGCTGCTATAACAGCTTCCATTCTTCTGGGAAGGCTTTCCTCTACTTGATGGAATATTGCTGTGGGGACTTGGCTGTGTGCTTAATTTTATACACCTGTTAGCAACGGGTGTGGCTGAAATAGCCAAATCCACTCATTTGAAAGGGTGTCCTCATATATACTTACACTGAGTGTACAAAACATTTAGGAACACCTTCCTAATATTGCATTTCGCCCCCTTTTGGACATAGAACAGCCTCAATTCCTCAGGGCATGGACTAAAATGTGTCGAAAGCGTTCCACAGGGATGCTGGCCCATGTTGACTTAAATGCTTCCCACAGATGTGTCAAGATGGCTGGATGTCTTTCGGGTGGCGAACCAGTCTTGATACACACGGGAAACTGTTGAGCATGAAACCCAGCAGCATTGCAGTTCTTGACACACTCAATCCAGCGTGCCTGACATCTACTTTCCATACCCTGTTTAAAGGCACTTAAATCTATTATATTGACCATTCACCTTCTGAATGGCACACACACACACTCCATGTCTCAAGGCTTAAAAATCCTTATTTAATTTAGTCTCCTCCCCTTAATCTACACTGATTGAAGAAGATTTAACAGGTGACATCAATAAGGGATCATAGCTTTCACCTGGTCAGTCAATGACATGGAAAGAGCATGTGTTCTTAATGTTGTGTAGAGTCAGTGTAGAACTAGGAATAAAGTGACTAGGCAACAGGATAGATAATAAACAGTAGCAGCAGTGTTTGTGAAGAGTCAAAAAAGTTAGTAGAAAAGGGTCAGTGCAGATAGTCCAGGTAGCTATATGGTTGACTTTTTAACAGTATTATGGCTTGGGGGCCTCCTGAGTGGCGCAGTGGTCTAAGACACTGCATCACAGTGCTAGCTGTGCCACTAGAGATCCTGGGTTGGAGTCCAGGATCTGTCACAGCCAGCCGTGTCCGGGAGATTCTTGGGGCGGCGCACAATTGGCCCAGCGTCGCCCGGGTTAGGGGAGCGTTTGACCGGCAGGGATGTCCTTGTCTCATCGCGCACTAGAGACTCCTGTGCCGGGCGCAGAGCACGCTGACATGGTCACCAGGTATGCGGTGTTTCCGCCGATACATTGGGGCGGCTGGCTTCCGGGTTAAGTGGGCATTGTGTCAAGAAGTAGTGTGGTTGGGTTGTGTTTCGGAGGACCCACTGCTCTCGACCTTCGCCTCTCCCAAGTCCGTACGGGAGTTGCAACGATGAGACAAGACTGTAACTACCAATTGAATAGCACGAAATTGGGGAGAAAAATGCAAAAAAATGTGATCGTGTGTAGAGTGTGTGTGCTAGCGTGTGTGCATGTGTCTGTACCTGTGTGTGTGTGTGTGTGTGCGTGTGTCTGTGTGTGTGTGTGTGTGTGTGTGTGTGTGTGTGTGTGTGTGTGTGTGTGTGTGTGTGTGTGTGTGTGTGTGTGTGTGTGTGTGTGTGTGTGTGTGTGTGTGTGTGTGTGTGTGTGTGTGTGTGTCTCTTCCCAGTCCCCGCTGTTCTATAAGCTGTATTTCTATCTGTTTTCTGAATCTGATTCTACAGGCCCCTACTCCACTACCACATATCTGCAACACAATCCATGTGTACGTGTGTGTATAGTGTGTATGTTATCACATGTGTATATGCATCAAATCAAATTGTATTTGTCACATGCAAATACAACAGGTTTAGACTTTACAGTGAAATGCTTCAGGGTCCTGTTGGTTCCAGACTTGCTGCATTGGTATTGCTTGCTGTGTGGTAGTAGAAAGAACAGTGTATGACCTTGGTGGCTGCAATTTTTTATTTTTATTTATTTTCTTCAATTTTAGCCCTTTTTCTCCCCAATTTCATGGTATCCACTTGTTTAGTAGCTACTATCTTGTCTCATCGCTACAACTTCTGTACGGGCTCGGGAGAGACAAAGGTTGAAAGTCATGCGTCCTCCGATACACAACCCAACCAAGCCGCACTGCTTCTTAACACAGCGCGCATCCAACCCGGAAGCCAGCCGCACCAATGTGTTGGAGGGAACACCGTGCACCTGGCAACCTTGGCTAGCGCGCACTGCGCCCGGCCTGCCGCAGGAGTCGCTGGTGCGCGATGAGACAAGGATATCCCTACCGGCCAAGCCCTCTCTAACCCGCACGACGTGAGACCAATTGTGCGTCGCTCCACGGACCTCCCGATCGCATCCGGTTACGACAGAGCCTGGTGGGTCTCTGGTGGCACAGCTGGTGCTGCAGTACTGCGCCCTTCACCACTGCACCACCCGGGAGACCTTGGCTGCAATTTCTGACACGTTTTAGGGCCTTCCTCTAACACCGCCTGGTATAGAGGTCCTGGATGGCAGCTAGATTGGCCCCAGTGTACTGGGCAGAATGCACTACCCTATAATGCCTTGCAGTCGGATGCCAAGCAGTTGCCATACCAAGCAGTGATGCAGCCATTCAAGATGCTCTCAATAGTGCAGCTGTACAACTTTTGACGATCTGAGGGCCCATGCCAAATATACCATCTCCTGAGGCGGAATCTTTTCAGCCTCTTGAGGAGGAAGAGGCATTGTCGTGCCCTCTTCACGACTGAGTTGGTGTTTTTGGACCTTGATATATCCTTAGTGATGTGGACACAGAGGAACTTGAAGCTCTCGACCCATTTCACTACAGCCCGTCTATGTAAATGGGGTGTGCTCGGCTCTCCGTTTCCTGTAGTCCGCGATCAGCGCCTTTATCTTGCTGACGTTGAGAGGAGAAGTTGTTGATGTTGTTGTTCTGGCACCACACTGCCAGGTCTCATCGGTGATCAGGCCTACCACTGTCTTATCGTCAGCAAACTTAATGATGGTGTGGGGTTCGTGCATGGCCACGCAGTCGTGAGTGAAAAGGGAGAACTGGAGGGGACTAAGCACTAAGCGTGGCTGATGTGTTGCCTACCCTTCCCATCTCAGAGTGGCCTGTCTGGATGTCCAGGATCCAGTTGCAGAGGGTGGTGTTCAGTCCCAGGATCCTCAGCTTAGTGATGAACTTTGAGGGCACTATGGTGTTGAACGCTGAGCTGTGGTCAATGAATAGCATTCTCACGTAGGTGTTCCTTTTGTCCATGTGGGAAAGGTCAGTTTCGAGTGCAATAAAGATTGCGTGATCTGTTGGGGCGGTATGCAAATTTTAGTGGGATTGATTTTTGCCATGTAAAGATAAGAAAGTTAGTGTGTGTCTTCTGCTGAGAACACTGTGTAAGTACATACCTGAATAACATGCTGGCAGAGTGATTGTTAAATGGCACACTGGAATGGTGCTGCCACTCTGCATAGTGAGCTAGAGAGTTATACACTTGTTTGTTCGACTACTCACACTCACTCTGAGATGTCTCCCCAGTGCCTTTTAAATTTTATGGCTGAATTATCTACAGGAGAGGGAGAGGGAGTCATTGTCTGTACACTTCACCTTTCCATTCATTTCTTCTTTCCTTTTTCCTTAGTCCCCTCTATCACCTTGTCCTCCGTAGTCATCCTTTGTTTTTTTTTCTCTCCTGTGTGTCAGCTCATGTGGAGAATGAGGAGCAGTACACCCAGGCCCTCGAGAAGTTTGGGGAGAACTGTGTCTACAGGGATGATCCCGACCTGGGCTCTGCCTTCCTGAAGTTCTCTGTCTTCACCAAGGAGCTCACCGCCCTCTTCAAAAACCTGGTGAGACTGAAATGTTGTTCTGTTATGCACCTTAAAATCTAATTTTATTTCTCACATGCGCCAAATACAACCTTACAGGGAAATGCTTACCTTCAAACTAAGTATTTGTTCTGACTGATGAAAATACGACTATCTTGAGGAATTTGGGATTAAATAATTGTAAGTTTCTTCCTAGGTTCTGGCCTTTCTAGGGAGTTTTTCCTAGCCACCATGCTTCTACACCTGCATTGCTTGTTGTTTGGGGCTTTGGGCTGGATTTCTTTACATCACTTTGTGACATCAGCTATGTAAGAAGGGCTTTATAAATACATTTGATTGTGGAGGTAGCCAGGAGCCAGGAGATTAGCCATTCCATCCTGACTCCAACATGGCAATCTATTTCCATACCTGGCAAGCCATGTGGTCAGTTCTTGAGACAACACAGATTAAATCAACAGTGAATTAGCTCTGTGTAATTTGACGTTGTTCCTGTTGTGAGGCAAAATCCTCTAGAATGGCTGTCAGGTGTTTCTAATAAAGCTTTAGGGTTGTTTGAATTTGTTCTGGAGTCAAAGCAGGATCAGAGTAAATTGGATCCAGCAGATATTTGGTCTCCAAGTAGCACTTTGGAAGCTGCGATGGAAAACTGATCTATCCCATTCCAGATTACATTCTGACCCCAGGGGATAAACAGTTAGAGCAGGATGATCGTCTTTAATGGCATCATGTAGGAATTCCACAGACACACATTCGCAGTGTTTCCCCTATATTCATTTAGATGCAGTGGCCTGTCGCTGCTAAATTGTTCCCACCGCTGCTAAAAATATGTAATTTGTTTTATTTATATATATATATATATATATATATACTACCGTTCAAAAGTTGGGGTCACATAGAAATATAATTGTTTTTGAAAGATAAGCACATTTTTTTGGTCCGTTAAAATAACATAAAATTGATCAGAGATACAGTGTAGACATTGTTAATGTTGTAAATGACTATTGTAGCTGGAAATGGCAGATTTTTTATGGGAATATCTACATAGGCGTACAGAGGCCCATTATCAGCAGCCATCATTCCTTTGTTCCAATGGCACGTTGCGTTAGCTAATCCAAGTTTATAATTTTAAAAGGCAAATTGATCATTATAAAACCCTTTTGCAATTGTTAGCACAGCTGAAAACTGTTGTCCTGATTAAAGAAGAAATTAAACTGACCTTCCTCCAGATACTAGTTGAGTATCTGGAGCATCAGCATTTGTGGGTTCAATTACAGGCTCAAAATGGCCAGGAACAAAGAACTTTCTTCTGAAACTCGTCAGTCTATACTTGTTCTGAGAAATGAAGGCTATTCCATGCAAGAAACTGAAGATCTCGTACAACGCTGTGTACTACTCCATTCACAGAACAACGCAAACCGGCTATTTAATGAAGCTGCCAGTTGAGGACTTGTGAGGCGTCTGTTTCTCAAACTAGACACTAATGTACTTGTCCTCTTGCTCAGTTGTGCACCGGGTCCTCCCACTCCTCTTTATATTCTGGGTAGAGACAGTTTGCGCCGTTCTGTGAAGGGAGTTGATTGACAAATGTGTCTGTTATTTGAACTCTGAAACATTTATTTGTTGCAATTTCTGAGATGCAGTTAACTCTAATGATCTTATCCTCTGCAGCAGAGGTCTCTGGGTCTTCATTTCCTATGGCAGTCCTCATGAGAGCCAGTTTCATCATAGTGCTTGATGGTTTTTGTGACTGCACTTGAAGAAACATTCAAAGATATTGAAATTTTCTGCATTGACTGACCTTAGTGTCTTAAAGTAATGATGTACTATTTCTCTTTGCTTATTTGAGCTGTTCTTGCCATAATATGGACTTGGTCTTTTACCAAATAAGACTATCTTCTGTATACCACCCCTATCTTGTCAGAACCCAACTGATTGGCTGAAATGCATTAAGAAGGACAGAAATTCCACAAATTAACTTTTAACAAACTTTTAACAAATCTATTTCCTAGCCACCGTACTTCTACACCTGCATTGCTTGCTGTTTGGGGTTTTAGGCTGGGTTTCTGTACAGCACTTTGAGATATCAGCTGATGTAAGAAGGGCTATATAAATATATTTGATTTAGGTGACTGAGTGTGAAAAGCTGTCAAGGCAAAGGGTGGCTACTTTGAAGATCTCAAATATAAAATATATTTTGATTTGTTTAAAACTTTTTGGTTTACTACATGATTCCATGTGTTATTTCATAGTTTTGATGTCCTCACAATTACTCTACAATGTAGAAAATAGTAAAAAATAAAGAAAAACCCTTGAATGAGTAGGTGTGTCCAAACCTTTGACTGATACTCTATGTATGTGTGTGTGTGTGTGTGTGTGTGTGTGTATATATATATATATATATAGATATAGATATAGATATAGATATAGATATATAGATATAGATATAGATATAGATAGATAGATATACACATTTCTGCTGAGATGCGCTTTTAAATGGATAGTTGTTGTCTCAATGACTGGAAGCCTATGGGAACAGCTGGCATGTAATTGAGCTAATGCTAGTAGCAGTGCACCCCCCACCACACCCTTGCCAAAACACTGCATATCCCTTTAATTCCACAGTAGATGTCACTTTAGAGGAAATTCAATACACAGTTGCACCGTATACAGAAGTAATGTCTTTACAAAAGGACATTGAGAACAGACCGACACACACAAACAGAACACACAGCCAGCTAAGGTGAGGACATTTAAACGGCATGCAACATCTCTGGTTGTCTCTATTCACCCATGGTTGTGTTAAACCCTCTCTGACCTAAGCTTCTCTCCACTGTGTCCATTCAGTTCCAGAACATGAACAACATCATCACCTTCCCTCTGGACAGCCTGCTGAAAGGAGACCTGAAAGGAGTCAAAGGGGTGAGGAACACTATCCTCCAGATCTTTCTATTGGACACTCACACTATCCTCCATGTCTTTCTATTGGACACTCACACTATCCTCCATGTCTTTCTATTGGACACTCACACTATCCTCCATGTCTTTCTATTGGACACTCACACTATCCTCCATGTCTTTCTATTGGACACTCACACTATCCTCCACTATCCTCCATGTCTTTCTATTGGACACTCACACTATCCTCCATGTCTTTCTATTGGACACTCACACTATCCTCCATGTCTTTCTATTGGACACTCACACTATCCTCCATGTCTTTCTATTGGACACTCACACTATCCTCCATGTCTTTCTATTGGACACTCACACTATCCTCCATGTCTTTCTATTGGACACTCACACTATCCTCCATGTCTTTCTATTGGACACTCACACTATCCTCCATGTCTTTCTATTGGACACTCACACTATCCTCCATGTCTTTCTATTGGTCTTTCTACACTCACACTATCCTCCATGTCTTTCTATTGGACACTCACACACTATCCTCCATGTCTTTCTATTGGTCTTTCTATTGGACACTCACACTATCCTCCATGTCTTTCTATTGGACACTCACACTATCCTCCATGTCTTTCTATTGGACACTCACACTATCCTCCATGTCTTTCTATTGACACTCACACTATCCTCCATGTCTTTCTGGACACTTGTCTTTCTATTGACACTCACACTATCCTCCATGTCTTTCTATTGGACACTCACACTATCCTCCATGTCTTTCTATTGACACTCACACTATCCTCCATGTCTTTCTATTGGACACTCACACTATCCTCCATGTCTTTCTGTTGGACACTCACACTATCCTCCATGTCTTTCTATTGGACACTCACACTATCCTCCATGTCTTTCTATTGGACACTCACACTATCCTCCATGTCTTTCTGTTGGACACTCACACTATCCTCCATGTCTTTCTATTGGACACTCACACTATCCTCCATGTCTTTCTATTGGACACTCACACTATCCTCCATGTCTTTCTATTGGACACTCACACTATCCTCCATGTCTTTCTATTGGACACTCACACTATCCTCCATGTCTTTCTGTTGGACACTCACACTATCCTCCATGTCTTTCTATTGGACACTCACACTATCCTCCATGTCTTTCTATTGGACACTCACACTATCCTCCATGTCTTTCTATTGGACACTCACACTATCCTCCATATCCTCCATGTCTTTCTATTGGACACTCACACTATCCTCCATGTCTTTCTATTGGACACTCACACTATCCTCCATGTCTTTCTATTGGTCTTTCTGTTGGACACTCACACTATCCTCCATGTCTTTCTGTTGGACACTCACACTATCCTCCATGTCTTTCTACACTCACTTGTCTTTCTGACACTCACACTATCCTCCATGTCTTTCTATTGGACACTCACACTATCCTCCATGTCTTTCTGTTGGACACTCACACTATCCTCCATGTCTTTCTATTGGACACTCACACTATCCTCCATGTCTTTCTGTTGGACACTCACACTATCCTCCATGTCTTTCTATTGGACACTCACACTATCCTCCATGTCTTTCTGTTGTCTTTCTGACACTCACACTATCCTCCATGTCTTTCTGTTGGACACTCACACTATCCTCCATGTCTTTCTGTTGGACACTCACACTATCCTCCATGTCTTTCTACACTTGTCTTTCTGTTGACACTCACACTATCCTCCATGTCTTTCTATTGGACACTCACACTATCCTCCATGTCTTTCTATTGGACACTCACACTATCCTCCATGTCTTTCTGTTGGACACTCACACTATCCTCCATGTCTTTCTATTGGACACTCACACTATCCTCCATGTCTTTCTGTTGACACTTGTCTTTCTGTTGGACACTCACACTATCCTCCATGTCTTTCTGTTGGACACTCACACTATCCTCCATGTCTTTCTGTTGGACACTCACACTATCCTCCATGTCTTTCTGTTGGACACTCACACTATCCTCCATGTCTTTCTGTTGGACACTCACACTATCCTCCATGTCTTTCTGTTGGTCTTTCTGTTGGACACTCACACTATCCTCCATGTCTTTCTGTTGGACACTCACACTATCCTCCATGTCTTTCTGTTGGACACTCACACTATCCTCCATGTCTTTCTGTTGGACACTCACACTATCCTCCATGTCTTTCTGTTGGACACTCACACTATCCTCCATGTCTTTCTGTTGGACACTCACACTATCCTCCATGTCTTTCTATTGTTGTCTTTCTGACACTCATGTCTTTCTGTTGGACTATCCTCCATGTCTTTCTGTTGGACACTCACACTATCCTCCATGTCTTTCTGTTGGACACTCACACTATCCTCCATGTCTTTCTGTTGGACACTCACACTATCCTCCATGTCTTTCTGTTGGACACTCACACTATCCTCCATGTCTTTCTATTGGACACTCACACTATCCTCCATGTCTCTATGTTGGACACTCACACTATCCTCCGTGTCTTTCTGTTGGACTGTGTGGTGTTTGTTATTACTCTATAGGGATTTGTATAAGGTAAAGGTCCTCCTATTACCCTGCTCTACTGTGGTAACTCACGCTTCTGTGTGTGTGATGTTAATTACTAGGTACTAGCAATGTTTTGTACCTGGTAGAGAACAGAGAAGCTGTATGAGATGAGTGTTTTCCTGCTGGTACAGTGGTACCCCAGACCCCATGATTTCCTGTGTGTGTGTGTTGGGGGTGGAAACTATAAACAGCATACCACTCTTGCACTAGCCAACACATTAACTACACTCCATCACACATGTCAAGTCTGGGACCAGCACACTCATTCTACTAGCTCCAGGACAAACCAGTTAGCCAGCCAGCGTGTGATGAGGCAGACAGCATACTGCAGGAATGCAGTCAGAATCCTGTCTATATCCATGGGAGGCCGGCCCCAGACAGCCCAGCCCAGACACCCCTCCAGTCCTCCAGTCTACCAGGTCCAGCCCAGACACCCCTCCAGTCTACCAGGCCCAGCCCAGCCCAGACACCCCTCCAGTCTACCAGGCCCAGCCCAGCCCAGCCCAGACACCCCACCAGTCTATCAGGCCCAGCCCAGACACCCCTCCAGTCTACCAGGCCCAGCCCAGACACCCCTCCAGTCTACCAGGCCCAGCCCAGACACCCCTCCAGTCTACCAGGCCCAGCCCAGACACCCCTCCAGTCTACCAGGCCCAGCCCAGACACCCCTCCAGTCTACCAGGCCCAGCCCAGACACCCCTCCAGTCTACCAGGCCCAGCCCAGACACCCCTCCAGTCTACCAGGCCCAGCCCAGACACTCCTCCAGTCTACCAGGCCAAGCCCAGCCCAGACACCCCTCCAGTCTACCAGGCCAAGCCCAGCCCAGACAGCCCTCCAGTCTACAAGGCCCAGCCCAGCCCAGACACGCCTCCAGTCTACCAGGCCCAGTCCAGCCTAGACACCACTCCAGTCTACCAGGCCCAGCTCAGACACTCCTCCAGCACTATCAGGCCCAGCCCAGACACCCTTCCAGTCTACCAGGCCCAGCCCAGACAACCCTCCAGTCTGCCAGGTCTCTAATCCCATCAGCACTCATTACTTTCTGTTCTGACCTCTGCACCACAACCGCGTGGGTCACAAGTGCCACTGTCTGATGTGTACTAGCACTAATGAGGCTGTTCCCTCTATCAATTCAATTCAATTCAAGGGCTTTATTGGCATGGGAAACATGTGTTAACATTGCCAAAGCAAGTGAGGTAGACAACATACAAAGTGAATATATAAGGTGAAAAACAACAAAAATGAACAGTAAACATTACACATACAGAAGTTTCAAAACAGTAAAGACATTACAAATGTCATATTATATATATATATATATACAATGTACAAATATTTAAAGGACACAAGATAGAATAAATAAGCATAAATATGGGTTGTATTTACAATGGTGTTTGTTCTTCACTGGTTGCCCTTTTCTCGTGGCAACAGGTCACAAATCTTGCTGCTGTGATGGCACACTGTGGAATTTCACCCAGTAGATATGAGAGTTTATCAAAATTGGATTTGTTTTCAAATTCTTTATGGATCTGTGTGATCTGGGGGAAATATGTATCTCTAATATGGTCATACATTGGGCAGGAGGTTAGGAAGTGCAGCTCAGTTTCCACCTCATGTTGTGGGCAGTGAGCACATAGCCTGTCTTCTCTTGAGAGCCATGTCTGCCTACGGCGGCCTTTCTCAATAACAAGGCTATGCTCACTGAGTCTGTACATAGTCAAAGCTTTCCTTAATTTTGGGTCAGTCACAGTGGTCAGGTATTCTGCCGCTGTGTACTCTCTGTGTAGGGCCAAATAGCATTCTGGTTTGCTCTTTTGCTCTGTTTTTTTGTTAATTCTTTCCAATGTGTTAAGTAATTATCTTTTTGTTTTCTCATGATTTGGTTGGGTCTAATTGTGCTGTTGTCCTGGGGCTCTGTAGGGTGTGTTTGTGTTTGTGAACAGAGCCCCAGGACCAGCTTGCTTAGGGGACTCTTCTCCAGGTTCATCTCTCTGTAGGTGATGGCTTTGTTATGGAAGGTTTGTGAATCGCTTCCTTTTAAGTGGTTGTAGAATTTAATGGCTCTTTTCTGGATTTTGATAATTAGTGGGTATCGGCCTAATTCTGCTCTGCATGCATTATTTGGTGTTTTACGTTGTACACGGAGGATATTTTTGCAGAATTATGCGTGCAGAGTCTCAATTTGGTGTTTGTCCCATTTTGTGAAGTCTTGGTTGGTGAGCGGACCCCAGACCTCAGACCTCACAACCATAAAGGGCAATGGGCTCAAGTAAATGATAATAGCTGATTCACATATTTTTAGCCAAATCCTAATTGGTATGTTGAAATTTATGTTTCTTTTGATGGCATAGAATGCCCTTCTTGCCTTGTCTCTCAGATCGTTCACAGCTTTGTGGAAGTTACCTGTGGCGCTGATGTTTAGGCCAAGGTATATATAGTTTTTTGTGTGCTCTAGGGCAACAGTGTCTAGATGGAATTTGAATTTGTGGTCCTGGTGACTGGACCTTTTTTGGAACACCATTATTTTGGTCTTACTGAGATTTACTGTCAGGTCCCAGGTCTGACAGAATCTGTGCATAAGATCTAGGTGCTGCTGTAGGCCCTCCTTGGTTGGTGACAGAAGTATCAGATCATCAGCAAACAGCAGACATTTGACTTCGGATTCTAGCAGGGGGAGGCCGGGTGTTGCAGACTTTTCTAGTGCCCGCGCCAATTCGTTGATATATATGTTGAAGAGGGTGAGGCTTAAGCTGCATCCCTGTCTAACCCCACGACCCTGTGTGAAGAAATGTGTGTGTTTTTTTCCAATTGTAACCGCACACTTGTTGTTTGTGTACATGGATTTTATAATGTCATATGTTTTACCCCCAACACCACTTTCCATCAGTTTGTATAGCAGACCCTCATGCCAGATTGAGTCGAAGGCTTTTTTGAAATCAACAAAGCATGAGAAGACTTTGCCTTTGTTTTGGTTTGTTTGGTTGTCAATTAGGGTGTGCAGGGTGAATACATGGTCTATTTGACATTTGCTCAGTACATTGTTTTCATTGAGGAAATGTACGAGTCTGCTGTTAATAATCTTTCTCTCTTTTTGTCTGTCTCTCTCTCTGTCTCTCTCTTTATTCGCTCTCCTAAGAAAGACTACTAGCTAGTCACAGTACTCCCTAGTTACCCCATGGCTTCTCATCACTCATACATTCTCCAAGGACTCTTGCTTTCTTGGAAGACACTCTTGATTCTGTCCCTTGCCCTCTCCCTCTGTCTTTCTCTCTCTCTCCGTTGTAACTTTGCATCGACAGGCTACATCAGACTTGTGTACAGAGCCTCTCTTGTCTGCCGAGAGTGAAGCCATAGGCCTCTGAACTGTGAACACTGACAGAGAGGGAGAATGGTGCAGATCTGCTCACTACCCCACTGGTGACTCTCCTTACACTCTTAACATGGTGACTGGTGACTCTCCTTACACTCTTGACATGGTGACTGGTGACTCTCCTTACACTCTTGACATGGTGACTGGGGACTCTCCTTACACTCTTGACATGGTGACTGGGGACTCTCCTTACACTCTTGACATGGTGACTGGGGACTCTCCTTACACTCTTAACATGGTGACTGGTGACTCTCCTTACACTCTTGACTTAACATGGTGACTGGGGACTGACTCTTGACATTGTGACTGGGGACTCTCTCTCTTGACATGGTGACTGGGGACTCTCCTTACACTCTTGACATGGTGACTGGTGACTCTCCTTACACTCTTGACATGGTGACTGGTGACTCTCCTTTGACATCTGGGGACTCTCCTTACACTCTTGACATTGTGACTGGGGACTCTCCTTACACTCTTGACATGGTGACTGGGGACTCTCCTTACACTCTTGACATGGTGACTGGGGACTCTCCTTACACTCTTGACATGGTGACTGGGGACTCTCCTTACACTCTTGACATGGTGACTGGTGACTCTCCTTACACTCTTGACATGGTGACTGGTGACTCTCCTTACACTCTTGACATGGTGACTGGGGACTCTCCTTACACTCTTGACATTGTGACTGGGGACTCTCCTTACACTCTTGACATGGTGACTGGGGACTCTCCTTACACTCTTGACATGGTGACTGGGGACTCTCCTTACACTCTTGACATGGTGACTGGGGACTCTCCTTACACTCTTGACATGGGGCTAATAAGGTGCTCGTCATGGTGCTCTGCTCTGACTCATTTATCCTGTCTATCCATTACCACTGAGGGAGGGAGGGGAGAGCGAGAGAAAGTATGTTTGTGTGAGTGAGAGACAGAAAGTGACAAATTGAAGACTTTCCATCCCAGCTTGCAATGCGTACCGTTCGCTATCCCCCCTCACTTCCTCATCATTATTCCTATTTTCCTCTCCCAGGGGAAGTACCTGTGGAGAGCAGGAGGAAGGCGTCTAGAACAGCCTGAGTAGTGTTGGGTAGGGAGTGAGAGAGAGAGACCCTCCATCCCAGACACACCGCTCTAGCCTAATTAGGGTTTCATCTAGTCTGACAGACTCTCCTGTCCTTCCTGCTACCATGATCGTATTGCTATATTTACCAAATCACCTGGATATCATCAAGAGGAGACCACGTCAGATTCAATAGTCTTATGTTCATTGTGAGTATGTCACAGACATGAATACTGTTCAGTAAATGCATTGTGTAAGTATGGCTGGGGGTTGAGTTAAAGCACTTTGTAGAGACTGTTAAAGCACTTTGTAGAGTCAACAACGTTAGCTTGACATTGGCTCGTATATTTTCAGTGACTGCGGTCTGGGATGGTACTTAGCCGTTCCCATGGGAGACGGACAGTAATTGAGCTGAGATTACAGGGCTTTCACACCATAACCATTTAGTTCAAAACTCATTTGAGGCTGTTTTACGCTCCACTCATCTCTTCTTCCTGCTGTTCCCACCTCAACAGGGAAAGGATGTTGAGGATTTGACATGCTGCTCTGTGGAGTTATGAAGTTAGGACCCCTGCGTTTTCCGTTTCCTTTCACTTTGGAATTTTGATGTTACTTCCGTATGGACGGTGAATGACTCATACACTCCTGACCTGCGGCACTGTGAACTCAGTGTGTGTGTTTGCGTATATGCATTCGTGTGTGTATGCGTGCATGCCTACCTACCTGCGTGCGTGTGTGTAGGCCTATGTGCCTGCATGCATATGTGTGGGTGTGTGTTCAAGGTTACAGTGTTTCTGACTACACTAGCCTGGGTCCAGTCTGCTTCTACTGAGTCAAAGACAGCCCTAGAAAGCTTAAAGTAAGCCAAGATTCATATTGGTTAAGTACTTCAGTTGGAACGTCATACACTGTATGTGAAGTTCTACTGAAATCTCCTTAGTCCAAACTGGAATAGGACACAACTAACGATGACACAGCATACACTCCCTGTCTGTCTGTGGCAAAGTGCTGGCTAATGCCCTCTTACTTGGTGGAAAGGTTATTGTTGCTGACTGGGGCCCACAGCTCCACCTAACCCACCTTCCAACTCCAAACACTGAACATAAACAGACTGGTGGAAAGTGCTGAGGCCACCAAACACCAGAGCCATGAGGATTTACGGGCTGGACACTGGGATGACGTCATCCCTTCCAATGCTAAACGTTCTGATCCTTTGTATCTATGAACACACACGCACACGCAAGCAAGCAAGTAGTGGGTAGATCCTGAGTCCCGACTGATGTGAGCCCAGATGATGCCCCCCATAGTGGGCCAGTGAATTGTGAAACCCACCCGTCCACACGGAATGATCACTGAGCCTTTTAGCTCCTAGCACCTCTGCCAAAGGAATGATCTCACCTTTATTCCACACCAAGAACAGATTAGGGAGTGGTAGCATCATAAATCATGGGTTTTTAACAGGTGCTCTTGACTGCAGCATGAACAGGTTGAAGTTGAAATCTGTCATTTTTATGTTTAGGTTTGAGGTCTTGAAAAGGCCCTTACAGGTCACATTCAATTCACTGGACAGGCATGTAGGCCTACCACTACTGCACCTCCTCAACAGTGGAGACATTCCATTCTGAAGCACTGGAAAGTACATTTAACATTTGAAGCCTTAGAGGCCACCGGTGGCTATTGACCATGTTCACTAAGACAAGGACAGTAGTGTAGAAGTCTAGAATAAATTAAACCAGGTGGTACCATTTGGGATGCATCCTAGAACTGTAAAAATGAGATTCAGGCAATATGTTTAATATGACAGCAAAATAGCTCCAGATTGATTGTAATAATGCGGAAGTACATTTATTGTAACAAAGCTTTAGAAAGATGAGCTTTTGTTCCAGGATGCGTCACATTTTACACCACCACCTTCCAGTTAATGACATTATAAAAATGCCTTTATGGCGGCCACTGAAATAATGATTTGATTTGAAAACACTGTTACATTTTAAGGCTTCAGCCGAAATGAGCAATACCATTTAGAAAATCATGATACTGTAGCAACCAGTGCTCTCTGAAGTTAGTGATCAGGATGCAGTCAGAAAATCCACTATAAAGAAACAAATTGGCAGTACAATCAGTTAATCCATCTCATCATGTTAACAGTATTTTCATCGGCCTCAGAAGCAGCAATTACGGCCACCGCTGCAGTGTATGGAGAGAAAATTACACAGGCAATTTCACCCGTTAATGTCTGTTTTTGTTTGTCCTTAATCACTGTTTATTCATTGGTGCAGACTGGAAAAGGGTTGCATAATCTAGCATTTGATCGAACAGCTGATGAACGCATTTAGCCGTCTTATCCATTACGATGGGAAATCTGTTTAGCTGTTCAGTGGTGCAGCCACTGAAACAGTGTTAAGTTTATTGGTCGCGTACACCGTTTTGCAGGTGTTATCACAGGTGCAGCAAAATGCTTATGATTCTAGCTCCCACAGTGCAGTAATGTCTAACGATACAATAACAATACACACACAGAAAATGGAATGAAGACATGTCAGTCTGAAATATACTGAACTAAAATATAAACGTAACATGTAAATTGTTGGTCTCATGTTTCATGAGCAGAAAAAAAAAATCCCAGAAATGTTCCATATGCACAAAAAGCTTATTTTTCTCAAATGTTGTGCACAAATTTGTTTACATCCATGTTAGTGAGCATTTCACTATTTTCCAAGATAGTCCATCCACCTGACACGTGTGGCATATCAAGAAGCTGATTAAACAGAATGATCATCACACAGGTGCACCTTGTGCTGGGGGACAATAAAAGGCCACTCTAAAAAGTGCAGTTTTGTCACAACACTATCCCACAGATGTCTCAAGTTTTGAGGGAGTGTGCAATAGGCATGCTGACTGCAGTAATGTCCACCACAGGTGTTACCAAATAATTTAATGTTCATTTCTCTACCATAAGTTGCCTCCAACGTTGTTTTAGAGAATGTGGCAGTACATCCAACCTGCCACACAACCGCAGACCACGTGTAACCACGCCAGCCTAGGACCTCCACGGATATGGATCCACGCATATCCACGGATATGGATGTTGACTTGTTGAAATCCATCAATGAAAGGCTTGCCAAACTTGATGTCTTGAATATACTACGAGAGGACAACAATGCATTATGTGCCAGTCTAAAATTCAGCCAATGTCAGATTGATGATCTAAGAAAAGAGAACACGGCTCTGAAAGGTACTGTAGACTCTATTCATAGCAAGGTGGAGGTGGTGCAAAGGGAGAACAAACAACTTAAAGAACCGTGCTTGATGTACAGTGTCGATCAATGCGGGACAATCATCTTTTCAGGGATACCGGAGAATGACAACAGCAGAGGCTGTAAGGACACTGTCTGAGACTTTATATTGTGCCCACATATGTTGTGCGTAATGTCCCTTTCTCCAGAGTCCATGGAATGGGTAAGGCCTCTGGGAATAGGCCACGGGCTGTTATTGCATGTTTTGAACATTTTAAGCAAAAGGAAATGGCGAAGAGCAGGGGCAGAGAACTCAGAAACACTGATTTTGGAATGAATGATCACTTCCCCATGGAGCTCAATGAAAGGAGAAATAAACAGTATCCCATCATGAAAGAAAAGTGTTGCCTGAACCAACGAGTCCTTGGTGATGGATAAACTTTACATGAACAGGCAACTGTATTGGGACTCTTGTAGCATAGATTTTTTTGATAATTTTTTTTTTTTAAATGATATTGAAATGTAGGAACTGGGTTCTACAGCTTGAACCACAGCTGTCTCCACACCCTCCCCGCCTGGCCATCTAGATGTGTGAAAGTTAGTGTATAAGCTAGTGATCCACCATCATGTATGACATTCCTGGGAGTATGTACATTTAAATGTTGTATTACCATATCATACCATACCATATTGTATTACCATTCTCTATAGTTATGTACTTTAAAATGTATCACTTGACCAATTCGGCACATTTGGGCAGACTTGATACAAAATACGGTGCAGTATTGCAATGCTTCACTGCATCAATCTGAAACTTTGCACACACACTGCTAAATCTAAAATGTGCCTAAACTGCAATATTATGGCCTTTCTCTTGCATTTCAAAGATGAGGGAACAAAACCAAAACATTTAAAACGCTTTAAAAAAATAAATGTTTTAATGATCTTTTACCAGATCCTTATATTATATTCTCCTACATTAATTTCACATTTCCACAAACTTCAAATTGTTTCCTTTCAAATGGTATCAATAATATGCATATCATTGCTTCAGGTCCTGAGCTATACAGGCAGTTAGATTTGGGTATGTCATTTTAGGCGAAAACTTTAAAAAAGAGTCGGGACTCTAGAGTAACCCCCTGGCTATTTTAATCCCATGTTCAAATCTGAGTTTGTGTGTTGTAGTGTGTCATGACAACTTCAACTACAGTATAACAAAAACATGCTTTATCAATTTTCACTTGACCAGGAAAGGGCTGCGTATAGCCTTCCTAACAAAATACTTTCTTTAACTTGGTCAACATAAATAATATTCATATTTTTGCTTTGACCGAAACCCATTTGGATGCATCTGTTAATGATTGGCAAATTACCATTAATGGATATAGTCTACTTGGAAGGGACAGGAATAGGAATGGTGGGGGTGTAGCACTGTACATTCAGAATCATATACACTTTAAGAGGAGGGATGACAATATATGTCAAATAGAGGCACTATGGGCTCAAGTACATCTGCTTCACCAGGCACCCATATTGGTAGGATGTGTGTTTCGACCTCCTAGCTCTAAGGTGTCCTATCTGGATTACTTATGCACTGGGTTTGAGCAGGCCACAGATCGTAACAGAGATGCAATTATCTTGGGTGATTTCAATATAAATTGGAAGGATCATAATAGTTCAAATATAACTAAATTACTGATATATGCTGAGAGCTGTGGTTTGAAACAATTGGTTAATGATACTACTAAGTTAGGTCAGACACGTGCATTGATCTGATCTTCTGTAATATACCATTGCAATGCTTAAAAGCCAGATCAATGCCAGTGGCCTGGACAGACCATAATATTGTCACCATAGCCATGAACACCAAGGTACCAAAGAAACCTCCAAGGATTGTTGTTAAGAGAAATGTTAAAACATTTCATCATGAGTAGGACTGTTGCGGTGACCATATTACTGGCACACCGGTGGTCACAAGTCATGAAGGCAGTCAAATTCCACCTGACTGTTTAGTAACGGTATTTAGGCTTCTCCAAGCTCTGATGCTGCTGATGGTCATTAGTAGCCTACCAAATTTGCTAACTGCCTGGTACTCGGCACTCTATTGTCCCTCTAATCCCTCTGACATAAATTAAAATCAAATTGAATCAAACACTTCATGAGCTCATGAGCTCATTTGTGGTCACTTTTGTTAATGGTATTTCCCCCACATTGCTGTGCTTATAATGTGAAGAAAAAGTAAATGTGGACAGGTCTTCCAAAGCTTTAATATGGATAATACAGACATCGCAGGAGTGGCTTCAGGACAAGTCTCTCAGTGGCCTCGAGTGGTCCAGTCAGAGCCTGGACTTGAACCCGATCTAACATCTCTGGAGAGACCTGTAAATAGCTGTTCAGCGACGCTACCCATCCAACCTGACAGAGCTTGAGAGGATCTGCAGAGAAGAATGGGAGAAACTCCCCAAATACAGGCGTGCCAAGCCTGTATCGTCATACCCAAGAAGACTCGAGGCTGTAATCGCTGCCAAAGGTGCTTCAACAAAATACTGAATAAAGGGTCTGAATACTTTTGTAAATATGATATTTCAGATATGTTACAGTTGTGGGTGGAGTTGTGTGTACAAAACCTCGTATATAGATCTGATTCATCGATCAAATCAAATTGTATTTGTCACTTGCGCCAAATACAACAGGTGTTGTTGATCTTACAGTGAAACTCTTACTGGCTGGTCCCACGCTCCTCACGGCGACCGTCTAGCTCCAGACACCAAAACATCCACTCTACCTCATCACTCCCCTCAACTAACTCACAATACTCCTCGCTCAGTCTATCCCAATATTCCTCTTCGCTCTCAGATTCGCCCCTCGGCTTCGCTGACCAACCCGTGTGCCATCCCCCAAAGAAAATTTGGGGGGCTGCCTCTCCGGCTTCCGTCGTGGTTGTGAACTTCGGAGTCGCCGTTGATCCTCCTGCATCTGCTTCCATGGAGGGCTTTCGTCTCCTGCCATTATCTCCTCCCAAGTCCAGAATGTCTTCTCCTCCTGGCCACGCTGCTTGGTCTGTTTGTGGTGGGATCTACAGTAACGCTCGTCGAAAGGGGTAAACCAAGGCGCAGCGTGATTTGTGTTCATCATCATTTATTAGAATGTGAACCAGCAAGAAAAACAATAAAGAGAAACAAACAAACAAATATACAGCCTTGTAGTGCTCAAAAGCAACAATACAAAAACAAGATCCCACAAAACAACAGGTGGGAAAAGGCTACCTAAATATGATCCCCAATCAGAGACAATGATAGACAGCTGCCTCTGATTGGGAACCATACCAGGCCAACATAGAAATACAGAAACTAGATTACACACAGAAATAATAAACTAGAACACCCCCCAGTCACACCCTGACCTACTCCACCATAGAAAATAACGGCTTTCTGGGGTCAGGACGTGACACCCTTGTATTGGTCAGCCTGTTGTGTGCTTTGGTGTGTGTGTTCCCAAACAAGGACCAGTTGCGTTCTGAGGCGGCTGATGTTGGTGAGATTTGGAGGATGATGGAGGCAACAGGGGAAAGAGCCTCAGATCCACAAAGTCCCTTCCACCAGGTGGCTGATGAGATATGTTAGCACAGATGCCATATTGCATCTCCATCCCAAAGCCCTTGATTGGAAGTGTACTTCGCCAGACTGCCAAGATCCTTGTCCTCATCCAGGCCAAGGTGGCGAGACACAGTAGTGATGACACCATAGGCCTTGATCTCTGCACCAGGCAGGATGCTCTTGCCAAGATTCTTGGGGTCCAACATGTGCACTGCGGCGTGTATTTGCTTCAGGCAGAAGTCTTCACGCTTTTTGATGTATTTCAGAACTGCAGTAACCTCTGCTTGGAGCAACAGTGACGTGGGCAGGGCAGTACGAATTTATTCTCTTACATCTGCAAGCAGAGTCTAAACATCAGACAGGATGGCATTGTCTCCCTCAATCCATGCAATGGCTACTGCTGTAGGTTTAGGAGTTTCAGGCTGCTTACCACTCGCTCTCTCAAAATACATCCAGGAGGATCTGCTTGATGAGGCTGTCTATATCGGCAGACTGTGATGTGGCCATTTCTTGGAGAGACTTCTTCCCCTCCAGAAGACTGTCAAACGTGACAACACCACCCCAACGAGTGCTGCTGGGCAGCTTCAATGTGGTGCTCTTATTCTCCTCACTTTGCTTGGTGTGTCACGCCCGTTGAATGAAGAGGACCAAGGTGCAGCGTGGTGAGCATACATATTACTTTTTTATATGACTCCGACAAAAACAAACAATCCAAAAAACATTGAAGCTGAAGGCTATAGTGCCAACAAACAAAGACAACTTCCCACACAGAAAGGAGGGAAAAGTGCTACCTAAGTATGGTTCCCAATCAGAGACAATGATAGACAGCTGTCCCTGATTGAGAACCATACCCGGCCAAAACATAGAAACACAAAATCATAGAAAAAAAGCTGAATGCCCACCCCAAATCACACCCTGACCAAACCAAATAGAGACATTAAAAGGCTCTCTAGGGTCAGGGCGTGACATGGTGAGGTAGATTGCATTTACATACATTTACATTTAAGTCATTTAGCAGACGCTCTTATCCAGAGCGACTTACAAATTGGTGCATTCACCTTATGACATCCAGTGGGACAGTCACTTAACAATAGTGCATCTAAAACTTAAGGGGGGGGGTGAGAGGGATTACTTATCCTATCCTAGGTATTCCTTAAAGAGGTGGGGTTTCAGGTGTCTCCGGAAGGTGGTGATTGACTCCGCTGTCCTGGCGTCGTGAGGGAGTTTGTTCCACCATTGGGGGGCCAGGGCAGCGAACAGTTTTGACTGGGCTGAGCGGGAGCTGTACTTCCTCAGTGGTAGGGAGGCGAGCAGGCCAGAGGTGGATGAACGCAGTGCCCTTGTTTGGGTGTAGGGCCTGATCAGAGCCTGGAGGTACTGAGGTGCCGTTCCCCTCACAGCTCCGTAGGCAAGCACCATGGTCTTGTAGCGGATGCGAGCTTCAACTGGAAGCCAGTGGAGAGAACGGAGGAGCGGGGTGACGTGAGAGAACTTGGGAAGGTTGAACACCAGACGGGCTGCGGCGTTCTGGATGAGTTGAAGGGGTTTAATGGCACAGGCAGGGAGCCCAGCCAACAGCGAGTTGCAGTAATCCAGACGGGAGATGACAAGTGCCTGGATTAGGACCTGCGCCGCTTCCTGTGTGAGGCAGGGTCGTACTCTGCGGATGTTGTAGAGCATGAACCTACAGGAACGGGCCACCGCCTTGATGTTGGTTGAGAACGACAGGGTGTTGTCCAGGATCACGCCAAGGTTCTTGGCGCTCTGGGAGGAGGACACAATGGAGTTGTCAACCGTGATGGCGAGATCATGGAACGGGCAGTCCTTCCCCGGGAGGAAGAGCAGCTCCGTCTTGCCGAGGTTCAGCTTGAGGTGGTGATCCGTCATCCACACTGATATGTCTGCCAGACATGCAGAGATGCGATTCGCCACCTGGTCATCAGAAGGGGGAAAGGAGAAGATTAATTGTGTGTCGTCTGCATAGCAATGATAAGAGAGACCATGTGAGGTTATGACAGAGCCAAGTGACTTGGTGTATAGCGAGAATAGGAGAGGGCCAAGAACAGAGCCCTGGGGGACACCAGTGGTGAGAGCGCGTGGTGAGGAGACAGATTCTCGCCACGCCACCTGGTAGGAGCGACCTGTCAGGTAGGACGCAATCCAAGCGTGGGCCGCGCCGGAGATGCCCAACTCGGAGAGGGTGGAGAGGAGGATCTGATGGTTCACAGTATCGAAGGCAGCCGATAGATCTAGAAGGATGAGAGCAGAGGAGAGAGAGTTAGCTTTAGCAGTGCGGAGCGCCTCCGTGATACAGAGGAGAGCAGTCTCAGTTGAATGACTAGTCTTGAAACCTGACTGATTTGGATCAAGAAGGTCATTCAGAGAGAGATAGCGGGAGAGCTGGCCAAGGACGGCACGTTCAAGAGTTTTGGAGAGAAAAGAAAGAAGGGATACTGGTCTGTAATTGTTGACATCGGAGGGATCGAGTGTAGGTTTTTTCAGAAGGGGTGCAACTCTCGCTCTCTTGAAGACGGAAGGGACGTAGCCAGCGGTCAGGGATGAGTTGATGAGCGAGGTGAGGTAAGGGAGAAGGTCTCCGGAAATGGTCTGGAGAAGAGAGGAGGGGATAGGGTCAAGCGGGCAGGTTGTTGGGCGGCCGGCCGTCACAAGACGCGAGATTTCATCTGGAGAGAGAGGTTGCTGCTATAACTTGATGACCCTACACATACCTAACAATTTCCTTGGCTCTCTTGTAGAGTGTATCCATTGTTTTCAATGCCACGATGTCCTTTGAGGAGCAATGCATGAACAGAACAGCCAATGGGTGTGATATGAGGGTAGGACTCCTCCACTTTAGACCAAGCAGCCTTCTTGTTTGCACAATTGTCTCTCACCAGTGCAAATACCTTCTGTGGTCTAAGTTCATTGATGACTACCTTAAGCTCATCTGCGATGTAGAGACTGGTGTGTCTGTTGTGCCTTGTGTCTGTGCTCTTGTAGAATATTGGTTGAGGGGTGGAACTTATGTAGTACATTTTTCCTTGCCCACAAACATTCGACCACCCATCAGAGATGATTGCAATACAGTCTGTTTTCTCTATGATTTGCTTGACCTTCACTTGAACTCTGTTGAACTCTGCTTCCAGCAAATTAGTAGATAAAGCATGTCTGATTGGAGGGGTGTATGCTGGGCGAAGAACATTCATAAATCTCTTCCAATACACATTGCCTGTGAGCATCAGAGGTATACCAGTTGCATACACAGCTCGAGCAAGACATTCATCAGCATTTCACTGACTACATACCTCCATTGAGTCAAAAAAACTTCTGATTCTAGGAGGACCATGAGCTGTTGCTATCGATAAGGTATCTGATTCATCACTTTTACCTCAAATAGAAATAAAGGGACTTTTGTCAGAGGTTTCTTGTTGTGAACGCTGAGGGAACTTTACACTTGACCAGATGATTCTGCGTCTTTGTTGCATTCTTCACATATGATTTGGCACAGCATTTGCAATTGTACACAGCTTTTCCTTCTAGCTGCAGTGAAATGTCTCCACGCATCAGATAGTGCCCGTGGCATTTTCCTGTAAGTATTAGAAGAAAAAAAGTTAAAAAAAACAAATACAATTCCTCCTTTTGCAAGATAAATGTTTTAAAATGAAACATGTATAGAAATGTATGCATTAACATTCCTCATGAAAGCAGGCTCCAGCAAGCTAAAACACACAGCAAAAACTAACTAGCAGAAATTGTTAACAAGTTAGAAATGATTTAAACACACTTTGCTGTAGGCTATTATTTACCAGTTAACCAAAAATCATGTATGTCATATAAAATATATTCACCCCACCCAGTATTGTAATCAAAATTTACCAGAAAGCATGTAGTCCTTGGCTCAGACAGTGTAGCAGTGTGGGCTCAATAGCATCTCATTAGTGTGCAAGATATTGAGAATCAGCTGCACATGCGATGGAAGAATGCACTGTGCATGCAGAGGGTTGCAATTCCATTGAATTGTGGATAGTTTAACCAAAATATGCCACAAGACCTAGACCTTGCCTTGTGTGTCCCACAAAAAAAGGTTCACTGTGTCACACCCTGACCTTAGAGAGCCTGTTTATTTCTCTATTTGGTTGGGTCAGGGTGTGATTTGGGTGGGCATTCTAGTTTTCTATTTCTTTGTTGGCCAGGTATGGTTCCCAATCAGAGGCAGCTGTCTATCGTTGTCTCTGATTGGGAAGCATACTTAGGCAGCCTGTTTTCCACCTGAGTTTGTGGTATCCTGTTTGTTTTTGTTTTTTTGCACAGTTGCTGTATAGACCTGTAGAACTGTATGTTCGGTGATCTTTTATTGGTTTTGGGTGTTCATCTAAAATAAAGTAAGATGTACACTTTCCACACTGCGCTATGTTCTCCTTCCGAAGACAGACGTAACACACTGTTTATAAGCTAACTTTATTGATGAATTTAAGCAAAACTTCCCAGGGAAAGTTTCCGGAAATTTACTGGAAAGTGTCAGACTCTTTGCAACCCTATTTCTGTATTGACACTTTGCCTGTTTGATGGTTCGTCGGAGGGCATAGCCGGATTTCTTATAATCTTCCGGGTTAGAGTCCAGCTCCTTGAAAGCGGCAGCTCTACCCTTTAGCTCAGTGCGGATGTTGCCTGTAATCCATGGCTTCTGGTTGGGGTATGTACGTACAGTCACTGGGGACGACGTCATCGATGCACTTATTGATGCAGCCAGTGACTGATGTGGTGTACTCCTCACGGACATTGGAAGAATCCCGGAACATATTCTAGTCTGTGCTAGCAAAACAGTCCTGTAGTTTAGCATCTGCTTCATCTGATCATCATTAGACTACATTCTGTTTCTGAATTTAAGTTCAGATGTTGACACCTGTTTTTTTTCTGCTTTTGTCTTTACAGGACCTGAAAAAGCCCTTTGATAAGGCCTGGAAAGACTACGAAACGAAAGTGTAAGGATTTTAATATTTTACTAGCAGCAATATGAAATTAGGTTCTGGCCCATTCACATTATTAGCGTAGAGTAGAAAGACAATCAGATGGTCATTCCATAGTCTTTTGGTCCATTAGTTTGTACTATGGTCATACTGTAGCAATCTGTTCAAGCATTTTGATAACATTTTAGATATTGGAGCTATCATAATAGTTTGCATTTGACCGTATACAGTAATTGTCATCGGTGTAGTCCAATTTGATCATCAAATGCATAGGCAATATGTTGAATGAGAGGCAATGTGATATTTGTGTTGTTCCTTGTCTGTGCTTGTAATAATCACCATTTCCCAACCAACCTCACCTTGTGGTCGTCAATTAATGAATACACCCTCAATAACAAATCATCCCTTCTGTACACCCTCTATCCACACTGACGTCATTGTGATTTTGCATGCCAGCGGTATATGACATTTTATAGCACTCTGATATATTTTCCAAGCTGCAAAGGACATTCTGTACTGAAAGGGTAATACATGTTCTGCTCCAACACCAGTCTGATGACGAGACAGTACTGACTTTGTACCAAGTTCAAAGTTCAACCAGATGCCATGTCTTTGACCCCGTTTTATATTCCTCCATTGATGCCCCCTCCCCTCTCTGCTAGTCTGCTGTCAATGGAGGGCAGTACTATGTTTGATCGAGAACATCATTGACCCATCTGCTCTGATGTTCTTTGAGGTTTGCCGATCACAATCCGATCGGTTCTCACATCTCCATAATCTCTCTAATCTCTTCGTCGGCGATTTATAACGCCTTTCATATTTCACAGACACAAGCGATGAGACTCTTTGCCTCGAACTCTGCTCTGGCCCCAACTGCCTTAACCCTTTACCCCCATGGGAATTGTGCTATAAGGATGGGGTCAATTGAAATGTCTCTTACAGAAGGCAAATCAAAAACATATGCATAACCATGGTAGCAATTGAAAGGGAACAGTTTCAAGATTATGGGAAAATTATTAGACCAAAGATGAGGACACAACCGCTAATTACATTGTTGATAACAAAATCAGAAAATACTCTGGATACGTTCAGTAACATGATAAGACTCCTGGAAAATGTGGGGTAGGTGCAACATAAGACAAACAATTACAAGGGTTTGAGTGCGAGGGACTACCTGATGTCTCCAAGTTGCCACACAACTCTCCAAAGTGTGCAAAGTTCCTAAGTAATTTCAATGTACTTTTATGATTCAAAGAAGAGTCAACTATAAGGTGTTTTTTTTAGCTCTCCTAGCTGTGCCTTTTGTGAATTAGAGAAAGCATCATTTGAAAGCCTGTTCTATTTCCAACATGTCTAGCTAAATTATAAAATACGATATTAATGTTAGGCTGTCACAATGCAATTCAGGGAAACGGATAATAATTTTGGTGCGCATAGAAAGGAAGTCCTGCTGCTTGTCGCGCAGAATGTCTGTCAGTGAAAACCTATGCAGCGCTGGGACGCGCAGAGCCAGAGTTGTAACTTCATATAGAGCATGTTACTGTACAGCCACTGGTTTCCAATTTAGTCGTTTATCACTGCCCAAATCTGTCATTTTCAACCTGTATACGGGTACAAGTGTACATGGTTAAACTGGTTTGTGAGCACCCTGCTGTTGTCCCTACAGTTTGAGTTCCAGTTGATCTACTATCTCTGTGTCAACCGTCTTTCATGGCTCTTGTGACTGCGCTACACGTGGCTGTTTCTCTATTAATGTGTTAACTCTGTAGAGGTTTTATTAGTGAAAGAAGTCTCATCTTGAAGTGTTTCCGTATGACAGTTTTTGACCAAAAAAGGAAGCCACACAAAATGACTGAATTACAACCCAGATGACTTTGTCTGAGGCAGATACATGTTTGTGGAGCAGCATCAGGAACAGTGACTTCTTTAAGTGCCTTTATTAATCAAATTGGTGTGGCATCACGAGTCACAATGCTGAAGGAGTAACTGCGTGATTAAGGTATTTTGGAACAGCAGTAGATGTTAGATTAACACTCAAGGTCCTAAACGATATAACCGCCATCGATAAAAAGACAGTACTGTGCAGCCGTCTTCATCGACCTGGCCAAGGCTTTCAACTCTGTCAATCACCGTATTCTTATCGGCAGACTCAATAGCCTTGGTTTCTCAAATGACTGCCTCGCCTGGTTCACCAACTACTTTGCAGACAGAGTTCAGTGTGTCAAATCGGAGGGCCTGTTGTCCGGACCTCTGGCAGTCTCCATGGGGGTACCACAGGGTTCAATTCTCGGGCTGACTCTTTTCTCTGTATATATCAATGATATCGCTCTTGCCGCGGGTGATTCCCTGATCCACTTCTACACAGACGACACCATTCTGTATACATCTGGCCCTTCTTTGGGCACTCTGTTAACTAACCTCCAAAACGAGCTTCAATGCCATACAATACTCCTTCCGTGGTCTCCAACTGCTCTTAAATGCTAGTAAAACCAAATGCATGCTTTTCAACCGTTCACTGCCCGCACCCGTCCGCCCTACTAGCATCACTACCCTGGATGGTTCTAACCTAGAAAATGTGGACAACTACAAATACCTAGGTGTCTGGCTAGACTATAAACTCTCCTTCCAGACTCACATCTCCAATCCAAAATCAAATCTAGAATTGGCTTTCTATTTCGCAACAAAGCCTCCTTCACTCACGCCACCATACTTACCCTAGTAAAACTGACTAACCTACCGATCCTCGACTTCGGCGATGTCATCTACAAAATAGTTTCCAATACTCTACTCAGCAAACTGGATGCAGTCTATCACAGTGCCATCCGTTTTGTTACTAAAGCCCTTATACCACCCACCACTGCGGCCTGTATGCTCTAGTCGGCTGGCCCTCACTACATATTCGTCGCCAGACCCTCTGGCTCCAGGTCATCTATAAGTCTATGCTAGGTAAAGCTCTACCTTATCTCACCTCACTGGTCACGATAACAACACTCACCCGTAGCACCGATAGCTGCAGCTGTACATAGTCCATCTGTAAATAGCCCACCCAATCTACCTACCTCATCCCCATATTGATTTTATTTACTTTTCTGCTCTTTTGCACACCAGTATCTCTACTTGCACATCATCATCTGCTCATTTATCACTCCAGTGTTAATCTGCTATATTGTAATTACTTCGCTACTATGGCCTATTTATTGCCTTCCTCCTCAAGCCATTTGCACACACTGTATATGAGGCTTTCTTTTTTTCTACTGTGTTATTGACTGTACGCTTGTTTATTCCATGTGTAACTCTGTGTTGTTGTATGTGTCGCACTGCTTTGCTTTATCTTGGCCAAGTTGCAGTTGTAAATAAGAACTTGTTCTCAACTAGCTTACCTGATTAAATAAAGGTGAAATAACATTTTAAAAATAACATTTAGGGACTATACCAATATAGCAATATTTGTTAGTTTCGCGGCAATGTAACTTCTTTAGGAAAACAGCCGTAATGGTGGAAACAAACATAATTATGTTGTCATCCAGAGTCACATTTATTTATTTTTAAAGCTATAGCACACTATTTTACGTACAACGTTGAAATCCAGCGAGAACTAGGAATGTGAAAAAACATCTAGCTGGAGCTCGTCTGAGCGGTTGGATGGATATGCCCTCACCCGCTATATACCTAATGCTGATTGGTTTGGTTCTTGCCTCTATAGTGCGGTCTGGTTAGAATGTGATTTGAGACCCATTACTGCAACTTGTTCTCACACACACACACACACACACACACACACACACACACACACACACACACACACACACACACACACACACACACACACACACACACACACACACACACACACACACACACACACACACACACACACACACACACACACACACACACACACACACACACACACACACCAGACACAGCTGCATTCATTTGAAGATGTTTATATACTTCTGGTTTGTCAATGGACACAGCACTTCTTCTCCCAATGACATGTAAGGACACTCCACTCGATCTGTAGGAAGCCACCCTATACAGAACCAAGTTGTCGATTATATCGACTGATATCATCAGAAATCAAGCGACATGAATCAGAAAATGGGGCGCCACTAGTTGGTCAGAAGGTTCAAATCAACGTTTCATATCGGGGTGTAGATGTACTGTAGATCGAATTGCACTCAATACATTTTAGCAGACTATCCCAGGGGTAAAAACACTTTTAAAAATCCATTACGTACCTTTGACGAAGGGAAAGGACATCAGAAGATGTTCTAGTTTCAGTTACAGCACAATAAAAATGATCATTACCGCTTACTTGGACATTACAATATGAAACGTTAATTTTAACCTTCTAACCGACTAGTGGGCCAGGCGGCGCCCCACTGTCTGAATCATGTCGTTTGATTTCTGATGATTGTTGTCGATTATATCGACTGATTGGTTCTGTATAGGGTGAGGAAGCGGGGTCCTGGAGTGCATCCAAGCACCCTGATTGGTTAGCATCAGCGGGTGATTGACGGGCCTGAAGGCTAATCAGACTGAAATAGACAGACTTTTTTTACACAGCAGGTTTTTAAAGTACCAAAGAGTTTGATCTGCTTAATATTTGTTTTTTGCCATGGGAAAAATATTGTGATACCTGTATTATCACAGCCCTAATCAAATCAAATTGTATTTGTCACATGTGCCAAATAGAACAGGTGTAGACCTTAACGTGAAATACTTACTTACAAGCCCTTAACCAACAATGCAGTTTTAATAAAATAGTGTTACAATATTTACTAAATAAACTTAAGTAACACAATAAAATAGCAATTATGAAGCTATATACATGGGGTACCGGTATGAAATGTGTGGGTACAGGTTAGTCGAGGTAATTTGTACATTACGGCTGTATTAACATTGTGGTTACGCAGCCTTACAGGAGCAGACCACAGCGCTGGCTCATGCATTCACACACCACTTTGCCATCAGCTTGATGTCCCCCTCTCTGTCTGTCTGTTTTGATATGATCTGTTTTTCCTTTTGTTTCTTGGTTCTGATTCGTTTGGAATGGCCTTGTTGTGTCTGTATCTTGATGCTTCCAAATGATCCAACCTGTTGACTGACTGCAGGCAGAGGTGCCAAAAACTGATGAGTCATTAACGTTGGTTTAGTGATGGACCACGGTGATGAGGGCCTAACACCCATAACAAAATGCATGAGTGAGAGGCCGTCTGCTCTCAAACCTGAAGTTAAACCAGCGTCACTTGAGTCTCACTAAGCTTCTTTATGGGAGGAGCAACATGCTGCATCTTTTTATTGGGGAATAGGCTAAGCTAGTTAGTAAATGGAAAAGAATGCTCTGTTGCATGGAATGGTCCCCCGAGCTCCCCCTTCCCTCTGTATATTTCCTGTTTGGTGTACTGTCCGCTTGTGTTAGTTTCCGTGGTTGGGAATGCCACACTTTGACCCCGAATGATGTAACTTCCTGTCTTAGCACTAAGATCGAAAAGGAGAAGAAGGAACATGCGCGGCAGCACGGCATGATCCGCACTGAGATCAGCGGGGCAGAGATAGCAGAGGAGATGGAGAAGGAGAGGAGGTTCTTCCAGCTGCAGATGTGTGAGGTGGGTAAGGAAAGTGGTGGAGCTCAGGCCTGGGTTGTCAGATTGGTGGAGCTCAGGCCTGGGTTGCCAGATTGAGTCCAGAGATGTAGTGGAGGGTTTGCTGACATTGTGAAATTCTATCTCGCAGTATCTTCTTAAAGTGAATGAGATCAAGATCAAGAAAGGGGTGGACCTACTCCAGAATCTCATCAAATATTTCCATGCACAGTGCAAGTAAGTCCTGAAGTCATTGAAAGTTTGCATTTGACCAAATGCTCACCTCGTGGGGAAAACGGCTGATGTAGATTTGTCTCTCTCTTTAGTTTCTTTCAGGATGGGCTGAAAGCAGTAGACAACCTCAAACCCTCCATAGAGAAGCTAGCCACAGACTTACACACGGTGAGTTCCTCAAGACTACTGTTGACATCTTTATGGGTATGTAAGAACTTGCCTTTCCTGTTGAATTCCTCACAAGTATTCTGTGTGACTTTGTATGACACCTGTGACATTTGTATGAGCTGTCTATGACCTTGCTGTGACCTCTCCAGATAAAGCAGGCCCAGGACGAGGAGAGGAAGCAACTCACTCAGCTACGGGACGTCCTCAAGTCAGCGCTGCAGGTGGAGCAGAAGGAGGTAACACCCATAGACTTAGACAGCTCTAGGGCCTATAGCCTGGTTTAGCATGGGCAACGCCACTGAGGACTTTCACCATTTTGAAGTAGTCAACTGTGTGTGACTTCCATGGGTTAAGGAAGGATCACATAATTCCATCCAGGTCATCAAAAGAGATCAGCCAATCAATTATACTCCAATTATGTTCCCTCAGTAGCCCGAGGCTGCCGCGCAGAAATCAGCCCACAAAGAAATGCACGAGATTATACTCAACTTTCGAGAGCAGTGGTCACCAACCGGTTGATCGCGATCGACTGGTCAGTCTCCGAGGCATTCATAGCGATGATAAAGCATTGTGTTTCTATTGATTTTTTTATTCGCCCCGGGATGTTGGCGGTAGGTGCATCCGATTCAGCTGCCCTGCTCGCCGGGTAGGCAAACTGTGGCCATTTTGAGGGAACATTGCTCCTGAGAAAACCTTCCATAGCTACAGGTGGCTATAAATACAAACCTTGGCTTTATACCTGTTCAGACAACAGACTCCTGGTGGCAGTATGCACCATATCTGTTTGTTTACTGACTCATAGAAGTAGTAGAAGAAGAATTGGACTACTTCAAAATGGAGAAAGCCGCTGCCCATGCCGCTGTCACAGATACAAAGGAACACAATCCTCTATCAACCTTTAATGGTTACACCCACCAATGACACACATACAGTACACACACACGGCAACACTCTACTGGCCTAGTCTTTTCACTGTCAAAAGCCCAAGTTAGACATCCACTAATATAGCTGTCTGTATCTCATCTAGGGATGCATTTAGGTGTTCAAAACAATGATGTACATAACCAAAGCCCCCTTCACTCCCTGTCAACTTTAGCAAGCTCATTGAAAGGAACCCATTAATGGTATATGGTGCACTCTTACGATGTGCTTAATACTGTCTTTTACCGGATGCTTTTATCCAAAGTGACTTTTAGTTACCACATGTACTTGTGTACTTCCTGGCTCTAGCTATTATGTGGAGAATTAGGCTACTGTCTGTTTTATCAGTCTGTTCTGTTCTTTACTTCACTGCTTCCGCCTCTTTGTGAACCAAGTCTAGGAGAGTAAGTTTATCTTCTGTACCTCCTTTCTGTGCTTGTCTATCTGGTTGTGGTGTTTTGTCAAGCATTTTCAATAGAGGGAGTTGGTGGTGGTGGTGGTGGTGGGGGGGGGGGGGGGTGAAAAGCAATGTTTCTCTCTGTACTTATGAAATAGTTGTTTTCCTTTTAAATTGTTGACGACTGTAACACTACATTCAGAACCCTGAAGACGTTCTTTTAGAATATCTTCCAAAGGCCTTTGCCTTGGCCCCTCCCCCTCTCAGCTCTGTGACGAGGTGATGTAGTGCAAGACCCCAGGGCTCTGCTTTGTCTTATGTACATAGTGTAGCAGTATCTCAATAGTCTAAAGATGCTCCCCTTCCTTGTCTCCTCTCTTCACCTGCACTAAAAGCAGTGGATGGGTGAAAGCACATGCCGCAGCCAGCATCCTGAGCCGTCATATTCTCCTATCCTGTAATTTTCAGATTAGAGCTGACAAAGAAAAGGTACCAGGAGAGGAAGCCACTGTAGACAATTGAGATGCACCCCACCCAAACTCACTGGCTGAGGTGTCTTGTGCCCACTGTACATAGATCCTTATATATATGTATGTGTGTGTGTGTGTGTGTGTATGTGTGTGTGTGTGTGTGCCGGTATTGTTGAAGGAGTCCCAGGTGAGACAGAGCGCCACCTACAGTTTGCACCAGCCTCAGGGCAACAAGGAGCATGGTACCGAGCGCTGTGGGAACCTCTACAAGAAGAGTGACGGGTCAGTTTCTCGTTTTCTTCTGTTAAACGTGTAGCATCTTAAAACATTAAAAGAACCAAATGTAAGGTCATACCGAACAAACAAACACACACAAAGTTCTCTCCGGTAATTAGTGGAGAAGTTGTATAAAGATGGTAGAATTCAGATATGACATCATTGTTTTGATACTATCCAGGGAGTTTTTAAACTATGGCGTGCAATATGGTTCAGTGTGCCAATAAATCCGTTTTTCTAATTGCCCGGCGTCTTGAAGCACAAATGTTGATCATGTATACTCTGCTCATGTATACTCTGCTCATGACCATACACGAAAATAGTAACGGAGAGCAATGTACAATACGGCAAACTTAACAAAACAAGGAATTTGTGGTAAGTTTATGGGGGCCCGCCACCTTTATGGACCTGTCTTATTGCTGACACAGCATGTAAGGAAATCCATATTCCCTGTTATTTTTATGGTTGAGCTTCTCCCCGGAGACATGAATACACTGCCCAGACTGTACCCTATTACTTATGCATGTACATATTAATGAGCACTGGTGTGGTTGACGTTAATAATTCATTAGCCATGTCTGTTCAGTTACAGTGTGGATTCATGTCGAGTTTAGTGTGTCACACTGGCACTGGGGTGTTATGTCGGTGTGTCACAATATGTCGTGTGCCCCCCTCCCCACCTCCCTAGGTTAAGGAAAGTGTGGCAGAAGAGAAAGTGTTCAGTAAAGAACGGATACCTTACCATATCACATGGGACGGTGAGTAATGTGCCGACGAGCACGGACACGGACACGCACACTGACACATACGCACACACAGAGGGCAAGACTACCTAGTCCTAGCCAGTTAGATTTCATTTAAAGTAGGCTAACGGCACTAGCCGGTTCTCTTAATGGAGATGATGCACTCCATCTGACTCATTCTGTCGAACCAGACTGTTCACTGGTTGACAAACATCTCAGGCATCAGACATGCCCAAAATGGAGCACTTTGGGTTCATTTAGCTAAAATGGTGGTAGCTTTATAGTATAGTATATGAATCACTCGAACACCTCAAAGAATGTTATACACTACATGACCAAAAGTATGTGGACACCTGTCAAACATCTCATTCCAAAATCATGGGCATTAATATGGAGTTGGTCCCCCCTTTGCTGCTATAACTCCTCACTTTCCACTAGATGTTGGAACATTGCTGCAGGGACTTGCTTCCATTCAGCCACAAGTGCATTAGTCAGGTTAGGCCATAGGGCCTTGCTCACAGTCAGCGTTCCAATTCATCCCAAAGGTGTCCAATGGGGTTTAGGTCAGGGCTCTGTGCAGGCCAGTCAAGTTCTTCCATACTGATCTCAACAAACAATTTCTGTATGGACCTCGCTTTGTGCATGAGGCATTGTCAAGCTGAAACACGAAGGGGCTTGTAGAAGGTGATTGTATGCTATAGCGTTAAGATTTCCCTTCACTGGAACTAAGGGGCCTAGCCCGAACCATGAAAAACAGCCCCAGACCATTATTCCTCCTCCACCAAACTTTACCGTTGGCACTATGCATTGGGGCAGGTAGCATCCACAGGCTGCGAGCTTTACACCACTCCAGCCAACACATTGCGCATGGTGATCTTAGGCTTGTGTGTGGTTGCTCGGCCATGGAAACCCATTTCATGAAGCTCCCGACGAACAGTTTTTGTGCTGACATTGCTTCCAGAGGCAGTTTAGAACTCCGTAGTGACATCTGAGGACAGACAATTTTTACGCGCTTCAGCACTCGGCGGTCCCGTTCTGTGAGTTTGTGTGGCCTACCACTTCGCAGCCGAGCCGTTGTTGCTCCTAGATGTTTCCACTTCACAATAACAGCACTTACAGTTGACCGGGGCAGCTCTAGCAGGGCAGAAATTTGACACACTAACTTGTTGGAAAGGTGGCATCCTATGACAGTGCCACGTTGAAAGTCGCTGAGCTTTTCAGTAAGGCCATTCTACTGCCAATGTTTGTCTGTGGAGATTGCATGGCTGTGTGCTCGATTTTACATACCTGTCATCAACAGGTGTGGCAGAAATAGCCAAATCCACTAATTTAAAGAGGTGTCCACATACTTTTGTATATTTAGTGTATATATCCCGGATGCATCCCAAATCGCACCCTCTTCCCTAGATAGTGCCCTACTATTGACCAGGGCTCTGGTGCCGTTTGGGACACATGCCTTGTGTCAGGCTAGCCCACTGAGTGACTTTACAAGCACCAGGGACTCACCGGTCTATTGATTTCCTCTACTCTGCTTTCGCTAAAGCAGGCTCTACTTCACTCCATTACCCTAGATTTACTCTCACTCTCGCTGTCTCTCTCACTTCATCGCTGTCTTAAGTCATCTTCCTCTCTCCTCTCGCTCTCTGTCTCTCTCTCTCTCTCTCTCTCCCTCTTTCAAAAGGCACACATACACAAACACGCCAGGTTGAGGGAGGGGAAGGAATCAGGGTTGGTTTTGAAGCACCCTGAGCACAAACCGTGGCCTGGTTTCATCCACCACTGCAGAGCACCACAGTCAGCAGACAGGCCCATGCTAACAGACCTTAACACAGGGGGAAATATTCCTTATGAAAACATCATAATAGAGCCTCAATGTTGTGTTCTAATAACTAAGGGGGAGGTAGTGTTATGTTGTAATGACTGAGGGGGAGGTAGTGTTATGTTGTAATAACTAAGGGGAGGTAGTGTTATGTTGTAATAACTAAGGGGGAGGTAGTGTTATGTTGTAATAACTGAGGGGGAGGTAGTGTTATGTTGTAATAACTGAGGGGGAGGTAGTGTTATGTTGTAATGACTGAGGGGGAGGTAGTGTTATGTTGTAATGACTGAGGGGGAGGTAGTGTTATGTTGTAATGACTGAGGGGGAGGTAGTGTTATGTTGTAATAACTGAGGGGAGGTAGTGTTATGTTGTAATAACTGAGGGGGAGGTAGTGTTATGTTGTAATAACTGAGGGGAGGTAGTGTTATGTTGTAATAACTGAGGGGAGGTAGTGTTATGTTGTAATGACTGAGGGGGAGGTAGTGTTATGTTGTAATGACTGAGGGGGAGGTAGTGTTATGTTGTAATGACTGAGGGGGAGGTAGTGTTATGTTGTAATAACTAAGGGGGAATGTCGCAGTGCTGTGCTGATTCACAGGTAGACCTGTATGTGATTGCGATGCATTTATAGGGGTCATAATATGTTTACTTTCATAGTATATGATTTATAATGTGAGTCCATGTCGGCTAAATGAATTAATTGGGTAAATTGACACTGGGTGAAGCTTTGTAACATTGCTAGTCCTAACAGGTATTTTTGGTGTGGCAGGGTGTAGTTTCCTTCATGCTTTCTGTTTGCTGATTCTGATGTTCTTCTTTCCTGTCCTCCTCCTCCTCCTCCTCTCGCTCTCTCTCTCTCCCCCCCCTCCTTCCCCTTCAGACAAACCGACCGCCGGCAAAACTCAACCTCCTCACCTGCCAGGTGAAACACAACCCAGAGGAGAAGAAGAGCTTTGACCTCATCTCACGTAGGTTTACTCTGCCTTTTACCCCCTCTATTCCCTCTGTGTGTTATAGGAATACCACTACAAATGGACCCTGCTGGGTTCTCACAGGGCCTACCCTGCACACTGCGGTAGAACACCTTGTGTTCTCACAAGGCCTACCCTGCACACTGCGGTACCACAGCTTGTGTTCTCACAGGGCCTACCCTGCACACTGCGGTACCGCACCTTGTGTTCTCACAGGGCCTGCTCTGCACACTGTGGTACCAAACCTTGTATTCTCATAGGGCCTACCCTGCACACTGCGGTACCCACACCTTGTGTTCTCACAGGGCCTACCCTGCACACTGCGGTACCCACACCTTGTGTTCTCACAGGGCCTACCCTGCACACTGCGGTACCACACCTTGTGTTCTCACAGGGCCTGCCCTGCACACTGCGGTACCACACCTTGTGTTCTCACAGGGCCTGCCCTGCACACTGCGGTACCACACCTTGTGTTCTCACAGGGCATGCCCTGCACACTGCGGTACCACACCTTGTGTTCTCACAGGCCCTGCCCTGCACACTGCGGTACCACACCTTGTGTTCTCACAGGGCCTGCCCTGCACACTGCGGTACCACACCTTGTGTTCTCACAGGTCCTGCACACTGCTGTACCTCAACTTGCATTCTCAGAGGGCCTGGCCTGCGCCTCATCGGCAGTGATTTGGAGTCCCATAGGGCGGCGCACAATTGGCCCAGCGTCGTTCAGGTTTGGCCAGTGTAGGCCGTCATTGTAAATAAGAATTTGTTCTTAACTGACTTGCCTAGTTAACTAAAGGTTCAAATAAAATATATATATTAAATTTGTAAATCTGATAAAGGAAATGCTGGCTTATAGACATGGAAGAACAAGACCGGATGCTTTTTTGGGAAGAATGACAGTGCTCGTTATTGAGTAGAGAGAAATCTACTGCAGAAAAACAAGTGCAGGGAGGAAACTCATAGAAAAAGGCAAAGTGGTTGTCAATAGGGCTCTATATGAAAGGAAATCGCAGCTATTCTGTGGAATGTGGGCAGGAAAGGAGTTGTGAATAGTTGAATCGCTGTATGAGTTCTATTCAGGGAAGAATCAATACTTTGTGCCTCAACATTACCTTCTTCCAATCTGCAGCCTTTTAAGAATTTCATCCACGTTCCTTTGTTCCGTATTCTCACGTAATCTCATGTAACCAAGGGAGATGGAGCTAAAATGAGTATTTATTCTTCCTCCATTCACCCTCTTCTTCCTCCATTCACCCTCTTCATCCTCCATTCACCCTCTTCATCCTCCATTCACCCTCTTCTTTCTTCGGTCAGGTTTTGGGGATTTGCTTTGAGTTTAGCTGAGTGGTGACTTCATCCTTTCATAAACACTGGGCCAAGATGAGTGTTGTCGTCAGGCTGTCACCCTGCTGTCAACGGGAGGCACAACACAACGGGAAGCACAACACTAGGACTATGAAAGGGCTCACTCTGGTGTGGTGGAAACCGAGAGATGCTGCTCTCCTTTCTGTGTGCGGTGTTGGCCTTCTGTAGGGGTGGGTTGTGGGGAGAAGTCAGGAGAGAGCAGTCAGGTTGGAGAAGAATTGAAGAGTACACAATGACTTTCACAAGTTTTATGCTTTCTGTGTGCAGTGCAGTACGATGGGATGTTTGGTAAACTAACCTCTGTCTTGAGTAGATTCCACATGACTTCAAATCCCAACCTCTGTGTCCTTCTATATTGTCCTATTGGTTGCTGTGTTAGTTCTGGGTATTTTACTGTACTGTATATAGTGGACAGCTGTGAAAGAGTTTCCTGTTTCTTATTTAGGCCTGGTACACACAGGCTTGTCAGCCGGGTGCTGGGATGGGCTCTGAAGGGAATTGCTCTCCGTTCTTACATTTTCTTATCTTTGATTAATTTCTTATTCCACTATGTCTCTGACCCAGCCACTCTCTCTTTCTCTCTTAGATGACAGAACGTATCACTTTCAGACCGAGGACGACTCAGAATGTCAGATGTAAGTCTGTGTTCCTTCCTTTTTTTGAAGTGCGTGTGTGTGTCCTGTTATCCCTGATCCATCTTTTCACACACAGGTTTCCCTGTCTTTACACACACTCTATCACATACTCACACACTCCCCCTCCACCTGTGTGCTGTGCGTTTTCAGATGGATCTCTGTGCTGCAGAACAGTAAGGAGGAAGCGCTGAATAATGCTTTTAAGGGAGACCAGCACGTTGGGGAGAACAACATCGTCCAGGAGCTGACCAAGGCCATCCTGGGAGAGGTCAAGAGGATGACCGGCAACGATGTCTGCTGTGACTGCAGAGCGCCCAGTGAGTGACAGGGAGAAACACACGTTAATACATGCTCGCACGTTGGATATACACACACCACTCAAGTCATTTTAGTGCACAAAACCACCTGTGTTTAATTCATAACTGTTGTACATTTATAAAGGTTGTAATAAGGAGCCACGAGCTATTATAAATAGTTATAGCAAGTGTTATTTCATGTGCTAGTGGTCACTTTAATTAAATCATTAATTATAAAGGTTATTCACAGACACTGTTACCAAAGTATTCAGGTCAAGTTTATTGAACATCTCTATGCAGCCACTCTGACATTGTAGGGAACGAGGAATGCCCATGAGCCAGTTATTTAGGTTCGACTACAGCCAGTCGCTAACCTGAATCAGAAATAGCTCTCTCTTCAAAGCACATGCAGGTAGTCCCTACCAAGGACACTGTGACCTACTTACATGGTTTCTCATTCTCTCTCTTTTTCTCTCTCTCTTTTTCTTTCTTTCTTTTCCCCCAGACCCCACGTGGCTCTCCACTAACCTGGGCATCCTGACGTGTATAGAGTGTTCTGGGATCCACAGGGAATTGGGAGTCCACTACTCCAGGATCCAGTCCCTCACGCTGGACGTCCTCAGCACCTCTGAACTCTTGGTGAGAAGAATTCTATCATGATAGCATCACCATTTCCACTAGGTGTTGTAGTGGTTTTCTCTGCCTTGTCTGATGGTAAATCATGCTATTCCACCACTCATGTCTAGGAGCATCCATCTGGCTGATGCACTGCAGCCATTTTCCGGCCAGAACTCTCTCCACAAAGCAGCTATTTGTCCACTTTCACATTATGGCATTGAAGTGCTGTGACAGTGAGAAGTTAGGTGTAGTCGTATTGGAAAGTTCAAATCATTTAAACAACAGGTGTCTCATAAAGTGGTACCAAAACACATCCGCTTAGCTTACTTAGCAAAACCTCCTATTGGAAAACAATAGCTCGCCCATCACACATTAGCTGATGTAAAAGTTATTTCACAGTGCAGCTGATTTACTGCTGGTAGGTGAGCACCAAGGATATCAACACTCCTGGCCTGATTCTACTGAACTCTCCTTCCTCTGCTGCGCTCCATTGGGATAGATAGACATTACAGGATAAGAGGCTTGAAGCTGCTTGCACCTTGCATGTTTCACATTTTATCTGGCTTTCTAATATCAATTTGGTGCAATTTATTGCCCATGAATCATTTGGGGCTGAAATGTTTTTGTCGCTAATTTAAGATGATTTCCCTTGGTAAGACGCCAGTGTTTCACATTATTTAGTGGCAGAGCAGAAGAAATGGAGCTTGAAATAAATATGTACAGTAAAAACTGTAGAACCCTCTTTTAAGAGGTTCATTTGTATTTTTATGACCTCTGTTCTTTGGTAAGCGCTAAACTGTGTGTGTGTTTTACCCCGCAGCTGGCCAAGAACGTGGGGAATGCAGGCTTTAATGACATCATGGAGGCGTGTCTTTCTGCAGAAGATGTGGTCAAACCCAACCCTGCCAGTGACATGTAAGTTCTCTCTCTCTGTTTTACTCTATCACTCTAGTTCTCATAGATTTTTTCTGTCTCTTTCCTCACATGTATACACTATCCTCTCCTTCTCTCATCAGTCTTTTTCAGTTGCTATCCCCCTGTCTTCCTCCATCTCTCTCTTTCTCTGTTTTGCCTTCCCACCACCTCTCCATCTCTCTCTCTCTCTTTCGCTCTCAGTGCCGCTCTCTCTCTCCTCTCTCTCTCTTTCGCTCTAAGTGCCGCTCTCTCTCTCTCTCTCTCTCTCTCTCTCTCTCTCTCTCTCTCTCTCTTCGCTCTCAGTGCTGCTCTCTCTCTCTCTCTTTCTCTGTTTTGCCTTCCCACCACCTCTCCATCTCTCTCTCTCTTTTTCGGTCTCAGTGCCGCTCTCTCTCTCTCCCTCTCTCTCCCTCTCTCTCTCTCTCTCTCTCTCTCTCTCTCTGTTTTGCCTTCCCACCACCTCTCCATCTCTCTCTCTCTTTCGCTCTCAGTGCCGCTCTCTCTCTCTCTCTCTCTCTCGGTCTCGGTCTCGGTCTCTGTCTCCCCTTCCCACCACCTCTCCATCTCTCTCTCTCTCTTTCGCTCTCAGTGCCGCTCTCTCCCTCTCTCTCTCTCTCTCTCTCTCTCTCTCTCTCTCTCTCTCTCTCGGTCTCCCCTTCCCACCACCTCTCTATCTCTCTCTAATCCCTCTTCTGGCTGGTGAGAGGTGTTTGAGCCCCCAGCCCACTTCTCAGGATGCTGTTACAATTGCCCTCCCAGTGAAAGTGACTATAGGAGCAGATGGGCCTGTGACCATGTGGAAACATGTCACCACAAAGACACTCATAACCATTTATTATGAATGGAGTAATCAGGACTGGATCCCTAACTGAAAACATTTTCATTCAATAAGTCTTAGGAAAAAATGCATTCTGTTGTACAACACAAGTCAAATTGAGCACACACATAAGAAATGTCATTTATCCCCTCTTTAGATGTATTGAGTTCTAACTCGTACTTTCTCTTTCTGGTACAGGCAAGCCCGTAAGGACTTCATCACAGCCAAGTACACAGAGAAGCGTTTTGCCAGAAGGAAGTGTCCAGACGGGGTGTCCAAGCTGCACACGCTCTGTGACGCAGTCAAGTCCCGGGACATCTTCTCTCTGATCCAGGTGTATGCTGAGGGAGTGGACCTGATGGAGCCCATCCCCCTGGCCAACGGACACGTGAGTATACATGCCCTTCCTAACACACCTAACACACCAATACCTGTCACACTAGCATGCTGGCGCGGATCTTTTCTTTTCGGACATTGTCCTTTCCAGGCCATCACAGTACGTCTCGGCTCGGCTCAGCAGTGTGACTCAATCCCAACTGTAACCAACACATTTTTGCTTGGATAGTGAGGGGTGGTTTTGTTTATTAACATTTGTCTAGCTGTAGTGGAATTCAAATGGTTGTATTTTAGTTAATACTCTTCTGTGGGCTGTGAAAAACAACTTCTCCTGGCAGTGTAAATGCTTTGTATAATACATTAATCATCACTCACTACAAACATCTGGCTCATATTCATGGCTACTACTGCTACTACTGCCAATAGCAAAGCAGACTATCAAAAGCAGACTGTGATGTCAGCTCCTCCATTTTGGCTCTGGTGCCTGTTGTGTCGCTGAGGTCTCAACAGAGCCATTTTGGATCTTGTGTGTGTGGTTACAGGAACAAGGTGAAACGGCCCTTCACCTAGCGGTCAGATTAGTGGACAGGACCTCGCTCCATATCGTTGACTTCCTCACTCAAAACAGGTAAGGGAATAAAGGAAAATGTCAATAAGCTATTTGTAGAAACATGACTTGTCATTTGGCCATACATAACCATGTCATGACCAGTAACTGCTAATGTTAGCTTATTTTATTCACTTTTATTCATTTAGAAAATATACAATTGATAAAATAACAAGATACAATATAAGTACATAACATTAGAAAATAACAAACATCACAGCCACCATAAACAATTCATTAACTCCTTTATCATCAGGGTGTTAAACTGCCCTAGTGGCTCCAGGGAATCCAAATATAATGATTACATAATGGAGCCGGATTTATCTAGTTCAGTGGAGAACTGAGGAGTCTTGAGTTAACCAACCCTGTGAAACAGGTTTAGTAACTCAGGTGTTTATACTTTAACAACAAAGTTAGGTAAGTCGAAAGCTTGTATAGTAGAGCTTTGTAAACAAAAATGGAATAGTGAAGTGATCTACGGTACTTTTAATGAGGACCAGCCAACCTTTTGATACAGGATGCAGTGGTCAGTATTTAAACTGTCACCTATGATAAAACGAAGGGCGCTATGGTAGACATCATCCAAAGGTTTAAGAGAAGTGGCTGCTACAGTCTGGTAAATGGTGTCACCATAGACAGTTGACACACAACTAAAACAATGAATTAAGCCCTTTCTACTGGTTACTCCTCCACCTCTCACTGGTTGCCTCCTCCGTCTCCTCTCCCCATAGTGTGAACCTGGACAAACAGACAGCCAAAGGCAGTACGGCCTTACACTACTGCTGCCTGACTGACAACATGGAGTGCCTCAAACTGCTCCTGCGCGGCAAGGCCTCCATTGACATAGGTAAGAGACCATCACATCACACCTCTTTTGGGGAAAGACTGGTTTGGAAACAGCTTTGGCACAAACTGTTAGTGAAGACATTGTTTATTGTTGTCGAGTGTCTACCAATAAACTGATTTATGATGAAATTCATAGCTACAGAAATGATAACTTTGAAGAAAACAAATGATGAAGACGCATGCATACAAACACCAAGTTTCCTCCACACGGATGTATTTCTTAGTCACGTTTTTTTGGGAATCGTTCCCAGGGGGCCCTGATTTGCCAAAAGACCCGGACACACCACTTTCTCACAACAGACCAATCTCTCTGACTCCAAACAAACTGACCCATGATAACACAGATAGAAAAGAAACCGAGAGACAGACTGTTTAGTGTGGGAATCCTGCTAATTATCGGTCTCCAGCAACACAGTTAACTAAGGAACGGGGGGGCCATGGTCTATTGACCGGAATGTGTTTATGTGCCAAGGAATCACGTTGTTTCAGTCCACCAAGTATCACAGCCTATCTTGCTCTCTAGTTTAGGGAGACAGGGAGGGGAGATTGTGTTGTGACACACATGGCTGTTGACAAAAACGTGGCTTGGCTCTGCTTAGCCGCAGTAGGCACCTCCTGGCAGCCTAAATGTATGCTAGCATTGCGTTGACAGGTTGGTGAATTGGGTGTAGATAACGTCATAATTCATGCTGTCGTGGCCTAGTGGTGCTAACTGTGCCGCGGGTTGCTTGTCAGTGCTCGGCTATGAGGTGTTGATTTCCAGGGCAGTGTGAAGAGGACACAAGGGCTGTGTCTGAATACCCATACTAGCATCCTAAATAGTAGGTAGTTTGAGTATGCGAAATAAAATAGTATGTGACATTTTGAAAATTGAGTGCTTTAAATGCCTGGATATCCTACTACAGTGCCTTGCAAAAGTATTCGGCCCCCTTGAACTTTACAACCTTTTTCCACATTTCAGGCTTCAAACATAAAGATATAAAACTGTATTTTTTTGTGAAGAATCAACAACAAGTGGGACACAATCATGAAGTGGAACGACATTTATTGGATATTTCAAACTTTTTTAACAAATCAAAAACTGAAAAATTGGGCGTGCAAAATTATTAGTATAAATCAATGGATGATCAATTAATAGACCAAAATGATGTCTTCCTCTAGCTAGTGAGTCTGGTGAGACGCCGCTGGACATCGCTAAGAGACTGAAGCACCTGCAGTGTGAGGAGCTGGTGAGTGCTGTGTGAGTGCTGTGTGAGTGCTGTGTGAGTGCTGTGTGAGTGCTGTGTGAGTGCTGTGTGAGTGCTGTGTGACTGCTGTGTGAGAGCTGTGTGACTGCTGTGTGACTGCTGTGTGACTGCTGTGTGTGCGTTTATGTGATTTCTTTAGCAAGATAGTCGCTGACTCCTATCTTTTAGCTTTGTATGAGCCATTAATCTCTCTCTCGTGTGTGTGTGTGTGTGTGTGTGTGTGTGTGTGTGTGTGTGTGTGTGTGTGTGTGTGTGTGTGTGTGTGTGTGTGTGTGTGTGTGTGTGTGTGTGTGTGTGTGTGTGTGTGTGTGTGTGTGTGTGTGTGTGTGTAGCTGAACATGGCGCTGGCGGGGAAGTTCAACGCCCATGTGCACGTAGAGTATGAATGGCGCCTGCACCATGAAGACATGGACGAGAGTGATGAGGACCTGGATGACAAGGTGAGGGTGAGGACCCTCTTCAGATTATACACACAGTTACACAACATGAACTCACCACACACACACATAATAGTAATACAGTATATACACATACATAACACACACACCATGATGACCTTTCTATAATGTTTGACCCCTGACCTCTCATTTGCCATTCAGCCCAGCCCCCATCGGAGAGAGGAACGCCCAGCCAGCTGCTACACCCCTGGCTCCAACTCCCACCTCCAGCCCAGCCCGGCTTCCCTGGCACGGGACAAGCAGCGTGGTGGCTACATGCCCAACCTAGTCACCAACGAGACCTATGGTGCCATCCTCAACGCCAGCCCTCCTGCGCCAGGGGGGCCCGCCACCACCTCTGCACCCCCTCTGCCTCCACGAAACATAGGTACTTTATTTTTCCTTTTTAAAATGTTATAGCAAGGTGGATGTGGCATACAGTTATTCATTTGTGGATAGACTATGTAAAAAAAAATGACGCTAGATTTTAGTTCTTGGTTAACCAAGATTAGCATACAGTAGATGTTTTTCCATATAGAGCTGTATTTCTTTGGCAAACATTTCAGAATACTATGAACCAGTTTAGTTTGTTCAGTGAACCCGGTCTACATGCTATTTGAGCACGAATTTATATTAAAAATGTTCAAAAGTGTTCCTGATTTGAAGTTCATAAACGTGATCCATATCAAATGACCCGTCAAGCCCTTTTCAACCCACATTCACCTCTCATCCTTGCCATTTTTGGAGAATGATATTTATAATACATGCCCAATGGGTTCAGTTCAAATACAGGGAAACCTCATTTGGCCACATATCTGTCATCTACTGTAGATGCCTTCTCTAATTAATGCATTGTTCCATGGGGACTTGTGTGATTCGTGTAGCGCTCTGACCTATTTGAAGGGCAGAGAGGGTTCTGGGTAGGGAGCAGGGACCATCACATTGGCGGCTGCTGGGTGAGCTAGTGAGCTACTTTTCGTGAAAGTTCTCAAAGTGCACTCCATAGCCCATGATGAGAAGCATACTGAAAATAGCCCATCCTATCACTGGAAAGCAATTTGAACTCAATCTGGTTCATGCTCATTGAAAACGGTAGAAAACACTCCACCTTGCTAAACAATTTGTTTCAATTCAACTTACTGACTTTACATTCAAAGCACATGTCATTTTTACTTACTTACTTAGGCCCGTAACCACACTAGATAGGTACACCATTCTAGTACTGAGTCAGAGCGCCCTTTGCCTCCAGAACAGCCTGAATTCTTCGGGACATGAATACGTTGCTCAATTTATGTCAAAGGACCCTAACGTATGCCAGTAAAACATTCCCCACACCATTACACCACTGCCACCAGCCTGTACTGTTGACACCAGGCAGGATGGGTACATGGACTCAAGCTGCTTACACCAAATCCTGACTCTGGCATCAGCATGACGTAACAGGAAACGGGATTCGTCGGGCCAGGTGATGTTTTTCCACTCCTAAATTGTCTACTGGAGACACTTTAGGTGATGGGAGTGGAACCCGGTGTGGTAATCTGCTGCAATAGCCCATCCGTGACAAGAAATGACTAGTTATGCGCTCTGAACACCACTGTAGTACGCCGCTGAAATCTGCCCGTTTGTGGCCCGACTGTTTTTGTTTGTTGCACCATTCTCTGGAAACCCTAAACACTGTTGTACTTGAAAAGCCCAGCAGGCTGGACGTTTCTGAGATGCTGGAACCGACACGCCTAGCACCAACCATCATACCACACTCAAAGTTGCTTAGGTCACTCATTTTGACCACTCTAATATTCAATTGAACAGTAACTGAATGCCTTGATGCATGTCTGCCTGCTTTTATATAGCTAGTCATGGTCACATGACTCACTGTCTGTAGGAGCAAACCATTTTTGGGAATGGGGTGGTTTGCCTAATAAACTGGCCACTGAGTGTATTCCCAGCCTAAAACCCTGAAGAGCAAGCAATGCACGTCTTCAGGAACCAGCTTTCCCCCTCCTCTCTCCTCCCTCCTCCAGTCCAGATGCCAGGTCTGTGTGGGATGGTCCAGTCATCAAGGTCCTCTGGGTGGAAGCCTGGCTCGATAGACCTGGGGGGCCGACAGAGGTCCTCCTCAGACCCCCCCAACATGCACCTCCCGGTACCCCCCATGCGGGTCACCTCAACCACTGGTAGGCACCCCTCATCTCCTAGGTCTCATTGTCTGAACACATCATAGGGAAAGGGAATTTCAAAACGGTTTATAGGTTTTCCTACCCTGTAAGCAGTCTATAGACAAGGAATGACAGAAATCCATGCTTTAGTTTTGTTTACCTGGCTGCTGTTTCAAATGAGAACTTGTTTGCATTTGTGGCACAAATCCAATTGTACTTTTATTATAATTTTTGCATTTCATGTCCAAATACCCCAAAAGTTCAAGTATTGTGGTGGCAGCATCATGTTAATCGGTATGCTTGTCAGCAGCAGGGACTGGGGAGTTTATCAGGATCAAAATAGATATGAAAGGAGCTAAGCCCGGGTAAAAAGTAAGAGGAGAAATTCGCCCAAGGCTTCTGAAAGCCCTGGGACAGTTTTATGCAAAAGACACACCAGAATGTCTTTCCATGTGTTCCTGAATGGTCCAGTCCCAGTCCTGAAATCTGCTTGTAAATCTTAAACATGGTTTGGATATTGCTGTAAATTTAACTTGTATCAATTCAGTTGTAATCCAATTGGTTTAATATGCAGCCAAAGACTAATGTTGCTAAAGCAAAAGTAGCAGCGGACACTGAGGACAGAAATACGCCCTGTTTCAATAAGAGAAAGAGATGGGTAACCTCTCTCTCTGTCTCCCTAGGTCTTGCTCCTCCCCCCGTGGCCAAGACAGTGAGTGTGATGGAGGCTATGAACCAGCAGTCTAAACCAGGGACCGGACATGGCCACAGCAGAGCCCCACCGCCCAAGTCTCCATCTGGGTGAGCATATACACACACACACACTGCCTGAGGCAGCATATTTTGCTTCGATGAACACAAAGACATTTTACTGTTGGAGAAAAACACCAATAGGGTTTCTGGTTTACCACTACATTAACTTCCAAGTTGAGCTCCTCATCGACATGGTTCTACTCAGTCTCCCATAGGTCTGAGTTGTGACTGTCAAAGGGAAATGCGCTGTCATGGGGAAATGCTCTGTCATGGGGAAATGCACTGTGGGGTAAATGTGTTAATTTAAGCACAGGATAAGCAGCAGCTAACTACTGTTTGTGGTTTTCAGCAATGCCAAAAGCTTCAGCAAAGGACCGACTCGGACAGGGTCCATCGAAAGACCAGGTGGGTGTTTTAAAAATAAATCATTTACCAGTCAAAAGTGTGGACACACCTACTCATTCAAGGGTTTCTCTTTATTTTTAGTATTTTATCCATTGTAGAATAGTTGTGAAGACATCAAAACTATGAAATAACACATATGGAATCATGCAATAACCAAAAAAGTGTTAAACAAATCAAAATATATTTTATATTTGAGATTCTTCAAAGCCACCCTTTGCCTTAATGACAGCTTTGCACATTCTTCGCATTCTCTTAAGGGAGAAGCAACAGTTTTCTGCCAGCGTCACTTAGTTTTCTGCCTAGCAATAGATATGTAATGTTTAGAGTATAGAATGACGTCACCCAAATTGGGGTATATATACTACCACTCGTGGAAATATGTCTGTCTGTTCAGCTGTTCGATCGCTTGGGTGAATAAACTTGGTTGGAGTTTTCATAGTGTCTGTCAATGTCTTACTCTGATATTTACAACCTAACACTATGGATTGGTCTTTTACCAAATAGGGCTATCTTCTGTATACCACCCCTACCTTATCACAACACAACTGGAACAGTTTTTGTTTTCACAACGATGTAATTTCCTCTTCCTCCTTCAGCTAAGGAAGTGCCGGGATGCCCCCAGAACTCGATAGGTCAATCACTGCCTCCGGCCCCCATGCCTAGGAAGACCTATCCGGTGAGTTCCTTCCTCCTACCTACCGTTGACCTTATGGTTGTTTGTCCTGTTGTTGATTGGACAGTGATTTTCACTTCTGTATCTGATCTTATGTTTCAGTTGGACTGATTGTCTCTGTCGCTCTGTGCATTTGAATATTATCGTCTTTAACTGTGTTTTCTCTGTGGTTTCCTTCATATGCACACCACTACTAAGAGGGAGGGAACTTTGAAGTGTGTACTTGTTCCAGATACCTCTGCGGTCAATGGCTACCCTCCTTACCCAGTCAGATGCTTACTGTGTCCTGTGTCAGTGGTTCGCTATTCAACCCTCCAGCAGTCACTGTGGAAAAGGGTGTCAAACATACCAAAGAAGTGACAGATACAGGAGATCCTCCTGTTGAAAGACAGCATATGTTTGCAGAACACGTTGTATACTTGCCTGTCTGCATTTAATTAGAATGGCTAGAATGGGAAAAGCCCCTCAGACCACAGCAATTTGACATCATGGTTCCATTAAATGTGGCCACCAGCCCACCTGTCACAGAAGGTTGACTTGAATGGGAATGTTCGTTCTAGTAATGATATTTCTATGCCTGTCTGTCTCTTCATATTGAAACTGTGTTTTTCAGAAGCAGAGGCCCAAGCGAGTAAAGGCCATCTATAACTGTCTGGCAGACAACCCAGACGAGCTGACCTTCTCTGAGGGGGAGGTGATTGTGGTGGATGGGGAGGAGGACCAGGAGTGGTGGGTGAGTCTCTCTGTCTCTGTCTCTCTGTCTCTGTCTCTCTGTCTCTGTCTCTCTGTCTCTGTCTCTCTCTGTCTCTCTCTGTCTCTCTGTGTGTGTGTGAGTGAATCACCTCTAGATCAGGCTCCTGGACACGCTCACTTTCTGAAAGTGTTTGTGTGTGTAGTAACTGGGTCGGCATGGCTACTGCATATGAATTTGTGTGTAGGGATTTAGAAACTGGAGAGGGTGAGAGTGGGTGTGTGTTTCTGTCATCATTCACACGCAGTAAGAGTCGTCCGGCCCAGTTAAGGTCCAAATCGGGTCCTTTCCAAAGTCCAAGAGCGTCCATTGAGCATGTGTCAGAAACCATGGTGGCGTCAGCAGTAGAAAGCCATGACCTCATTCTGGCCAAATCTCTGTCTCTCACAATTTAAAGGCTTTAATGGCATGGCCAAAGTAAGGGCTTTATTGGCATGGCCAAAGTAAAGGCTTTATTGGCATGGCCAAAGTAAAGGCTTTATTGGCATGGCCAAAGTAAAGGCTTTATTGGCATGGCCAAAGTAAAGGCTTTATTGGCATGGCCAAAGTAAAGGCTTTATTGGCATGGCCAAAGTAAAGGCTTTATTGGCATGGCCAAAGTAAAGGCTTTATTGGCATGGCCAAAGTAAAGGCTTTATTGGCATGGCCAAAGTAAGGGCTTTATTGGCATGGCCAAAGTAAGGGCTTTATTGGCATGGCCAAAGTAAGGGCTTTATTGGCATGGCCAAAGTAAGGGCTTTATTGGCATGGCCAAAGTAAAGGCTTTAATGGCATGGCCAAAGTAAAGGCTTTATTGGCATGGCCAAAGTAAAGGCTTTAATGGCATGGCCAAAGTAAAGGCTTTATTGGCATGGCCAAAGTAAGTGAAGTAAATAATAAACAAAAGTGAAATAAACAATACAAATTAACAGTAAACATTACACTCACAGAAGTTCCAAAGGAATAAAGACATTTCAAATGTCATATCTCTCTCATCTACCTTCCTGAATACAGGCCAGCTGCAACTGTTGTCTGAATACAGGCCAGCTGCAACTGTTATCTGAATACAGGCCAGCTGCAACTGTTGCCTGAATACAGGCCAGCTGCAACTGTTGCCTGAATACAGGCCAGCTGCAACTGTTGCCTGAATACAGGCCAGCTGCAACTGTTGCCTGAATACAGGCCAGCTGCAACTGTTGTCTGAATACAGGCCAGCTGCAACTGTTGTCTGAATACAGGCCAGCTGCAACTGTTGTCTGAATACAGGCCAGCTGCAACTGTTGTCTGAATACAGGCCAGCTGCAACTGTTGTCTGAATACAGGCCAGCTGCAACTGTTGCCTGAATACAGGCCAGCTGCAACTGTTGCCTGAATACAGGCCAGCTGCAACTGTTGCCTGAATACAGGCCAGCTGCAACTGTTGTCTGAATACAGGCCAGCTGCAACTGTTGTCTGAATACAGGCCAGCTGCAACTGTTGTCTGAATACAGGCCAGCTGCAACTTGTTTTTCCCAAAGCCACCTCTGCAACATGACTATATTTAGTCACTTGTATATGGGACTCTTTATATGGGACGGACTCTTTGTAGTCAGCATGTCAATTTCACGGTCCCTCAAAACTTGAGACATTTGTGTTTTGTGACAAAACTGCACATTTAAGAGTGGCCTGTTGTTGTCCCCAGCCCAAGGTGCACCTGTGTAATGATCATGCTGTTTAATCAGCTTCTTGATATGCCACACCTGTCTGTCGGGTGTGCATATGGAACATTTCTGTAATATTTTATTTCAGCTCATGAAACAAACATAGGACCAACACTTTACATGTTGTTTGTATTTTTGTTTGGTATAGAAGGTGGTAGTAGAAGTCCACAGAGGTGAATGTCTGTGTTGAAAGTACACTGGGCTCTTGGCTGGAAAATGCTGCAGTTAAAAACACTGTAGTTATGCTGCATCTCTCAATCTATATGCAAACTAGTGAGTGTTTACTAACAAAAGTGTGTGTTTTTTCCCCTGTTATCAGTGTGTGATGTTGTTCATCTCTCCTGTTCTCTCCCAGCTGGGCCACATTGAAGGAGAACCAATGAGGAGGGGGGCTTTCCCCGTCACATTCATACACTTCATCATGGACTGAAGGTCAAAGGTCAACACAGGCACTGATCAGGAATGGAAACCTCCACCTCCCCACGTCTGCTGGTTTGTGGGACGAAATCATCATCAAGCTTGTGCCTGTGCTAACACTACAGAAGAATCGAGTGTCGCTTCCCAATGCTTTGGCTGGACAGTCTGGGGGTTGCCATGACAACATGCACACCCTTCACTCCGGGAATGTTACGTGACGTCATATCACTGCTCTTTAGACCAAGCCCGCAAATGCTCATGAGGAAACTGTGTTTAGACTTCTGACACCATCTGACATTTAAAAAAAACAACCATTGTAATGAGTGCTCACAACATTAAGAGGATTATTGACAAAATGAAGGTTCTGTTCATAAGTTTCACTTGGTTTTCCTCTGTGTGAATTGTACAGAAAGTTATTTAAAAACAACAGAGAGGGGACTACACACAGTAATGTGGATCTTTAGGATTTCTTTCACTTATCGTTAATGTGAATATAGTCGTTATGCTTACATTCCACCTTCTTGCATGGTTAAAGGGTGAACAATTTTTTTAATGCATAATTGCTTAGTAGTCAAAGACATGTACACTTTTTAGGACTTCCAATGTGGGAGGAAAAACTTCATTCAAAATGGTGCTAACCCAGGAATGTGCTAGGAGCCCTCACGTAGGGATGATCCACTGTCCCCATCTCAAGACAGCCTGTAACGTGGTAACAGCGGGGGGTTGATGTGGGACAGCCTGTAACGTGGTAACAACGGGGGTTGATGTGGGACAGCCTGTAAGGTGGTAACAACAGGGGGTTGATGTGGGACAGCCTGTAAAGTGGTAACAACAGGGGGTTGATGTGGGACAGCCTGTAAAGTGGTAACAACGGGGGTTGATGTGGGACAGCCTGTAACGTGTTAACAACGGGGGTTGATGTGGGACAGCCTGTAAAGTGTTAACAACGGGGGTTGATGTGGGACAGCCTGTAAAGTGGTAACAACGGGGGTTGATGTGGGACAGCCTGTAACGTGATATGAACAGGGGATTGATGTGGGACAGCCTGTAACGTGGTAACAACGGGGGATTGATGTGGGACAGTCTGTAACGTGGTAACAACGGGGGTTGATGTGGGACAGCCTGTAACGTGATATGAACAGGGGATTGATGTGGGACAGCCTGTAACGTGGTAACAACGGGGGTTGATGTGGGACAGCCTGTAACGTGGTAACAACGGGGGTTGATGTGGGACAGCCTGTAAGGTGGTAACAACAGGGGGTTGATGTGGGACAGCCTGTAACGTGGTAACAACGGGGGTTGATGTGGGACAGCCTGTAAGGTGGTAACAACAGGGGGTTGATGTGGGACAGCCTGTAACGTGGTAACAACGGGGGTTGATGTGGGACAGCCTGTAACGTGGTAATGATGATTTTCTGGGAGTATATGTAAACCTCCATTGATCACACCTAGGAGAACCCAGGCTCACTACCATGTGTGTGTGTGTATATCAGCTTGAAACCATATCAGTTACTTACAGCACATTTTCTTCATGTCGATGGTCTACAGTGTGATGCCATTATAAACAGGATGGTTCGAGCCCTGAATGCTGATTGGCTGACGGCCGTGGTATATCAGACTGTATACCACGGTATGACAAAACATGTATTTTTACTGCTCTAATTACATTGGTAATCAGTTTATAATAGCAATAAGGTACCACTGGGTTTGTGGTATATGGCCAATATAATACAGCTGAGGGCTGTATCCAGGCACTCCGTGTTGCGTCATGCTTAAGAACAGCCCCTAGCCATGTTATATCGGCCATATACCACACCCCATCGGGCCTTATTGCTTAGTTATAAAATGGATAACTATCTTCGCTCCATAGATCACACTTAAGATGTGAATCTCCATCGCTCTGTGGCTAATCTTTGGGTTGAGCCCTCAGGCCTTCACACTCTACTTTTTGTTGTTTGCTGCAGTAGAGCAGGAAATGTGTCTGTCCTCTCAGCAGGATAGGCAGCAGGAGAGGTGAGGTAAGGGGGACAGAAGTGTGTGTGAAAGCCAGTGGTCCGGTTTCTGTTTGATCTCTGACAGACAGCAGAGGGGTTTATGAAGCTCATGGGGTGATGGCTCCTGATGTCCTGTTCCTTTTATCTGTCATGGACAGCAGGCTACCAAATGGCTCTCACACAGAGGTAGATGTTGTCGACACACACAGTTGTCATTGTACTAAACACAACTTGTCCTGTGATGAGGTGCCATTGTAAGGGTATGGCACTGCTGGATTACAGGTAAGGACAATGCAGCTACTTTTTACACACTCTTTCTCTCTCTCACACATTCCTACTATAGTATTACATCTGATTCATAGTGCTCAGGACTAGATTGTACCATATTACACAACTTGATTACTAGCTGGGACCACAGTAGTTGCAGACTACCCATGTTTTATATACATACTAGTTCCTGTACTGAACAGACATGTTTCATTTAATATTCCTACATTTTATGTTTTTTGGTTGCAGAGCAACTCTCTCTACTTCTTTGGACATTTAATCTTAAATGGGACATACAGTTCCCTCGATTGTGAATAAACTTCAATAGGCGACAACAAGGTGTCGCATGTGAAAATGTACATGACAAAGCCTCCCCATATTAACTCACTGGAAATAGAATGGTTAATCTGTTAATGTACATACATTTTGTCTGTTGATATTTAAATATAAAAGAAGAGTAAATAACCTTGGCAGTAACTGTCTCAATCAGGGCTGGGGTCAATTTCAATTGAAGGCAGTCAATTCAGGAAATGATGTTAATTTAAAATAAGAAAATATAAAATGTTTGAAATAGCTTTTATTCCTCATTTTATTGAGAAGTCATTGACAATAGAAGCAGTTTTTTTCTAAACTTTTTTGTTATTTAAGTTAACTTCAATTCAAATTTACCTCAGCCCTGCTCTTAATGCATTGTGGTAAAGTGCGGTTGCCATATTGTGTTTTAGCTGGTGTTAAGTGTGTATGTAGACGAGTAGAGAATCTATTCCATTCACGCTCATTGACTGTGGATCAGTACATTGACTAACCTATTCTGCAAAATAAATGGAAAACAAACTGGAATAATAATCATTCCTGTTTTCCCCTGTATTCAAGTCAAATACTCATTTTGTATTTATGATAGTGTTGTCGCTTCTAAAAGCATGTTCTCAGGGTGTAAATGTGTAGTAGGTGGTTTGAGAAAAAAACAGAGTGCTTGACTACTAGGTTGGTAACTTTCTGGGCATTACACTGAATGAAGAGCTCCCTCTGGTGGAGAATGGTCAAGCCCAATATAGCCCAATCATGTGTGCTATGTCCACGGTTCTCAACTTTCTGCTTTTATCATATGTTCTGGAGCCATATGACTGCACTAAAGGTTTACATAAACAGTGAACTCTGAATCCTGGCCTCACTCCTTAATTACCTCACGGATTAGAGGCATCGCTGTTTTTAAAGGCAATGTTCCCGCGTGCGCCGAACATTGCCTTGACTGTTAACGATGCCTATGTTGGCTTTTTAATCGGAAATAGTCTTTAAAGCCGCAATGTTTATAACCCGCGATCAGATTGAATCCCGGCCTAAATCTATAAAGAGTAAACTAGCTCTGTAAGGTTGTGGCTGGTATGTGTATACCACAGGCGAACGCGGCATAACACCAGGGTCATGTGGTACCTCATGGTCATTCCTACACAAACAAACACAGAGCCCGGCTGGATGCTTCATAAACTTTGAAGACCCAGAGTTGGGAAGGAAGCATGTATCCCATAAATCAGTATGAGAATGACAGGAATACTGAAATACCACAAACTGACCTGTTTTAAAGGACAAAAAGGGAATCAAATAAAACACATTTTCATGAATTATTCAGTATTGACATATCCATCTGGAGTAAGGGAGTATAGGAGAGGTATGGAGAGCGGGATGAGAGGCACAAACGCATGTCCTGCTACCACCCCTTTGGTGTGTATAGGGAGGGGGTAAGAGAGGGAGATAGGGAAGAAAGAGGGTCTACCGCATATTTATGATGGTCTTGTATGTTCTTCCATCCATGGTGGATATAGTGACTGGTGTATCATGGTTATAAAGGAGGTCAATGGAGTCTCTGGATGCTGTATTAATGTCATCGGAGACCTAGATATCAAACAGCCCCATCCTTTTCAAGTCCAGCCATGACGGAGACATGCACTGAGGTCCCTGTACTGTGAAATGTATTTACATGAAAGAAGATTAAGTTACTCATGATGGTCAACTGACAGATGGATGGTGTATGTTAGGTGTTGCAGAGCATGCTGGGTAAGTCATGTGACCCATTGGCGTATTACGCAACCCCCGCAAAGGGGGCGTTGGGCCCCCAGATAGCATGTCACATGCCATTTCAAAAACATTAAGAATTACAAGAAATTGGCTTTAAAACTGCAATATTTTCCCTCAGCCTCATGGCAAAATAGCAGGAAATTAGCTTAGGGATTCTTGAAAGTCAGGACAATCCTTGTCCAGCAGGGAAACGTTTTGTTATTTGAGCTTAACATTCACATTTAGGGGAGTTTTATAAGGAAGATATTTGTTTATGGAATTTTCTAAATACTTTCAATATTATTAATTTCCATGTAGGCTTTATGCCTGAAAAAATGCCCTGGTCTGGATCCCAATTTCATTTACATTTACATTTACATTTAAGTCATTTAGCAGACGCTCTTATCCAGAGCGACTTACAAATTGGTGCATTCACCTTATGACATCCAGTGGAACAGTCACTTTACAATAGTGCATCTAAAACTTAAGGGGGGGGTGAGAGGGATTACTTATCCTATCCTAGGTATTCCTTAAAGAGGTGGGGTTTCAGGTGTCTCCGGAAGGTGGTGATTGACTCCGCTGTCCTGGCGTCGTGAGGGAGTTTGTTCCACCATTGGGGGGCCAGGGCAGCGAACAGTTTTGACTGGGCTGAGCGGGAGCTGTACTTCCTCAGTGGTAGGGTGTAGGGCCTGTTTGGGTGTAGGGCCTGATCAGAGCCTGGAGGTACTGAGGTGCCGTTCCCCTCACAGCTCCGTAGGCAAGCACCATGGTCTTGTAGCGGATGCGAGCTTCAACTGGAAGCCAGTGGAGAGAACGGAGGAGCGGGGTGACGTGAGAGAACTTGGGAAGGTTGAACACCAGACGGGCTGCGGCGTTCTGGATGAGTTGAAGGGGTTTAATGGCACAGGCAGGGAGCCCAGCCAACAGCGAGTTGCAGTAATCCAGACGGGAGATGACAAGTGCCTGGATTAGGACCTGCGCCGCTTCCTGTGTGAGGCAGGGTCGTACTCTGCGGATGTTGTAGAGCATGAACCTACAGGAACGGGCCACCGCCTTGATGTTGGTTGAGAACGACAGGGTGTTGTCCAGGATCACGCCAAGGTTCTTGGCGCTCTGGGAGGAGGACACAATGGAGTTGTCAACCGTGATGGCGAGATCATGGAACGGGCAGTCCTTCCCCGGGAGGAAGAGCAGCTCCGTCTTGCCGAGGTTCAGCTTGAGGTGGTGATCCGTCATCCACACTGATATGTCTGCCAGACATGCAGAGATGCGATTCACCACCTGGTCATCAGAAGGGGGAAAGGAGAAGATTAATTGTGTGTTGTCTGCATAGCAGTGATAAGAGAGACCATGTGAGGTTATGACAGAGCCAAGTGACTTGGTGTATAGCGAGAATAGGAGAGGGCCAAGAACAGAGCCCTGGGGGACACCAGTGGTGAGAGCGCGTGGTGAGGAGACAGATTCTCGCCACACCACCTGGTAGGAGCGACCTGTCAGGTAGGACGCAATCCAAGCGTGGGCCGCGCCGGAGATGCCCAACTCGGAGAGGGTGGAGAGGAGGATCTGATGGTTCACAGTATCGAAGGCAGCCGATAGATCTAGAAGGATGAGAGCAGAGGAGAGAGAGTTAGCTTTAGCAGTGCGGAGCGCCTCCGTGATACAGAGGAGAGCAGTCTCAGTTGAATGACTAGTCTTGAAACCTGACTGATTTGGATCAAGAAGGTCATTCAGAGAGAGATAGCGGGAGAGCTCAACAGAAAAACTCAACAGAAAAAAACTGGCAATAATTTTATGGAAAATTATCTTATTATCTTAGTGTTTCTTGTACTAGCCCTATGTGGCTTTAAATAATATTTCTCTAAAAGATGTGTCTGGAAATTTGGTCAACTCCTAAGCGGGGTCATCTATACCATAAGGACACCCCTTATTCATGTCCTCATTACATGTAGTGCAACAAGACCATTAATGGTCTGTAAAGTTGACTTTTGATAGATTTAAACAAACAATATTGAAATCACCATGGTCACAACCATGAACTGTCAGCTCCATATGCCTGATAGATTACGATAGGATATTCATTTTGGTTCAAATGTCACATTTAATTAGGTTTTAGAGTTATAAAGTAACTTAGGAGAAACTAAATTGCTACTGTGTATACTACTTGAATGAAGTACAAAAATAAACATTTTGTGAACTCCGTAAACCATCAACTTGATCTGAATTTTGTCTAAAGTCAACAGAGTGCTGAAAGATATGACAGGAATGTTGTTTCTTTTGGGGATTTTCAAATAATTTTCCAGATTTTAAAAATGTTTTGTATTTAACTTTTGTTTTTAGAGGCAAAAATATGTCTGTTTTGAGTATCAGTTGTCAAGTCTGTCAGTGGCTTGTTAACTCCATCACTGATGGCTAACGCCCTTATTATACATTTTTTGTTGTCAATATTCTGACACAAATATTTTAATCACTGTTCTGCACCATATGCTTAAAAACAATTGAAGTAATTGCTGTGCTAGACCTAATGGATAATGTTGGCCTCATAAATGATAATGTCCTAAATGTAGAAAAACATGCCAAAATGCTAACTAAATGAGACCTGGAGCATTATACAGTGCTATAAAACAAAACAAAAATAAGTTTGGAGATTTGTATTACATATTTGAATAATCAAATGTTAGAATTAAACAACCAAGGCCTTTAAACACTTGTTGGATAATAATTGTAAGTGGAATGCCATGTATGGTGTCTGACAGAGTAGACATTATGAAAACATGTCATTTAAAAATAATAATAATAATAATAAAAATAGGTTGTTCCTTTACATGGTGTGATAGCTGATACTTTGGTCTATTAAAATATATATTGAAAATGCTGTTTTTTTTGCTGTTAAAATGCTCTTTAATAAAGTTGAGATTGTCCCGTCTTTCAAGAATCCCTGAGCTCTAAAACAGCAACATTTTTTCTCAGCCTCATGGCAAAATGTGTTAAATGGCATGAGATCAGCTATACAACTGCACATTTTTCTCTCTGCCCCATGACTGGGGTTGGGCGGGAGCCTTGCTCGGATCTTGCGGACTGTGCTACGGCCCTGATGTGATCCTGCTGTAAACTATGGTTTCCAGGCTCCCGACTGGTTCATGGTGTTACCCGTCTCCACCACGTCCCTGAGGGCAACTGCTCTTCAGGACTTCTCTGATGTCAGCACACAGTTGGACGAGGCGGACAACACCTGTAGATGGCCTGGCCTTGTTCCTGCACAGAGACAAGGCAAGGAGAAGAAAAATCGACTTCTTATGAAAAACTGTCATTTAGCATTTCAGTCGCTGAAATTTCTATCATTAACATTTCAGTCATTCGGCATTTTAGTGAATGACATTTCAGTCATTGGCTTAATGGGAAACTTAATAAAATAATTTTCAGTCATTTGGCAGATGAGTTTATCCACTGTGACTGATGCTGACAGTCGGGCCATTATGAAAACAACTTGTCTGTCTGGGCCATTGAGGCCCGCGTCCTCAGTCTCCTGCTATATGAATGGATAAGAAGAGACACACAGGAATACATGATAAACAACCTGCCCGCTCGACCCTATCCCCTCCTCTCTTCTCCAGACCATTTCCGGAGACCTTCTCCCTTACACCTCGCTCATCAACATCCCTGACCGCAGTTCCGTCTTCAAGAGAGCGAGAGTTGCACCCCTTCTGAAAAAACCTACACTCGATCCCTCCGATGTCAACAACTACAGACCAGTATCCCTTCTTTCTTTTCTCTCCAAAACTCTTGAACGTTCCTTGGTCAGCTCTCCCGCCCTCAGAATGACCTTCTTGATCCAAATCAGTCATTTCAAGACTAGTCATTCAACTGAGACTGCTCTTCTCTGTATCACGGAGGCGCTCCGCACCGCTAAAGCTAACTCTCTCTCCTCTGCTCTCATCCTTCTAGACCTATCGGCTGCCTTCGATACTGTGAACCATCAGATCCTCCTCTCCACCCTCTCCGAGTTGGGCATCTCCGGCGCGGCCCACGCTGGATTGCGTCCTACCTGACAGGTCGCTCCTACCAGGTGGCGTGGCGAGAATCTGTCTCCTCACCACGCGCTCTCACCACTGGTGTCCCCCAGGGCTCTGTTCTAGGCCCTCTCCTATTCTCGCTATACACCAAGTCACTTGGCTCTGTCATAACCTCACATGGTCTCTCCTATCATTGCTATGCAGACGACACACAATTAATCTTCTCCTTTCCCCCTTCTGATGACCAGGTGGCGAATCGCATCTCTGCATGTCTGGCAGACATATCAGTGTGGATGACGGATCACCACCTCAAGCTGAACTTCGGCAAGACGGAGCTGCTCTTCCTCCCGGGGAAGGACTGCCCGTTCCATGATCTCGCCATCACGGTTGACAACTCCATTGTGTCCTCCTCCCAGAGCGCTAAGAACCTTGGCGTGATCCTGGACAACAAACTGTTTCTCAACTAACATCAAGGCGGTGGCCCGTTCCTGTAGGTTCATGCTCTACAACATCCGCAGAGTACGACCCTGCCTCACACAGGAAGCGGCGCAGGTCCTAATCCAGGCACTTGTCATCTCCCGTCTGGATTACTGCAACTCGCTGTTGGCTGGGCTCCCTGCCTGTGCCATTAAACCCCTACAACTCATCCAGAACGCCGCAGCCCATCTAGTGTTCAACCTTCCCAAGTTCTCTCAGTCACCCCGCTCCTCCGCTCTCTCCACTGGCTTCCAGTTGATGCATCCGCTACAAGACCATGGTGCTTGCCTTGTGAGGGGAACGGCACCTCAGTACCTCCAGGCTCTGATCAGGCCCTACACCCAAATAAGGGCACTGCGTTCATCCACCTCTGGCCTGCTCGCCTCCCTACCACTGAGGAAGTACAGTTCCCGCTCAGCTCAGTCAAAACTGTTCGCTGCTCTGGCTCCCCAATGGTGGAACAAACTCCCTCACGACGCCAGGACAGCGGAGTCAATCACCACCTTCCGGAGACACCTGAAACCCCACCTCTTTAAGGAATACCTAGGATAGGATAAAGTAATCCTTCTCACCCCCCCCTTAAAATACTTAGATGCACTATTGTAAAGTGGTTGTTCCACTGGATGTCATAAGGTGAATGCACCAATTTGTAAGTCGCTCTGGATAAGAGCGTCTGCTAAATGACTTAAATGTAAATGTAATAAACAATTATCTTGCACAGCATTGCCTTCAGTTTGCCACAAACGGGCAGTTGTATGATAACCTAGAGAGGACCAGAGTTTGTGTGGACCCCAGAATATTGCCATGAGATGTATTGATATGAGACAGTGATATAGTGGTAAAATAAAAACAGGTGGATGAACGCTGATCGCCGTTCACGGTAAATAAAGTTCACGGTAAAGTTAAGCTCCATATTCTTTCAATGCATTTTTCTGCCGAAGGTAGGTAAACGCTTGTGCAAAATTAAAAATGTGTTTTCACGCATTTACTCAACTACACCACTGGTCATAGTACAGACTGTATGCTGGATGTACCATCTGTTACATACATGCACACACACACAAGTGCACTTACACAGACATTCACCGCGCATCATCGTAACACAGACAATCAAGTAGAGAGGGTGGTGCTGGAGAAGCGTCCAACATAGGAAACGTTGCAACAATATGTTCCAACTAGAAAGGTCAACCTTTCAGTAGAAAATGTTGCGGGACGCTAAAGCATTTATAACAGGGACTCAATCACTGATCCATGGAGGCCACTTTGACTCCCTACTTGGACACTCCCAGTACCATCTCCTCATCTTTAGGTATTAACGGCAGTTTCTATCTTGCTTTGGAAGGAACACACAATGTTCATGTATAGTGATTTGTGAAGGAGGACACAGAGGCTGCCTCTGCCCGATAACATTAATCTCCATCACCAGGTTTTAGAGTTATAAAGCAACTGAGGAGAAACTAAATTGCTACTGTGTATACTACTTGAATGAAGTACAAAAATAAACATTTTGTGAACTCCGTAAACCATCAACTTGATTTGATTTTTGTCTAAAGTCAACAGAGTGCTGAAAAATATGACAGGAATGTTGTTTCTTTTGGGGATTTTCAAATCATTTTCCAGATTTTAAAAATGTTCTGTATTTAACTTTTGTTTTTAGAGGCAAAAATATGTCTGTTTTGAGTATCAGTTGTCAAGTCTGTCAGTGGCTTGTTAACTCCGTCACTGATGGCTAACGCCCTTATGATACATTTTTTGTTGTCAATATTCTGACACAAATATTTTAATCACCGTTCTGCACCATATGCGGCAGCTTTCTATCTTGCTTTGGAAGGAACACACAATGTTCATGTATAGTGACTTGTCAAGGAGGACAAAGAGGCTGCCTCTGCCTCACATCCCTATAACATTCATCTCCATCACCAGAATCAAACGTTATATTTTATTTATTTCTTGTGCATTTTGCTATTTTCCTCATGACTCCTACATACTTTGTTGACTACAAACTTTCTTTACCCAACTGTGGGACAGACTGTTTGTTCCCACACTCGGGACTCTGACTCTATTGGTTACGCAGACTTTTGGCCTCCCGTCCTATTCTAACCACCTCTCGGCGGCTTTGTATTCATGTTACCTGATGAAATTGTGACAGATCTTGGGCTCAAACCCGAATCTCTGGTGGCACAGCTAGCACTGCGATGCAGTGCCACTGTGCCGCCCAGGAGGCTCTGACTCGCTTTCTTGATGTCTATAGTATTCTCTCGGGTATGCAATCTGGTTTCCGTTCAGGTTATGAATGTGTCACTGCTACCTTAAAGGTATTCAATGATGTCACCATTGCCCTTGATTCTAAGCAATATTGTGCTGCTATTTTTATTGACTTGGCCAAAGCTTTTGATACGGTAGACCATTCCATTCTTGTGGGCCGGCTAAGGAGTATTGGTATCTCTGAGGGGACTTTGGGCTAGTTTGCTAACTTACCTCTCTCAAAGAGTGCAGATCTGCAAATCTGCTGTCTCAGCCACTGCCTGCCACCAAGGGAGTACCCCATACCTCGATCCTAGGCCACATGCTCTTCTCAATTTACATCAACAACATCGCTCAGGCAGTAGGAAGCTCTCTCATCCATTTACAGTGCCTTGCGAAAGTATTCGCCCCCCTTGAACTTTGCGACCTTTTGCCACATTTCAGGCTTCAAACATAAAGATATAAAACTGTATTTTTTTGTGAAGAATCAACAACAAGTGGGACACAATCATGAAGTGGAATGACATTTATTGGATATTTCAAACTTTTTTAACAAATCAAAAACTGAAAAATTGGGCGTGCAGAATTATTCAGCCCCCTTAAGTTAATACTTTGTAGCGCCACCTTTTGCTGCGATTACAGCTGTAAGTCGCTTGGGGTATGTCTATCAGTTTTGCACATCGAGAGACTGAAATTATTTCCCATTCCTCCTTGAAAAACAGCTCGAGCTCAGTGAGGTTGGATGGAGAGCATTTGTGAACAGCAGTTTTCAGTTCTTTCCACAGATTCTCGATTGGATTCAGGTCTGGACTTTGACTTGGCCATTCTAACACCTGGATATGTTTATTTTTGAACCATTCTATTGTAGATTTTGAACCATTCCATTGTGACCCGAGCACCTTCTTCCACATGTTTGGTGTGTCTCCCAGGTGGCGTGTGGCAAACTTTAAACAACACTTTTTATGGATATCTTTAAGAAATGGCTTTCTTCTTGCCACTCTTCCATAAAGGCCAGATTTGTGGAATATACGACTGATTGTTGTCCTATGGACAGAGTCTCCCACCTCAGCTGTAGATCTCTGCAGTTCATCCAGAGTGATCATGGGCCTCTTGGCTGCATCTCTGATCAGTCTTCTCCTTGTATGAGCTGAAAGTTTAGAGGGACGGCCAGGTCTTGGTCGATTTGCAGTGGTCTGATACTCCTTCCATTTCAATATTATCGCTTGCACAGTGCTCCTTGGGATTTTTAAAGCTTGGGAAATCTTTTTGTATCCAAATCCGGCTTTAAACTTCTTCACAACAGTATCTCGGACCTGCCTGGTGTGTTCCTTGTTCTTCATGATGCTCTCTGCGCTTTTAACGGACCTCTGAGACTATCACAGTGCAGGTGCATTTATACGGAGACTTGATTACACACAGGTGGATTGTATTTATCTTCATTTGTCATTTAGGTCAACATTGGATCATTCAGAGATCCTCACTGAACTTCTGGAGAGAGTTTGCTGCACTGAAAGTAAAGGGGCCCAATTTTTCAGTTTTTGATTTGTTAAAAAAAGTTTGAAATATCCAATAAATGTCGTTCCACTTCATGATTGTGTCCCACTTGTTGTTGATTCTTCACAAAAAAATACAGTTTATATCTTTATGTTTGAAGCCTGAAATGTGGCAAAAGGTCGCAAAGTTCAAGGGGGGGGCGAATACTTTCGCAAGGCACTGTATATGCAGATGATACAGTCTTATACTCAGCTGGATTTTGTGTTAAATGCTCTACAACAAAGCTTTCTTAGTGTCCAACAAGCTTTCTCTACCCTCAATAAAACTTCTTAGGGCTAGATTAAATTGGAGGGAGTGCAATTCAAAAGAATAATCATAAAAATTATGGATATTAAACATTTATGTTGTTATGGTCTAATGTTGTTATGGTCTAATGTTGTTATGGTCTAATGTTGTTATGATCTAATGGTCTAATGTTGTTATGGTCTAATGTTGTTATGGTCTAATGTTGTTATGGTCTAATGTTGTTATGGTCTAATGTTGTTATGGTCTAATGTTGTTATGGTCTAATGTTGTTATGGTCTAATGTTGTTATGGTCTAATGTTGTTATGGTCTAATGTTGTTATGGTCTAATGTTGTTATGATCTAATGGTCTAATGTTGTTATGGTCTAATGTTGTTATGGTCCAATGTTGTTATGATCTAATGGTCTAATGCTGTTATGATCTAATGTTGTTATGATCTAATGTTGTTATGATCTAATGTTGTTATGATCTAATGGTCTAATGCTGTTATGATCTAATGTTGTTATGATCTAATGTTCTAATGCTGTTATGGTCCAATGTTGTTATGATCTAATGGTCTAATGCTGTTATGATCTAATGTTGTTATGATCTAATGTTGTTATGATCTAATGGTCTAATGCTGTTATGATCTAATGTTGTTATGGTCTAATGTTGTTATGATCTAATGTTGTTATGATCTAATGGTCTAATGCTGTTATGATCTAATGTTGTTATGATCTAATGTTGTTATGATCTAATGGTCTAATGTTGTTATGGTCTAATGGTCTAATGTTGTTATGATCTAATGGTCTAATGTTGTTATGATCTAATGGTCTAATGTTGTTATGGTCTAATGTTGTTATGGTCCAATGTTGTTATGGTCTAATGCTGTTATGGTCTAATGTTGTTATGGTCTAATGTTGTTATGGTCTAATGGTCTAATGTTGTTATGGTCTAATGTTGTTATGATCTAATGTTGTTATGGTCTAATGTTGTTATGGTCTAATGTTGTTATGGTCTAATGTTGTTATGGTCTAATGTTGTTATGGTCTAATGTTGTTATGGTCTATTGGTCTAATGTTGTTATGATCTAAGTCCTTTGCCTCGAATTTGCACACTCATGTTAACCAGCTGGTCTCAAATGCATTTCAATTAACAGCTGTATGAATTTGTCTAACCTCTCTAGGGGGTGTGGGACGATTGTCCCATGGTCCAGTAAATTGTTGAAATACTAGTATAAAAATTAATAAAACATACAGGTGTTATACATAAAGATGAACTTGTTAATCCAACCACGGTGTCAGATTTCAAAAAGGCTTTATGGCGAAAGCAAACCATGCGATTATCTGAGAACAGCGGCCCGGCAGACAAATCATTACAAACAGTAACCAGCCAAGTAGAGGAGTTACACAAGTCAGAAATAGAGATAAAATGAAACACTTACCTTTGATGATCTTCATATGGTTGCGCACTCACAAGATTCCCATTTACTCAATAAATGTTTGTGTTATTCGATAAAGTCTTTATATCCAAAAACCTCCGTTTTGTTCAGTAATTCACAGGATCAAAGTCACAGGTAAAAGAAAAATCCGAAAAGTATCAGTAAAGTTCTAGAAACATGTGGTCCTGTAGCTCAGTTGGTAGAGCAATTGTAATGCCAGGGAAGTGGGTTCAATGGGACCACCCATACGTAGAATGTATGCACACATGACTGTAAGTCGCTTTGGATAAAAGCGTCTGCTAAATGGCATATATTATTATTATATTATATTATATATTTATCTAATGTTGTTATGGTCTAATGTTGTTATGGTCTAATGTTGTTATGGTCTAATGGTCTAATGTTGTTATGGTCTAATGTTGTTATGGTCTAATGTTGTTATGGTCTAATGGTCTAATGTTGTTATGATCTAATGTTGTTATGATCTAATGTTGTTATGATCTAATGGTCTAATGTTGTTATGGTCTAATGTTGTTATGGTCTAATGTTGTTATGGTATAATGTTGTTATGGTCTAATGTTGTTATGGTCTAATGGTCTAATGTTGTTATGGTCTAATGTTGTTATGGTCTAATGGTCTAATGTTGTTATGGTCTAATGTTGTTATGGTCTAATGCTGTTATGGTCTAATGGTCTAATGTTGTTATGGTCTAATGTTGTTATGGTCTAATGGTCTAATGTTGTTATGGTCTAATGGTCTAATGTTGTTATGGTCTAATGGTCTAATGTTGTTATCGTAGAATGTATGCACACATGACTGTAAGTCGCTTTGGATAAAAGCGTCTGCTAAATGGCATATATTATTATTATATATTATTTAGGTACATACAAGTGTCTTATATCGGTTAAAAGCTTAGTCTTGTTCATCGAACTGCATTGTCTGATTTACAATAGGCTATACAGCGAAAGCATGCCATGCGATTGTTTGAGGATGGCGCCCCAAATCAAAATATTTTTCAACCAGCACAGGCTTCATAAAATCATAAATAGTGATTAAATATTCACTTACTGTTGGAAAATCTTCCTCTGATTTGCAATACAAAGGGTCCCAGCTATAACATGCATTTATATTAGAGGTCGACCGATTAATCGGAATGGCCGATTAATTAGGGCAGATTTCAAGTTTTCATAACAATCGGAAATCTGTATTTTTGGATGCCGATTTTTTTATTATTTATTTTTTTGCACCTTTATTTAACTAGGCAAGTCAGTTAAGAACACATTCTTATTTTCAATGACGGCCTAGGAACGGTGGGTTAACTGCCTTGTTCAGGGGCAGAATGACAGATTTTTACCTTGTCAGCTCTGGGATTCAATCTTGCAACATTACGGTTAACTAGTCCAACGCTCTAACCACCTGCCTCTCATTGCACTCCACGAGGAGCCTGCTGGTTACGCGAATGCAGTAGAAGCCAAGGTAAGTTGCTAGCTAGCATTAAACTTATCTTAGAAAAAACAATAAATCAATCATAATCACTAGTTATAACTACACATGGTTGATGATATTACTAGTTTATCTAGCGTGTCCTGCGTTGCATATAATCGATGCAACGCAGGGGGATGATTTAACAAAAGCGCATTTGCGAATAAACCACAATCGTTGCACGACAGTACCTAACCATAAACACCAATGCCTTTCTTAAAATCAATACACAGAAATATATATTTTTAAACCTACATATTTAGCTAAAAGAAATCCAGGTTAGCAGGCAATATTGACCAGGTGAAATTGTGTCACTTCTCTTGCGTTCATTGCACGCAGAGTCAGGGTATATGCAACAGTTTGGGCAGCCTGGCTCATTGTGAACTAATTTGACAGAATTTTACGTAATTATGACATAACATTGAAGGTTGTACAATGTAACAGGATTATTTGGACTTGGATGCCACCCGTTAGATAAAATACCGAACGGTTCCGTATTTCACTGAAAGAATAAATGTTTTGTTTTCGAAATGATAGTTTCCGGATTCGACCATATGTGTGTTATTATGTTATAATTAAGTCTATGATTTGATAGAGCAGTCTGACTGAGTGGTGGTAGGCAGCAGCAGGATCGTAAGCAAGCTTTCATTCAAACAGCACTTTCGTGCGTTTTTCCAGCAGCTCTTCGCAAGCACAGCGCTGTCTATGACTTCAAGCCTATCAGCCTAGTGGCTGGTGTAACCGATGTGAAATATCTAGCTAGTTAGCGGGGTGCGATGTGTTCCTAGTTCGAGCCCAGGTAGGGGCGAAGAGAGGTACTGTTACACTGACAATACTAAAGTGCCTATAAGAACATCCAATAGTCAAAGGTATATGAAATACAAATGGTATAGAGATAAATAGTCCTGTAAATACTATATTAACTACAACCTAAAACCTCTTACCTTGGAATATTGAAGTCTCATGTTAAAAGGAACCACCAACTTTCACCAATCCACTCGTTCAACATGCAGAGAAAGGAATCCAAAAAGCTACCGCTAAACTTTGTTTAAACAAGTCAAAATACGTTTCTATTTAAACCTCAAGTACCCTAAAATGTAAGTAAACTATAATATTTAATACGGAAAGATGTTGAATAGAAAAGCAAAATTAGCAGGTGCATGCCCTCTTCGTGGCGCACGCAGACTGATTTCCAACTCTGACTCCCAGTACTAAAACTCAAAATTCTTCCTCGTTTGGGAAGAAACAAGTCTGAAACCTTGAACAAAGACTGTTGACATCTAGTGGAAGCCATAGGAATTGCAATCTGGGAGCTGGATTTGGATATGACCTTATAAGTTCCATTGGAAAAGCATGAGCTCTCCAAAAAAAATAATTCAGGTTGGTTTTTCTTTGGATTTTCTCCTATCATATCAATTGTGTTATAGTCTCATACATTACTTTAACATTTCCACAAAGTTCAAAGTGTTTTCTATCCAATGGTACCAATTATATGCATATCCTGGCTTCTGGGCCTGAGTAACAGGTTTGGTAAGAAGAATGCCCCTCCTCTGACAGGTGTTATTACTACCTCTGAGGGTTGAGAGCTTGAGGTAGTCATCTCATACAAGTACTTGAGAGTATGGCTAGACGATGCACTGTCCTTCTCTCAGCACATATCAAAGCTGCAGGCTAAAGTTAAATCTACACTTGGTTTCCTCTATCGTAACCACTCCTCTTTCACCCCAGCTGCCAAACTTACCCTGATTCAGATGACCATCCTACCCATGCTAGATTACGGCGACATAATTTATAGATCGGCAGGTAAGGCTGCTCTCGAGTGGCTTTACCATTCGGCCATCAGATTTGCCACCAATGCTCCTTATATGACACATCCCTGCACTCTATACTCCTCTGTAAACTGGTCATCTCTGTATACCCTTCGCAAGACCCACTGGTTGATGTTTATTTATAAAACCGTTTTAGGCCTCACTCCCCCCTATCTGAGATATCTACTGCAGCCCTCATCCTCCACCCATTCTGCCAGTCACACACATCCCTGGGTCGCTCCTCTTTTCAGTTCGCTGCAACACTCAAACTGGACCGTTTTATGTCCATCTCTTCATTCAAAGACTCACTCATGGGCACTTTACTGACAGTTGTGGCTGCTTTTTTGGTTGGCCGTCATTGTAAATAAGAATTTGTTCTTAAACTGACTTGTGTAGTTAAATAAAGGTTAAATAAAACATATATATTTTAAAAAAAATACTAAGCTAGTTCATTCATCTAAATCCACAGCAGCAAACTCATAAAGCAATTGTGCACCGACCTATGGGACTCCCAATCACGGCCGGTTGTGATACAGCCTGGAATCAAACCACGGTCTGTAGTGACACCTCTAGCACTGAGATGCAGTGCCTTAGACCACTGCGCCACTTGGGAGCTCAACATCTATCCAGTCTTCAGATCAACTAAAGGGCATCATCTAGGGCTTATGGAAGGGGAAAATACACATTTTCGGGGTTTGGAATGTAGCCCAGGACAGTGTAATGTATTGTATAATTATCCACCTTGCTCTTGGTACTGATCTTACTGCTTTGGGAGCTGCTGCGATGCTTTTTGACCTTCCGGAACATTGTTCACCATGACACCAGCACTCCTCCAGCCCCCCAGCACCGTCTGGTGAAGACAAAGACATTAGCAACAGGTAGCCTAGTGATTAGAGTGTTGGACCAGTAACAAAAAAAGTTGCTTGATCAAATGCCCGAGCTGTCAAGGTAAAAATCTATGGGACTCCCAATCACGCCAGTTGTGATACAGCCTGGAATTGAACCAGGGTCTCTAGGCCACTTGGAAACCCCAGTACACAGGCCAAGTAAAGTGAATTGGCTTGTGGTCTACAGAGAATGAGACGAACCCATCCACTTAGAATATAAATTGTGAAGACAGTGATACATGTATTACTAAGTTATTAGGAGATCAACAGCTGCCACAAAGTGAACACAAACTATTCAATTACTGTATACTATCACTCCCATTACAACTCCAGAACTTTGTCCAATTTATTCAGAAGAGGCTATGGCACACGCGCACTTTCTCTTGATCCACTAGGCTGCGCGCCTGAGCCTGAAATGATGTCTGGAGTCGGCTGGGCCTCAATGAAAAACCATTGTAAATTGCCAAACTTTGTCAATGAATGCCATGTGTAACGGAAACCCGTTGCTAGGATAAACAATTTACCCCACCCATAACCGTATCGACTTATCTGCTCAAAAAGGTTGAAATTGTCGTGTATTTTGAAAAACCATTGCGGCAAACTGGAGCACTAAGCACAAATACACACGGCATACCTCAGTTTGGAACTTGTTCTATGCCGCTGGAACGGCTGGTCAGTTATGGCTATTTTGGGTTGTTGTTTATCAAAGTAGCAGGGCTGGGGTTCTTTCTGTGGAAGCAAGACTCGCATAGACATTTCACTTCCTTTGCAGCTCCACCCAACACCACTTTAAAGGGGAAGTAACTTAGTTACAGTTACAATATTTGACACAATGCATCAACATGAATGGTTACTTCTATTTCAGGTGCCCCCAACACGAGTCTATAGTGTAACGCTGCTTTTTATAGTGATTGAATCGAGCGCTAAAACTAAAACGTCTAATAAGCGAATGTATGTCCAGTAACTATCAATCAAAATATACAAAACGTTTTGAACGATAAGCAAATAATTTAATTATGTCGGAACAAATTATGGGATGGTTTTCTTTCTCTGTGATGCTCTTATCATAGAGGTGTAGGGCAGGAGGTGGGTATTATGGTGGTTATTACCACTTGCCATTCAAAGGATGTCCAGATGTAGTATGTTTTGCAATTAAATTAAAACTAAGTGTATAAGTAGTGTACCTGCAATTGTGCCACAAAAGCACTATGCAATAATGGGATGGCTTTCTTTCCCAGTAATGCTCTTATCATAGAGGTGCAGGACTGCAGGTGCTTATTCAAAGGCAGGCAAATCATGGTAGGTTTTTGTGGCCCTTTTAAGCATTTAACATTTTTCCATCTGAACATGTATGTTTTGTAAAGTGGGTAACACTATAGGCTAACACTTGCAGGTATAATGCTTTACAACCTGTTGGATGTTTTGTGACCCTATGACCCTACTATGTGTTACTGGGTAAGCTGAAACACCTCACAGGAGATGTAGAGGAGTTGGATTCTACTGGGTCAGCTGAGACACCTCACAGGAGATGTAGAGGAGTTGGATACTACTGGGTCAGCTGAGACACCTCACAGGAGATGTAGAGGAGTTGGATACTACTGTGTCAGCTGAGACACCTCACAGGAGATGTAGAGGAGTTGGATACTACTGGGTCAGCTGAGACACCTCACAGGAGATGTAGAGGAGTTGGATTCTACTGTGTCAGCTGAGACACCTCACAGGAGATGTAGAGGAGTTGGATACTACTGGGTCAGCTGAGACACCTCACAGGAGATGTAGAGGAGTTGGATTCTACTGGGTCAGCTGAGACACCTCACAGGAGATGTAGAGGAGTTGGATTCTACTGGGTCAGCTGAGACACCTCACAGGAGATGTAGAGGAGTTGGATACTACTGGGTCAGCTGAGACACCTCACAGGAGATGTAGAGGAGTTGGATACTACTGGGTCAGCTGAGACACCTCACAGGAGATGTAGAGGAGTTGGATACTACTGGGTCAGCTGAGACACCTCACAGGAGATGTAGAGGAGTTGGATACTACTGGGTCAGCTGAGACACCTCACAGGAGATGTAGAGGAGTTGGATACTACTGGGTCAGCTGAGACACCTCACAGGAGATGTAGAGGACTTGGATACTACTGGGTCAGCTGGGACACCTCACAGGAGATGTAGAGGAGTTGGATACTACTGGGTCAGCTGAGACACCTCACAGGAGATGTAGAGGAGTTGGATACTACTGGGTCAGCTGAGACACCTCACAGGAGATGTAGAGGAGTTGGATACTACTGGGTCAGCTGAGACACCTCACAGGAGATGTAGAGTTGGATACTACTGGGTCAGCTGAGACACCTCACAGGAGATGTAGAGGAGTTGGATACTACTGGGTCAGCTGAGACACCTCACAGGAGATGTAGAGGAGTTGGATACTACTGGGTCAGCTGAGACACCTCACAGGAGATGTAGAGGAGTTGGATACTACTGGGTCAGCTGAGACACCTCACAGGAGATGTAGAGGACTTGGATACTACTGGGTCAGCTGAGACACCTCACAGGAGATGTAGAGGAGTTGGATACTACTGGGTCAGCTGAGACACCTCACAGGAGATGTAGAGGAGTTGGAGGGGGGGGGGTTAAAGTGTGAGTGTCAATTCTCGAAAAGCATTGTTTTGTTTTTTCTTAAAAAACATGCCCCTGGTGCATGAGGTTGGCATGGTAATGGTGGAGGTAAACAGACATTATTTTGCAATCTGGGCCTTTGTACATTTGGCACCAAACAGAAGAAAATGGACTGGAACATGGAGGGATTACCTTTTCTGTTGCAAATGTGAGTGGACCTCCAACACAACAGTAGTGATTGCATCATCATACATGTCATAACGGGTTAGCAATCCACTAATAGATGACATAGAAACATGGATGAAAAACTGCTGTTTCTCAACAATCTCACACATCACAGTTGTTCACTGGGCCAAAACTCTTCTCCAGCAGGTGTCATTGTTTTGTTTCTTTCGCTCATCAAGCGAGGAGTTTTTGTATGGAAGTCAATGAGAGAGTGTTGGAATTGGTCAACAATATATATTCTGCAAAAACTCAGCAAAAAAAGAAACGTCTTCTCACTGTCAACTGTGTTTATTTTCAGCAAACTTAACATGTGTAAATATTTGTATGAACACAACAAGATTAACAACTGAGACATAAACTGAACAAGTTCCACAGACATGTGACTAACAGAAATGGAATAATGTGTCCCTGAACAAAGGGGGGGTCAAAATCAAAAGTAACAGTCAGTATCTGGTGTGGCCACCAGCTGCATGAAGTACTGCAGTGCATCTCCTCCTCATGGACTGCACCAGATTTGCCAGTTCTTGCCGTGAGATGTTACCCCACTCTTCTACCAAAGCACCTGCAAGTTAGCAGACATTTCTGTGAGGAATGGCCCTAGCCCTCACCCTCCGATCCAACAGGTCCCAGACGTGCTCAATGGGATTGAGATCCGGGCTCTTTCGCTGGCCATGGCAGAACACTGACATTCCTGTCCTGCAGGAAATCACACACAGAACGAGCAGTATGGCTGGTGGCATTGTCATGCTGGAAGGTCATGTCAGATTGAGCCTGCAGGGCGGGTACCACGTGCCCATAGGCAACGTTGTTGCCGGTGATGTCTGGTGAGGACCTGCCTTACAACAGGCCTACAAGCCCTCAGTCCAGCCTCTCTCAGCCTATTGCAGACAGTCTGAGCACTGATGGAGGGATTGTGCATTCCTGGTGTAACTCGGGCAGTTGTTGTTTCCATCCTGTACCTGCCCCGCAGGTGTGATGTTCGGATGTACTGATCCTGTGCAGGTGTTGTTACACGTGGTCTGCCACTGCGAGAATGATCAGCTGTCCGTCCTGTCTCCCCGTAGCGCTGTCTTAGGCATCTCACAGTACCGATATTGCAATTTATTGCCCTGGCCACAACTGCAGTCCTCATGCCTCCTTGCAGCATGCCTAAGGCACGTTCACGCAGATGAGCAGGGATCCTGGGCATCTTTCTTTTGGTGTTTTTCAGAGTCAGTAGAAAGGCCTCTTTAGTGTCCTAACTTTTCATAACTGTGACCTTATGATCACGTACACATATTTATCTGATTTTACTGCGGGTGTAGCGAATAGCTTGTGCATCCCGAAAGGTTAAAGAACACACATCCACCAGGTCCACTACATGACCAAAAGTATGTGGACACCTGCTCGTCGAATATCTCATTGGAGTTGGTCCCCCCCCTTTGCTGTTATAATAGCCTCCATTCTTCTGGGAAGGCTTTCCTCTAGAAATTGTAACATTGCTGTGGGGACTTGCTACCATTCATCCATAAAAGCATTAGAGAGGTCGGGCACTGATGTTGGGCGATTAGGCCTGACTCGCAGTCGGCGTTCCAATTCACCACAAAGGTGTTTGATTTGGGTTGATGTCAGGACTCTGTGCAGGTCATTCAAGTTCTTCCTCGCCAATCTCGACAAACCATTTCTGTATGGACCTCGCTTTGTGCATGGGGGCATTGTCATGCTGAAACGAGAAAGGGGCCTTCCCCAAACTGTTACCACAATGTTGGAAGCACAGAATTGTCTAAAATGTCATTGTATGCTGTAGCGTTAAGATTTCCCTTCACTGGAACTAAGGGGCCTTGCCTGAACTATGAAAAACAGCCCCAAACCATTATTCCTCCTCCATGAAACTTTACAGTTGGCACTATGCATTGGGCTAGGTAGCAGTCTCCTAGCAGCCACCAAACCCAGATTCATACATCAGACTGCCAGATGGTGAAGCATGATTCATCACGCCAAAGAACGCATTTCCACTTTTCTAGGGTCCAATGGCGACAAGTTTTACACCACTACAGCGGACACTTGGCATTGTGCATGGTGATCTTAGGCTTGTGTGCGGCTGCTCGGCCATGGAAAACCATTTCATGAAACTTCCATAGAACAGTTCTTGTGCTGACGTTGCTTCCAGACGCAGTTTGGATCCCCATTAGCCGACGCCAATGGCGACAGCTGGACTTACTGGGGTCCAACACATAATGGGGCTTCAAACAGATGTTGCATTATGAGGATGAATGCTGTAGTGTCTGTGTTGCTGTAGTGCTGACATTACTTTATCTTTACCCCCCGCCCCGCCCCAATTTCGGTCTTGTCTCATCGCTGCAACTCCCCAACAGACTTGGGAGGCAAAGGTTGAGTCCTGCGTTCCCCGAAACATGACCCACCAAACCGCACTTTTGAGAAGGGCAACCAGTTTGTGGCCCAGCTCCTGGAGCTGCCCTTCATCCTGCCTTAGCAGGGTCTACGTCTCCCCAGTGTGTGCCAAGAGAATGGAAGGGCAGAGAGATGAACCATCCGGTCCACTAATGGGAAGGGATCGGTTCTATAAGGGTAGTAGGGGCTGGTAATGGGATAGGCCAGGGGGTACAGGATTGAAAGGAGTGAATCGGTCTTCATGCCATTACAAAATGGAAATGTATAACACATTAAAAAAACATGTTTAGATTTCCTGAGACCTGTGTTGAAATGCACAATAAATATATTTTTTAAATAATGTTATTCTTGTTCCACTGTAAGCATGAGGGCACATTTCAAGTTGGTGTACACATTTATTAGCATAGAGGCATTTATTTATTCATCCAGCTAATTTAATACACCCTGAAAATGAAACATAGGACACAGGAAGAATATGTGATTCAAGGAGTTTCCCCCTCACATCTCCTACAGAGCTAATACTATGGACTTAGGTACATGCTAAAGATGTATCCAGACCATACTAGTCCAAAGTCATAGCAAAGCTGCAGAATGCCCTTGACCCACAAGCAAGACACATATTCTCCCTTTCATCAGACTGAACATATAGAAGTACTTATTGCCTAATATACAGGAAACGGTGAACAGACAATATAAAACTATATTTTAGCGTAACGTTCCACAAGCCGATATGTATTCATTTATCATTGGCACACGAATACTCCAACACCAAGTGGTGCTTAGGACAACACTTCCCATGCCAGCTAACAGGCAACATTAGTAAACATGAGTTCCAGCTGGGTGATAGACATATTCCCTTTGCTTACAGGACATACAGTGCCATCAGAAAGTATTCACACCCCTGGACTTTTTCCAGGTTTTGTTATGTTACAGCCTGAATTTAAAATGGATTCAATTGAATGTCATCACTGGCCTACACACAAGTTTAAAAAATATATATTTTACAAATGAATGAAATGAATAGCTGAAATGTCTTGAGTCAATAAGTACTCAACCTGTTATGGCCTAAATAAGTTCAGGAGTAAAAAGGTGCATAAGTCACATAAGTGGCATGTGCAACATGATTTTTCAATGACTGCGTCATCGCTGACGGATTCAACCAAAGATCAGGGAGGTTTTCCAAAAAAAGGGCACCTATTGGTAGATGGGTAAAAATAAAAAAGCAGATATTGAATATACTTTTGAGCATGGTGAAGTTTTTAATTCCACTTTGGATGGAGTATCAATACATACAGTCACTACAAAGATACAGGTGTCCTCCCTAACTCAGGGATTTCACCATGAGGCCAATGGTGACTTTATAGCAGTTAAGAGATTAATGGCTGTGAGAGGATAAAACTAAAGATGACAACAACATTAGTAGTTACTCCACAATACTAACCTAATAGACAGAGTGACAAGAAGCCTGTACAGAATAAAAATATTCCAAAACATGCATCCTATTTGCAACAAGGCACTAAAATAATAATGCAAATAAATGTGATAAAGCAATTAACACTTCGTATTCAGGACAAGAAGTTGTTTGGAGTACCACGCTCCATATTTTCAAGCATAGTGATGGCTGCATCATGTTATGGGTATGCTTGTAATCGTTAAGGATTTGGAGATACGCAAAATTGAATGGAGATACGCACAGGCAAAATCCTAGAGAGAAACCTGGTGTCTGTGGGAAAGCAGACTAAACTGGGAAATGAATTTACCTTTCAGCAAGACAATAACCTAAAACACAAGGTCAAGTCTACACTGGAGTTGCTTACCAAGAAGACTGAATGCTCCTGAGTGACCAAAAATCTATGGCAAAGACCTAAAAATGGTTGTCTAGGAATGAACAACCACTAATTTGACAGAGCTTGAAGAATTAAAAAAAAATAATAATACATTTTTAAAAAATGGGTAAATGTTGCAGAATCCAGGTGTGGAAAGCTGTTAAACAGACTCAAAGCTTTAATCACTACCAACGTTGATTCTAACATGTATTGACTCAGGGGGTTGAATACTTATTCAAGATATTAGTATTTGATTTTTCATAGATTTTTTTTTCTTTGGACAATGGCAATTAAACCTTTTGAATCCAACTTTGTAACAACAAAATGTGGAAAAGGTGAATGGGGTGTGAATACTTTGTGAAGCCACTGTATAACTAGAGAAATGAGGTGAGATATAAAACAAAAATACTCAACTTATCAAATAAGGCACTAGTCTTTTTTTCAGATTAAAAAAACAGAAGTTGGTCTACAAACATCTGACTGCATAGAATGTCTGCACTGCTCTAACAGTCCCTCATCATCCAATGTTTTGAGTAAATTGTCAAATAAATGACTTGCATGATTGCAAACTTCAGATTGAAGATGAAAAGGTTAATAGCCCATTGTACCAGCATAAGGCCATACACAAATATCAAAACGGTTCATCATTATTTCACTACAAATGAAACAGAACCAATACTTCAGTGGAGACACACAGTAGAACAGATAAATTGATGTTCGGTAGGCCAAGGTCCGATGAAGCGCTCCGATTTGACCAAGTATCCAGCCCAGCCTAACTACTAGCTTCGTTTACACAGGCAGCCCAATTCTGATCTTTTGGTCAATTATGGGCAAAATATCTGATCGGTCAAAAGACCAATTATTGGCAAAAGATCAGAAATAGACTGCCCGTGTAAACACAGCCTGACACTCAGTGCCTGTTTGGTTGCAATTACTATAAAATAATTCCTTCCTCTGCAACATTACAAACTTTTTAACAATACCCTTTGGCATCCATTTCACAGCTGAATGACTTTGTCGATAGTTGTAATGTTAGGCATCACCCAAAATAATTGCAAAAATTTCAAACAGATGAAGTTCAAACTTGGAAGACAAACCATGGTGATAAGGACTAGAAACATATTCACAACCAATTAACAAGGTAAAAAACATGGGAATATCAGAAATAAAAGGCAAATAATTAAAAACATTGTCTTACTGACGTGACAATGGAAAGATGACATTAACAAGGTCCAATGCAGTCATTTTTAATCATTTCTGGCTAACAATTAAAGCTGCAATATATTCGTTTTTTGGGCAACCCGTCCAAATTCACATAGAAAAGCGTGTTTACAAATCTGTCATAATTGATAGCAAGTCTAAGAAGCAGTAGATCTGTCCTAGGTGCACTATTTCTATGCTTCCTGTTCTTAAGTTTCATTTTTGCGTCCTACTTTCGATTCTGTACACCAACTTCAAATAAAATACTTTGGGCAGTGGTGTAAAGTAAAAAAAATATTTGAAAGTACTACCTAAGTAGTTTTTGGGGGGGTATCTGTACTCTACAATTTATATTTGACAACTTTTACTTTACTACAATCCTAAAGAAATGTACTTTTTACTCCATACACTTTCCCTGACACCCAAAAGTACTTGTTACATTTTGAATGCTTATCAAGAGAACATCCCTGGTCATCCCTACTACCTCTGATCTGACGGACTCACTAAACACATGCTTCATTTGTAAGTGATGTGTGCACCTGGCTATCCGTATAAAAAATGGAAATAATAAAAATAACAATCCTAAAAAACGGTGCCCTGTGCTTTCCTTAATATAAGGAATTTGAAACTATTGACTTTTAATACTTAAGAATTTTGCTAGGACTGTCTGGGTGTGGTCTGAGTAGGGAGGGGAACACTAGCTGTTGGCGGAGAGGCTTGGAACTCTTCCTTATTGGACTATTAACTAATTAACTGCCAGGCAGGCCAAAACTCAATCCCACCAAAACAGGCTGACACTTCAGGCTCTCTTTTTAAACAGCTCTCACACTAAAAAGGATATCATCATTTTCAAAGTATTATTCTAACCTCAGTGTGGAAATACATATAAAAACAGGAATATCACATTGTTGACTGCACTGGGCCTTTAAACATTTAAAATAACACATTTTTCAGTTATTTGACCTTAGCATGATTCCTTTTAACACTGGCACTCTAACCCACCCACATGCGTAACCAATAGCCGTAGAGTCGCGGCAGTGGTAAATCAACTGGCCCAGCTGTCAATCAATCAACCCATTCTGACAGCTGTTAGTCAAGTCATTCAAAATAACAACTCCAAAGACTGTCTGGCCTGTATCGGTCTGTCTGGCCTGTATCGGTCTTCCTGGCCTGTATCGGACTGTCTGGCCTGTATCGGTCTGTCTGGCCTGTATCGGTCTGTCTGGCCTGTATTGGAGTGAGTGGTGCCAAATAAAGCACTTGGCTTTGACTCTTGAAACTAACAAGGCACAGATTATTTCTTCCCCACAACACACACAAATCATCCAGTATCTAGGCTATTCTAAACTCCAGTCACTTGCATCAGAGCACTACTACTCACAAACACCTACTGTTTTGGTTGTATGGGAGTCTTCCAAATTGACCTTATAAAATCTAGGATGTAGCCAACCCCACAATGCTTTATTTAAGAGCTCTACTAGAAACGGTGTTGTTATATATATATATATTTATATATATATTATATATTTATATATATATATTTGCCATTTAGCAGACGCTTTTATCCAAAGCGACTTACAGTCATGTGTGCATACATTCTACGTATGGGTGGTCCCGGGATGTACCCTGGCGTTACAAGTGCCATGCTCTACCAACTGAGCTACAGAAGGACCACATGTGCTGTGTAACCAGTATTCCAGTCCCTTCTAGGAGTGGATGTTTGTGTGTACTATAACAGTGTGTGTGTACTATAACAGTGTGTGTGTACTATAACAGTGTGTGTGTACTATAACAGTGTGTGTGTACTATAACAGTGTGTGGGTACTATAACAGTGTGTGGGTACTATAACAGTGTGTGTGTACTATAACAGTGTGTGGGTACTATAGTTTAGTCATGTATGCATGCTTCTTCTATATGTGGTGTGTCTGTATGCATGCATCTATCTAATCTAGCCTATGTTCACTCGTGTAAAATTGTGTGTGTACACACGTGTGTTTGCATGTACATGCCCATGGCTGTGTGTATGTGAGTATATATACAAACATGTTCCCTCAGCACTGAAAACGCTTTACTGTTCACCATACAGGTTTGCCTCGAGGCGGGGCTTGTCGTGGCTGCCCGACCGTGGCGTGCTCCGCTCTGCCGTCAGGTCCTCGTAAGACGACTTGGTGGTGTTGGAGCCTCCGGGTGGAGGGAAGTCGTCTTCATCCGTGTCGAGGTGAGAATCGCAGCTGGGATCCTCCTGTATGGTGGCCATCCGCGGGCCCTCCCCCACCACGATCCCCCCACTTCCCGGGCCAGAAGCCAAGCCTGGGGCACTGATGCTGCCTGAGGCAGGTGGGCCCGTTGGGGGTAGAGAAGGGAGGGAGTGGAGAAGAATCCGAGTGCCGGAGGAGGTTGGAGGCGTAGATGGCTTGATGACGACGACAGAGGCCGTCTCGAGGCTGCTCAGCATCTCTGCTTTCTGAGGGGGGGACAGGAGGACAGCAGGGTCAGGTTTGTGTTTGACTAATCCACTGCCTGACTGTATCCTTTTGAACTCAATTCAGTTGATCTTTAATGGTCTGGTCACACCATTACAACTGAATAGCCCAAAAACAAACAACTCAGACACTCTGGCTCCAAACAAGGTCTACACTCTGCCTTTTATAAAGACAAGGCTCTTCTCCTCACATACATCACGCATCCTTGTGACACGCCGGCAGCGTGCACCCTGGCCCCGCCCCCCCCCAAACCCACTCCCCTAAAAGGTGGAGCTGTACTAAATACAGGTACCTTCACCATCTGCTGCAGTTCCACGAGGGGCCAAGGCTTTATTTCACCAGGAAAGTCATATTGAGATGTATTTTTCAAGTGAGCCCTGAGGCCATCAGACGTACTACCGTCTGGAACTCATGTCGCTTCTGGGCCAACTACAGCCCAGTTTCAAATTCATTCCTAAACTCTTGCCCCTAGGCACTTCGTGTAAACGTGAAAAGATTCTATGGGTAATAGCATATGGTTGTCACGCCAACTTGCTCTCTTACAGACTTGGTGGAATCTTCACCCCATACTGCTTACAACTATGAAGTCCTTTCAGATCTAGGGGATCTGGGCTAGAGTCAGGCTCAACAGGGGGATCTGGGATAGGGTCAGGGTTAGGCTAGGGCTGTTGCAGTGGCCGTATTACCGCCACACTGGCAGTCATGAGTCATGACTGCAGTAGAATTTGACGTGACCGTTGAGTCATGGTGATATCCTCTTATCCACTCTGGACATGTATTGGTAGTACCCAACTCACTAATGATCATCAGGTCGCTAATGGCCTGGTACTCAGGACTCGATTGTCCCTCTAACCACTCTGACATCAATGTAATACAATCGAAAATCACAACAAACATCATCAAAACACTGCTTTTAAAACTCAACTTACTGTGATTGATCAATTTGAAGAGAGTTCAACAACAGTTTGAAAACGGAAAACATGGTTGTTGTGGATGTTCTTTTAAAGCCTAACACAACTAAAATGGACAGCACTTTCTAAGGGTGTCATGTTTGTCATTTATTATCATGTCTTGTCCCTGTGCTCCCCATTCTATTCGTTTCCCTCTGCTGGTCTTATTGGGTTCTTTCCCTCTTTCTATCCCTCTCTCTCCCCCTCCCCCTCTCACTCTCTCGTCTTCTCTCTATCGTTCCGTTCCTGCTCCCAGCTGTTCCTATTCCCTAATCATCATTTAGTCTTCCCACACCTGTTCCCGATCCTTTCCCCTGATTAGAGTCCCTATTTATTCCTTTGTGTTCCGTTCCTGTCCCGTCGGTTCCTTGTTTAGTATTCACCATGCTGTGATTGCGTTTCGCCCTGTCCTGTCGTGTTTTTGCTGTGATTGTGTATCGCCCTGTCCTGTCGTGTTTTTGCCTTCATCAGATGCTGCGTGTGAGCAGGTGTCTCTGTCTACTACGGCCTGCGCCTACCCGGCGACCTGCAGTCTGTGGCCGCTTCTCCAGTTATTCCCCTCTACAGACTAGAGGATTTCTGTTATTCCCTGTTTGGACTTAAATAAACTCTGTTTCTGTTAAGTCGCTTTTGGGTCCTCTATCACCTGCATGACAGAAGGAACCGACCAAGGAATGGACCCAGCGACTTCAGACGCTCGTTACACTGCCGTCAAGATCCAAGGAGCCATGCTCGGCAGACACGAGCAGGAATTGTCTGCATGCCGTGGAGAACCTGGCCGCTCAGGTTTCCGCCTCTCTGGACAGTTCCAGAGTCTCGTCTCGCCACCTGTTACTTCCTGGCCTGCCGAGCCTCCAGAACCTAGGGTTAATAACCCACCTGCTGCTCCGGGCAGCCCATGAGTGCCGTGGTGAGAAACCCAACACATGATTTCACTCCTTACTGGTCGAGAATGGGGCACAGCTATCTGGGAGGCAAGGGCTGATTGCTCTAACAAGTTCCAGAACAGTGATCCAGAGTTTTGGTCTTCTAGGGCCCTGGCTTCCTTATGCCAAGGTGAACCCATAACGGATTATTCTTCCACTGGCCTGTGAGTGGAACCGAGCCTCCAGAACCTAGGGTTAATGAGATTCCTCAGGTTCCTTCAGATGTGGACTCTTTGAAGCACTCTGGACAAGGAGAGGGAACCACAACACAGTTGCTGGACATTTTGTTAATTCATGTCCAGTAAGAGGCCAGAGCCCATCGGCGGAGGGCTACTTGGCGCTCTACTCAGGTCTCTTCATCTAGATCTTACTGGTCCATCTACGCTGGCCGGTTCGACTGGGGCACAGCTATCTGGGAGGCAAGCCTACGGTTTGCCTTAGATGCATCTTCCCAATCAAATTCCAGAACTTTAAAGTATCTGAAGATGATTTTCCGTTCACCGTTTACACCTGTTTTTTGGGTCATCCCTGTTCAAGGGAATTCTATCCTATCCTGGCGTTTTGTCATGTGAAGTGTTTAATGTCTGCCATCCTCCGCTTCTTCTGTCCCACTCTCTGAGGGTTGTTTCATGGACAGTGAGTGGAACTGAGACTCTTTTTTGATTTTCCGTTCACCGTTTACTGAGGAACCTGGGACCGGAGGAATCATGATCTGCGCACGGTCTTCAGTCGGTCCCGAGCCAACTCCTTCCTCCTCACCGGTCGTATGATTGTAGTATTGATCTCCTTCCGGGGACCACTCCTCCTCGAGGTAGACTATACTCTCTGGGCTCCCGAACGTAAGGCTCTCGAGGATTATTTGTCTGTGTCTCTGACGCCGGTACCATAACCAAAACTCACTCCGTTAGGGCATTTTGAGTACCGGGTCTGACATCAATGTTAATATCAATATCCTGATTTTTTCTCCGTCACTCGAGATTCATGTTCAGCACGTTCGACGTGTTCTACAGCGCCTTTTAGAGAAAAGAGAAGTGCTCTTTTCATGTCTCCTCCGTTACTCAACAAAGGCATTCAGATGGATTCCCCAAGCTGTCAGTGATTGGCCCGTTCCATCACGTGTCGAACGCTTTTAGGTCAAAGGGAGCTTTTGATCTTCTAAAAGAACGTTTTACGTCCGCTCCTATCCTCGTTACTCCTGACTCACTAGACTTCATTGTCGAGGTTGACGCTTCAGAGGTAGGCGTGGGAGCCATTCTATCCCAGCGCTTCCAGTCTGACGATTGTCGCCATCTGAGCGCAACTATGATGTGGGTAACCGTGAACTGCTGGCCATCCGCTTAGCCCTAGTTAATGGTTGGAGGGGCAAGACCATAAGAACCTTGAGTACATCCGTTCTGCCAAACGACTTAATGCCCGTCAAGCTGTCCGGGTAGAAGAACACCAAGCCTGATGCATCCCGTCTGTTTAGTTCTTCTGTGGCTTCTACTGATCCCGAGGGATTCTTCCTTATGAACGCACACTGCGTCGCCGCGCTTGTCCTAGTAACCTCCTTTTCGTTCCTGTTTCCACTCGTCTGGCTGTTCTTCAAGGGCTATGCTTCATCCCGGTGTTGGAGGCCTCTGTGGTTGTTTGTGGCTGGTTCGGACTGAAGACCGCTCCCCATTCCTTCTCGCCCATGTTTGCCTTAGACTTCATTTCCCAGGTATCAAGACTTGAGAGCCGCCAATAAACGCAGGATTAAGAGTCCAAGGTATTGTTGCGGCCAAACATTCCTCTTTTGACAGCTTTCCGTAAGTTGACTCCGCGGTTCATTGGTCCGTTCCGTGTCTCCCAGGTCGTCAGTCCTTGTTGATGTCTCCTGTGTTAAGCCCTGTTTAATTCGCACCCCCCGTTTCCCTCCCCCCTCCCGTCCTTGTCGAGAGCGCACCTGTACATAAGATCATGGACATTTCGGGGACGGGGTCACCAATACCTTGTGGATTGGGAGGGTTACGGTCCTGAGGAGAGGAGTTGGGTTCCGTCTCGGGAACCGTTCAGCATGTCTTGTCCCTGTGCTCCCCATTCTATTCGTTTCCCTCTGCTGGTCTTATTGGGTTCTTTCCCTCTTTCTACAATTCCCCTAATCATCATTTAGTCTTCCCACACCTGTTCCCGATCCTTTCCCTGATTAGAGTCCCTAAATTCACCATGCTGTGATTGCGTTTCGCCCAGTCCTGTCGTGTTTTTTGCCTTCATCAGATGCTCTGTGAGCAGGTGTCTCTGTCTACTACGGCCTGCGCCTACCCGGCGACCTGCAGTCTGTGGCCGCTTCTCCATTATTCCCCTCTACAGACTAGAGGATTTCTGTTATTCCCTGTTTGGACTTAAATAAACTCTGTTTCTGTTAAGTCGCTTTTGGGTCCTCTATCACCTGCATGACAAAGGGGATGATTAAATCAAAACATGCAAATAGAAAGTGACGGAACAGGTCATTGTAACTCAAATATCCCAGTTACTATTATTTATCTTTTATTTCAAAATGTAAAGTGTTGGTCCCATGTTTCATGAGCTGAAATAAAATATCTTAGAAATGTTCCATAAGCACAAAAAGCAAATTTTTCTCCAATTTTGTGATCAAATTTGTTTACATCCCTGTTAGTGAGGATTTCTCCTTTGTGAAGATAATCCATCCACCTGACAGGTGGCATATCAAGAAGCTGATTAAATAGCGTGTTGGGGACAATAAAAAGCCACTCTAAACTGTGCAGTTTTGTCACAACACAATGCCACATATCTCAAGTTGAGGGAGAGTGCACTTGGCATGCTGACTGTAGGAATGTCCACAAGAGCTGTTTCCAGATAATTTAATGTTAATTTCTCTACAATAAGCTGCATCCAAAGTCGTTTTAGAGAATTTGGCAGCACGTCCAACCGGCCTCACAACCACAGACCACGTGTAACCAGGCCAGCCCAGGACCTCCACATCTGGCTTCTTCACCTGCAGAATCGTCTGAGACCAGCCACCTGGACAGCTGATAAAACTGAGGAGTATTTCTGTCTGTAATAAAGACCTTTTGTGGGTGGGCCTATTTCCCAAGTGTGGTGGGCTCTCTCATGAATCTGATGTATTTAGGTGAGCGGACACCTGGGGCAATTGATTTGTGAGTTGCATTGTTTAAAGTGGCTAGTAAAAAAAAAAATTCCTCAGTAAAAGGCACATGACAGCCCGCTTGGAGTTTGCCTAAAGGCATTTAAAGACTCTCAGACCATGAGAAACAAAATTCTCTGGTCTGACGAAACCAAGACTAGGAAACTAGTCAGGATCAAGGCAAAGATGAACGGAAAAAAGTACAGAGAGATCCTTAATGAAGTCCAGAGCGCTCTGGAGCAGGTTCTTAGACTGGGGCGAAGGTTCACCTTCCAACAGGTCAACAAGCCTAAGCACACAACCAAGACAATGCAGGAGTGGCTTCGGGACAAGTCTCCGAATGCCCTTCAGTGTCCCAGCCAGAACCCGGATTTGAACCCGATCTAACATCTCTGGAGAGACCTGGAAATAGCTGTGCAGTGACGCTCCCCATCCAACCTGACAGAGCTTGAGAGGATCTGCACAGAAGAATGGGAGAAACTCCCCAAATACAGGTGTGCCAAGCTTGTAGTGTTAGTTCGCCACGATGGCCTATTTATTGCCTTACCTCCCTAATCTTACTTCATTTGCGCACACTGTATATAGACTTTTCTACTGTGGTATTGACTGTACGTTTGTTTATTCCATGTGTAACTCTGTGTTGTTGTTTGTGTCGCACTGCTTTGCTTTATCTTGGCCAGGTCACAGTTGTAAATGAGAACTTGTTCTCAACTGGCCTACCTGGTTAAATAAAGGTGAAATAAAGAAGAAGACTCGAGGCTGTAATCGCTGCCAAAGGTGCTTCAATAAAGTACTGAGTAAAGGGTCTGAATACTTATGTAAATGCAATATTTACATTTTTTATTAAAAAAATTTTTTTAAATGTTTGTGCTTTGACATTATTGTGTGTAAATCGATGAGGGAATAAAATGATTTAATCAATTTTAGAGTCAAGTCAAGGGGTCTGAATACTTTTCAAATGCATCGTAGAAAAGAGGAGAATATATTCTTTCTAATGCTGTTAACTTCCTTTCTCAAATTCTAATATTGAGCAAATTACACACTCACTGGCATTTGACATAGGCTTTGAAAAAGCACCCATGAGTACTAGGCATGGCAAATGCCTTGGCTGATGGTAAGCTTTCTTGACTTACGACTCTATTTAATCCGTATCGCACCAGTTCAGCTTTACAGCATGATTGAAAGGCAATATTCCTTCGTTAGACTGCATTCACGGTAAACGCTGCATATGTCGGCTCAAATCGGAAATTACATTTACATTTCTGTCATGCAATCTGTAGTCCTTAAAAACATCTTGCCAACACATGGCCGACCTTTGACTAACCAGCTAAATGGCTGCTATGTGTTTTCAGTTACCTATCTACATAAAAAGGGCTGTTAGTTTACAATTACTTTTCTAATTATAATGTGGAGAGGTCAAAATAATAAATCTACCAAATCTATTAATTACTTCTCCTTGCCGTTCACCTGAAAAGACCTGCTAACAAAAGACCTTGCTAACATATGATGGTGGTCCCTGGGTCTCCGGTTTGCCTGGACAGGGGTCCCTGGCAAGAAAAGACAACATGCTCTGTAGTAGTCGGAGTTCTCTAAAAGGGATAGCGTGTAATAGTGAGTGTGACTTCAAAGTTCAAACCTAGAACATGTGGACAGTGGTGAACATGGGAGGGCATAGGACTTATGTTGGGGAAGTTCATGGCATAGTCATGACAGACTTATGTTGAGGAAGTTCATGGCATAGTCATGACAGACTTACGTTGGGAAGTTCATGGCATAGTCATGACAGACTTACGCTGGGGAAGTTCATGGCATAGTCATGACAGACTTACGCTGAGGAAGTTCATGGCATAGTCATGACAGACTTACGCTGAGGAAGTTCATGGCATAGTCATGACAGACTTACGCTGAGGAAGTTCATGGCATAGACAGACTCATGACAGATAGTCATTACGCTGAGGAAGTTCATGGCGCTGATTCATGACATGACAGACTTACGCTGAGGAAGTTCATGGCATAGTCATGACAGACTTACGCTGAGGAAGTTCATGGCATAGTCATGACAGACTTACGCTGAGGAAGTTCATGGCATAGTCATGACAGACTTACGCTGAGGAAGTTCATGTTTTATCATGACATGACAGACTTACGCTGGGCTTGGTGTTCTCATACTCCTTCTCCAGATTTTTATCCTAAACAGAAAGCATGCCATTAATGTATCAGCAATAGACATGAATGTGTCTTAAATCAACCATGTGGTGGGCTTCAAATATCATTATACAACATGCCAATATGAAGACCCTTTTATCCAAAGCGACTTAGTATCATCCGTGCATACATTTCACTTATCGGTGGTCCTGGGAATCGAACCCACTATCCTGGCGTTGCAAGCGCCATGCTCCACCAATTGAGCAACAGAGGACAACATGTAAAGACAGACATGCTCAGTAAGGTGTCTCACCACACAGTGCACCAGGATACTGAGAGGGATCCAGAAAATCAGAGAGAACACCACCACTGAGGCCACAATGTTGTCTGCTAGGAACTTCCCTACAAGAGGGAGACCGAGAGAAAAAGACAAACTCCAACCAGCCTTTCAAATAAACTCCAAGCTAGTCCAACTGGACCTCCAAGCTAGTCTAACGCCAACATTGCATCCCAACTCACCGAAAGTGTTGATGTCCAGCTTGTCGATGAAATCCCACAACCTCTCGATCACATCCTGGACTTGCTTCATGCATTTGCCCTGAAACAAACAGACAAATCAATATATCATAATAGTCAGCCAATTTAAATAGAACGTGGTAACACTCCCTGTAGGACCAATACCATCTATTTAAAACATTCACTTTGTGTAAAAATTTATTTTATTATTCTTTTCAAATGGATTTATTGATGTGATGTGTTGAAACTCTGAATACAGGCCGAGTCCATTCAGTGTGTAGAGGACCCTTCACCTCTACTCACACTGAATGGACTCGGTCTGTACGCTAATGGAAGAGGTCAGTCACTCACGCCCTCATCACAGAAGCCCACGGTGCAGGGTTTCCCCTTGCGCAGGTACAGGAAGTTCTGGTCCTTTTTGACGAAGGGAGTGCAGGTGCCATTTTTGTCCCGGCAGCAGACCTTACACGAATTGACCAGCTCTGGGAGAGTAAAGGGAGGTCAGTTAGGTTCAAAGACAACCTGGTGCTATACTATTTATTATCTGTATCTTTCTCCAAATGTCCTTTACAGTGCCTTAATATCCCTTGACTTATTCCACATTTTGTTGTGTTACCCCCTGAATTCAACATTTATTATTAAATAGATTATTTTTTCCTTACCCATCTACACACACAATACCCCATAATGAAATGTTAGCACATATATTGAAAATTAAATACAGAAATATCTCATTTACATAAGTATTCACAACACTACAAACTGAGCTCTGGTGCATACAATTTCCTTTGATCATCCTTGAAATGTCACTACAACGTGATAGAAGTCCACCTGTGGCCAATTCATTTGTTTGGACATGATTTAGAAAGAAACACCTGTCTATCTATACAAGGTGTCAGTGCAGAAACTATACCATGAAGTCCAAGGAACTTTTCTTAAATCTCAGAGAGAGAATTGTGATGAGGCATATATCTGGGGAAGGGTATAAAACTACTTCTAGAATGTTGAAAGTTTCCAAGAGCACAGTGTTCTCCATCATTGGGAAAGTAAAACATATGGAACTACCCAGACTGATTAGAGCTGGCCATCTGACCAAACTGAGCCTCCGGGCAAGAAGGACCTTGGTCATGAAGGTGACCAAGAACCCAATGACCACTCTGACAGTACTACAGAGTTCATTGACTGAGATGGGAGAACCTGCCAGAAGAACAACAGTCTGTACAGCACTCCACCAATCTGGAAGAGCGGCAAGACGGAAGCCAGTCCTAAAATAAGAAACACATGACAGCACGCCTGGAGTTTGCAAAAAGTCACGTGAAAGACTCAGAGCACAAGGCAAAATGGTCTGATTGAAAAATGTCATTCTCTGGCCTGAATGCAAAGCCAGGCTCTGCTCATCGCATGTCTAAAACCATCCCTACCATGAAGCATGGTGCTGGCAGCATCATGCTATGGGAATGCTTTTCAGTGGCAGAGACTGGGAGACTGGTGAGGATAGAACAACCTTAGACAGTGTCAAAGATTTATATTCCAACAGGACATTGACCCCAAGCATACAGCCAAAGGCAAAGCTGGAACGGCTTCAGAACAATAATGTGAATGTCCTTAAGAGGCACAGCCAAAGGCCAAACTTGTATTCCATTGAAAATATGTGGAAAGACTTGAAGATTGCTGTTCACTGCCAATCTCCATCGAACATAACAGTGCTTGAGAAAATCTGCCAAGAATAAATGGGAGAGAAGACCCAAATCCAGATGCAAAGCTGATACAGACATACCCAAGACGACTCAAAGCTGATACAGACATACCCAAGACGACTCAAAGCTGATGCAGACATACCCAAGACGACTCAAAGCTGATGCAGACATACCCAAGACGACTCAAAGCTGATACAGACATACCCAAGACGACTCAAAGCTGATACAGACATACCCAAGACGACTCAAAGCTGATACAGACATACCCAAGATGACTCAAAGCTGTAACCGCTGCTAAAGGTGCTTCTATAAAGTATTAACTCAGGGGTGTCCAGAAACTCAAAATGTCCAGACATTTCTTTAAACATGTTTTCATGTGGGTGAGAAAAAATAAATTGAATCCATTTTGAATTCTGTCTGTAACACTACAAAATGTGGAATAAGTCAAGGGGTATGAATACTTTCTGAAGGCACTGTACAGTATATTGGCAGAAATCAAATTTAAGGCTTTGCATTTCGAACATTAATTTATTCTTGAAGCTTCAAATCAAATAATGAACAAAACCTTTAATGCAAAGATATTGGGTCCACCCATAGAGATAGAAATACAACTATAGAGAGGCTCTATGAGTACACCATGGTACTGTACAGTGGTGTATGTGAGAGGGTTGTACCATTACAAGCACATGGCTGCAGGTTCTGCACAGCCTCACAGAAGGTCATGCACTCCCCGTCGCTGCACCTCCCGCTGTCCACACAGATGGTATTGTCCGGAGCGTTGTCTGGGTTTGGGCACTCACTGCTCTTACCTAAGGTTTTGAGAAGGTGGTGGGGAGAAAGGACATCAAAGAAATTGAGAATCTCCCTCAGGGAGTCAGTCAAATACCCAAACTGATGTCTCAACAGCAAGACCTGGAGACCTAGCCAGCTAGAGGATGTTTATCCAAAATATCACTTACATAGCAGATAATGGTTAGTTGTCCGGTTGAACAATAGTATATTTATTTTTCTTTAAACAGGGGTGAGTCCCATTGAGAACAACATATTTTACTAGGGAGCCCTGTATTACAAAGCATCAATGATCAATAAAAAATAAATCACATCGGTCTGTTTAGTCGTGGCTATCCTGTGTATGAACAGTAGAGGAGGTTACCTGTGCAGAGGGACATGCCTTTACAGGTGGCGTTGATTGGCTCCTGGCACGGCTTGCCTGCCTGCTGAAACTTGCAGTTCTTACAGCATGGACTGTTCCTGTCACTGGATGTACCCGGACATAGAACACAATAACTTCAGTTTCCATGTGGGGAATGTCACTAAGCATCATAGTAGTGTGAATGCACTGGCATGGTGATGATAGAGAGGAAGGTTACAGGATAGTATGTTCAAGGTCCAATGCAGCCATTTTTATCTCAATATCAAATAATTTCTGGGAAACAATAAAGTACCTTACTGTGATTATTTTCAATTCAAATGGAAAAAAATATATTAAAAAAACATGTAAATAGCTTCTTAGCAAAGTGCAATTTCTCAAGCAAGAATTTTGCTAGGACTGTCTGGGAGTGGTCTAAGTAGGGAGGGGAAAACTGAAAATGAGCTGTTATTGGCAGAGTGGTTTGGAACTCTCTCTTATTGGTCTATTAACTAATGTACCGCCTGGTGGTGTCACCAGGCAGGCAAAAACTGCCAAAAGAGGCTGACATTTCAGGCTGTCTTTTCAAACAGCTTTTACACTAAAACGGCTTCTTGGTCATTTTCACAGTATTATTCCAACCAGTGTGAAAATGTATAGAAAACACAGGAAGGAAAAAATTATAATAATCACATTTTTGAGAGCACTGGGCCTTTAAACACACACAAAAGAACTGTAATGTCAATTTACTTTATTAGTTTACTGTATATTATGAAATTGACATGATTCTGTATGTAACCATGTTGTAACTTCTACATGACACTGCAAACTACATTTCCCCAAGGGGACAATAAAGTCAGCCAGTAAGTAAAGAAATGCAGGAATTCACTGAAGCCTTTGTAAATGTCATCCTGCCATATGAATTACTGCACTCAGAGGTGGCGGGTTTCTACCTGCACTGGGACTCGGGCCTGAACTTGCAGTCGGCGGAGCAGCACTGGTCGTCGTTGAGGTGCAGCAGGCCCGGGTCACACTCCTCCCCTTCCTCAACGCGCAGGTTCCCACACACCTTGCTGTTCCTCTCCTTGAAGCAGATGGGAGCCTTGAGGCGCAGCGTCTTCCCTATGGAGATCTTACTGCAGTTGGAGAAACGCTGTGGGGAGAAGACAAATATAAAGGAAGGGAGGAAGGAAAGAATATAAGCTAAATGTCATGTGAGCATATATGAGTCATTTGACAGAAGATTTGAAGCACACAAGAGCATTACCTTGTTATTGTAGTGGTCCCCGCTCACAGCGATGGGGTACATGACAAACTTGCCCCCGTGGTCATCGCTAGGGGCGCAGTAATGCATGCTGTCAGGGTCGTGCTCAGCTCCAAAGTTGTGGCCTAGCTCATGGGTTGTCACCAAATCTGCTTCCTGGTGATGGGAGAAAAAAAGAAGAAAAAAACGTAATGCTTGGAAACCATATATTGACTTGCAACAATTAATAAAGGAATGACATATCTATTATCTTTGGGATATAAAAGCATGTAAATATCTGAGGAGCAGTGACCTGAAGAGGGTCTTGTAAGGTCTAAGTCATTAATATTAGTGATGCATACGGCTGCCTACTCAACCCATGACCCAACACAATGTGCCCCACAGGTTATTCTATCCATGTGTCATTAGACAACATCTAAAACCATCATCTTGACTGAGTACTGCCCATCACCTGACCTATGACCCAGAAAGATGTCATGAATTATGCAATACAGGGAGTTGTTCAGTCCTGGTTCTAGTTTATTCGATAGAGGGTGCAGAAGCCTTAGAAATAGCATGGCTGGATTCAGATACTCAATGAGGAACCTACCTTGGTTAGAATGGTTTTGCCATAATTCTTAGTGCTGGTTAAACCAGTGTTGAGGAAACTGGGGTTCTTAACGGAACTAGATGGAAAGAAAGCTGCAGAAAACAAAAAGAGAACGCCAGGGTAGTGGGTTCGATCCCCGGGACCACCCATACGTAGAATGTATGCACACATGACTGTAAGTCGCTTTGGATAAAAGCGTCTGCTAAATGGCATATATTATTATTATTATTATTAAATCAGACTAGAAATATAGGAGAAATATCTTGAGAATCTATCACACCATTATCAAAACACTCATGATAGTTATTTGATCAGAATTGAGAGGACCTCTGTGAGAGGCTAAGCCTTACGTTTAGGACAGAGGCCCCCCATAGCCTGGGCTTTAGAAGGGGCCACATAAGCCAAGCCCAGTGTCCCCTCATCAAAGTCCTGATAGGTGAACAGGTGGGCAAGGCACACAGTGCTAGCATTGTCCGCTATGTCCGTGCTAAATTGCTGCAGAGAAAAGAGGTATTGAAAAATGAATGAGAAGAAAATACTAGTCATTACAAGCCAAAAGTATCCCCAGGGTGAGAGTGTTTGTTGTCAATCATGTTAAGGCCCGTTCAAGTAAATGTTATTGAAGAGTCTACAACATAAAGTTCATACAGTGACCCCCCCAGAAATGTGTCCTCATGTATTCCCTACCTACAGACAACAGAACACTGTACAGGCTACACAATGTAATGGCATCTGAGTAGATTAGAGTCAGTAGCAGTGTCTCACTTCCAGCAGTTTCTTGACGTCCCACACCTCCTTGCCTTGGATGGGGCTTCCATTCATGTTGTAGTGGGTCCAGTCCGGCCCAGCCTGGCCAAGCGGCGCTCTGGTCGGCTCCTTGTTGATGATGATCTACAACCAGGACTTTACAACTTCTTAAACCCAATTAAGGTTACAGCACGTACTACAGTCCCCATAATGCTCTGCACAAGATATTATGGTCTGGAGAAGATATGGATCATAGACCGCCACATTTATTCAGTGAGGCGCTGGTTTCGTAGTAGACGCAGTGTTGCCATTCATTCCCACACAAAGAGCTTCCACGGTCTGCTCCAAAAATGCTTTTACAATTAGGGTACTACAGTTATGCTCAGCTTAATTTCTTAACCCAGCACTGACACATAACACACTGAGCTATGGTGTCACTAGTGATATGGAATGATTGGCATGGAAATGACAACGCCAAATGACAACATGCCAAATATTTGCTTACAACTACTACAACAATACAACTACTACCAACTCACACACACAGTCAGCAAATAGTCCCACCTGTTGGATCTGAACACCGTATCCTGTAAACTCATCATCCCAGGTTGTGTTCCTGTACATGTCGTCCACTCTGTCAATCAACTCAATCTGGGGGAAACAGACAGTATTAAGCACAAACCCAGATGATGCCTGTTCCTGAACAGTGGTTCGTTGCAGCACTACACAATTCCAAATGGACCTCATGGCTCTACTTTCAGGCACTTCATGAAGGTTTAAAACACGTGTCAAACTCATTCCACGGCGGTGTCCGCAGGTTTTCACTCCTCCCTTGTAATTGATTGATGAATTAAAGGTCACTAATTAGTATAGAAATCCTCTCACCCACTTGTTTAAGTCTTAATTGAAAGGGAAAAAACAAAAACTAGCAGACACTAGAGCTGTGTTCGAATACTCACACTAACCCCATTACGCATACTATTTGTGATGTAAATTAAGTCTGTAATATGATTATTTGTCATAAACTCAGCAAAAAAGAAACGTCCTCTCAATGTCAACTGCAGCTGTATTTCCACACTATGAGGTTGGAATAATACTGTGACTTTTTTGAAAATTATGATAATGCCCTGTTAGTTTAAGAGCAGTTTGAAGAGAACGCCTGAAATTTCAACCTGTTTTGGTGACATCACCAGGCAATAACTTAGTTAATAGACAAATAAAAAGAGTTCCCAACATTGTTGGTAAGTCATATATTAGGCTTCAGATGGACCTGCAAACTATATTGTTAGGGGATCTGAAAAACCATGATCAGTCAATGGGAAATATCATTAGTCTTGCGTAAAGTATTTATTTTTAAAGCAATATCGATAGAAATGTTACAAATAGGGAGGTTCAGGAGCCTCGTAAGACATCACAGTAAAATGGAGGAATGTATTGCACAAGGAAATTGCTAAATGGTGTTATACTGGGAAAGATGGGTTAATCTGTGGACATGGGAGGGCTGGAGTTATACTGTGAAAGATGGGTTAATCTGTGGACATGGGGGGATTGGAGTTATACTGTGAAAGATGGGTTAATCTGTGGACATGGGGGGATTGGAGTTATACTGGGAAAGATGTGTTAATCTGTGGACATGGGGGATTGGAGTTATACTGGGAAAGATGTGTTAATCTGTGGACATGGGGGGATTGGAGTTATACTGGGAAAGATGGGTTAATCTGTGGACATGGGAGGATTGGAGTTATACTGGGAAAGATGGGTTAATCTGTGGACATGGGGGATTGGAGTTATACTGTGAAAGATGGGTTAATCTGTGGACATGGGGGGATTGGAGTTATACTGGGAAAGATGTGTTAATCTGTGGACATGGGGGGGATTGGAGTTATACTGGGAAAGATGTGTTAATCTGTGGACATGGGGGGGATTGGAGTTATACTGGGAAAGATGGGTTAATCTGTGGACATGGGAGGATTGGAGTTATACTGGGAAAGATGGGTTAATCTGTGGACATGGGGGGATTGGAGTTATACTGGGAAATATGGGTTAATCTGTGGACATGGGAGGATTGGAGTTATACTGGGAAAGATGGGTTAATCTGTGGACATGGGAGGGTTGGAGTTATACTGGGAAAGATGGGTTAATCTGTGGACATGGGGGGATTAGAGTTATACTGTGAAAGATGGGTTAATCTGTGGACATGGGAGGGTTGGAGTTATACTGGGAAAGATGGGTTAATCTGTAGACATGGGGGGATTGGAGTTATACTGGGAAAATGGGTTAATCTGTGGACACCGGAGGGTTGGCGTTAAAATCACAATGAATGGTGGATTGGCCACTGTGGGTGAAAATTCAGCACTTGAAAAAAGAGGAAAATGGGAATATATGTATAATTATTTAACTACATACAGTATAATGTGTACATGAAGTATTGTTGTCCCTTAGTTTAGTATAACCAGGGTAGGGATGGTAGGGGGAAAGTATAAATAAATAAAAAGGGGATTAGAAATGATACAAAACAATTAAATTGATAGAACCCACAATCTGCAATATTAAATCTTTATTTGGTACATAAGACACTTACTATAGTATTTTTTTTATTTAACCTCTTGAGATGGGAATACCTGTTTTTTATTACTTTGTTCTCATCATGAAAGAATGTTAAAATTAGGTGAAATAAAACTTTTTTCCCATCAAATTACACCACCCAAAAGATTTTTTTGGGCACTGATCATTTAGACAAATCACAGGTACTCACTCGCATCTTTCGAATTTCGGAAGAGGAAAGGACATTTGGCCCATAGACTTGCCCAGAAACTGGCTGCAAGTTTCCCTTTAGAGGGGTAAATACTTCGCTAGTCTCGTTAGTATCCTTTCTAACACGTCGCCCCGGAAAACTTCAAAATCGAACATCCGACACAATAATGCAAGATTTTAGATCGGGTATCTGAGGTTAGTTTGGGACTCTCACCAGGTAGTTGAGTGTAATGCTCTCCTCTCCGCGGCCCATGTGTTTGAAGAAGCGGTAGTCAGCCACCAGGGCTAGAGGACAGGTGTTCTTCTTGTGGTTGTGGGTCACTCTCTTCTCTCTGTGGAGGGAATCTATGATGGGAGGAAGGAAGGAGAGGAGGAGAGAAACACTGTAAGAAGTCACAGCTGGGAGAATGAGTGAAATGAGGCCAGCACTTAAGTTCCAACTGTTCGGTGCCCTTGTATTCACATTCCGTTTGCCTATGAACTGATTTCATGCAGTATACTATACAGTGGCAAGAAAAGGTATGTGAACCCTTTGGAATTACCTGGATTTCTGAATAAATTAGTCAAAGAAATTTGATCTTCATCTAAGTCACAACAATAGATTAAGCACACTGTGTTTAACTAATAACACATAAATTATTGTATTTTTCTTGTCTATATTGAATGCATCATTTAAACATTCACAGTGTAGGTTGGAAAAAGTATATGAACCCCTAGGCTAGCGACTTTTCCAAAAGCTAATTAAAGACAGGAGACAGCTAACCTGGAGTCCAATCAATGAGACGAGATTGGAGATGTTGGTTAGAGCTACCCTGCCCTATTAAACAAAAAAATGTTTAAAAAAAAAAAAAATGGAATTTGCTAGTCGGTCACAAGAAGCATTGCCTGATGTGAACCATGCCTCGAACAAAAGAGATCTCAGAATAATTTTTGTTGACTTGCATAAACCTGGAAAGGGTTATGAAGGGGTTAAACCAAGGCCTAATACCTTTAAAAAGGTTAATAAATTGTGTTATGATAAACTATAAGGCCTCTTCAAGGAGACCTGTGTGTGTGTGTGTGTGTGTGTGTGTGTGTGTGTGTGTGTGTGTGTGTGTGTGTGTGTGTGTGTGTGTGTGTGTGTGTGTGTGTGTGTGTGTGTGTGTGTGTGTGTGTGTGTGTGTGTGTGTGTGTGTGTGTGTGTGTGTATTAACACCTGTTTTGAGTGTTGTGCCCTTCAGACACTATCAGAAGGCGGAAGCCGCCTGTAACGGCGTTCGTCTGTTGAAGAAAGAGAGTCGGACCGAAATGCAGCGTGTTGGTTACTCATGACTTTAATGAAATGAATCGCGGTACATGAAATAACTTATAAAGACGAAAACAACAAAAGGAACGTGAAACTTATTATAGCCTATCTGGTGAATACTACACAAAGACAGGAACAATCACCCACGAAATACAAAGCGAAACACAGGCTGCCTAAATACGGTTCCCAATCAGAGACAACGAGAATCACCTGACTGATTGAGAATCGCCTCAGGCAGCCATGCCTATACAACACCCCTAAACAGCCGCGATCCCAAATACTACAAACCCCAATACGAAAAACAACATATAAACCCATGTCACACCCTGGCCTACCCAAACATATAACAAAAACACAAAATACAATGACCAAGGCGTGACACCGCCTACATTCATACTCCTCCTGTCTGGGCCCCACCTGGCTGAGGTTCTGAGAATATGACTGGTTTCCTGAGAACACAAGGCTGCCGCAGGCCTGATGAAAACAGTCACCTGTCAGAAGATGCTTGGACTCGTTCACTTTGTTATGCCTCCATTCTTGTGATGAAAGGTCAAGTTTCGGTCAAACCCAATTCTGAGCTTTTAATTGCTTACCATATGGTTGCTGCTGTCAGGGGAAGGTTAGATTTATTAAAATGTTGTTGCCAGGGAAACTAACACAAGGAGGACTGGGAGAGGCTATATGAGTTACAGGATGTCTTAAGACACTTTGCAGAACCTGGGGAGAGCTTCATATACTGTATTCTGTACCAACTTCTGCCTACAATTGTATTACTAAAATATCATTTTAATACTTAAACAGAGTCGGTGTTTCCTTTCTACTACCAATATATAAGTTTGACAATTATATAGACCTGACCATCTGTTGAAGAAATTGACCAATATTTACAAAAGTATCTCTAAAAGCCTTGATGTTCATCAGTCCATGGTAAGACAAATTGTCTATAAATGGAGAAAGTTCAGCACTGTTGCTACTCTACTTGGGAGTGGCCGTCCTGTAAAGATGACTGCAAGAGCACAGTGCAGAATGCTAAATAAGGTTAAGAAGAAGAGAGTCAGCTAAAGACTTACAGAAATCTCTGAAACATGCTAACATCTCTGACGATTCTACAATATGTAAAACACTAAACAAGAATGGTGTTCATGGGAGGACACCACGGAAGAAGCCACTGCTGTCAAAAAAAAACATTGCTGCACATCTGAAGTTCGCAAAAGAGCACCTGGATGTTCCACAGCGCTTCTGTCAAAATATTCTGTAGACAGATTAAAGTTGAGTTGTTTGGAAGGAACACACAACACGTGAGAGAAAAAAAAGGCACAGCACACCAACATAAAAACCTAATCCCAACTGTAAAGTATGGTGGAGGGAGCATCATGGTTTGGGGCTGCTTTGCTACCTCAGGGCCTGGACAGCTTGCTATTGTCGACGGAAAAATGTATTCCCAAGTTTATCAAGACATTTTGCAGGAGAATGTTTGGCTATCTGTCTGCCAATTGATGCTCAACAGAAGTTGGGTGATGCAACAGGACAATGACCCAAAACAGAAGTAAATCAACAACAGAATTGAGTCCTGACCTCAATTTAAAATGCAGTGGCATGACCTCGAGAGAGAGGTTCACACCAGACATCCTAAGAATATTTCTGAACTGAAACAGTTTTGTAAAGATGAATGGACCAAAATTCCTCCTGACCGTTGGGCAGGTCTGATCCGCAACTACAGAAAACATTTGGTTGAGTTTATTGCTGCCAAAGGAGGGTCAGACAGTTATTAAATCCAAGGATTTACATACTTTTTCCAACCTACACTGTGAATGTTTATACGGTGTGTTCAATAAAAACAAGAAAACGTCAAATAGTTTGTGTTACTAGTTTAAGCAGACTGTTAGTCTTCTGTTGTGACTTAGATGAAGATCATATCAAATTGTATGACCAATTTATGCAGAAATCCAGGTAATTCCAAAGGGTTCACATACTTTTTCTTGACACTATTTGTTCAGAAGACTAAAATTAAAAATGTAAGATATAGGCCCAGCTGATGAATTCTTTACTATAGAGTAATTTTCAGAACTGTCAGATTTCCAACTTTGTGTTTAGTCAAATGAATCAACAACACTTATTCTAGGAGGAGGAAGACTGGCTGTGTGGCTTGTAGGATTCATCATTACAGGAATCTGTAATCAAAATAGCAAAGCACTACTTTCGGAATAAACGTTTTTATTAACCCTTATTTGAAATTCACAGGTTATTCCATCTGTAGAATAATAGCTTCTGCTCAGCTCAGAAGCCACACTGTACAGCATGTGTCAATTCAAACTAACTATGTTAATTCCCTTCCGACTACATCCATTTGGAGTGGGCCTGGTGTATCATACGTAGTGTGTGTCTTAGGCTACACATCACTGTCAGCAGCCCCCCCCCACAAAGACAAGTCAATCATGTGCTCTCCTTCCCTCCAGAAGACCTCAGATTCTTCTGTAGAGAACCACAGCATGTGGGTGTACTCACTATGGCTTCCCCTCCGTGTATTACATACAACAGCTCTCATGAATTCTAATGCTTCTGTAGAGAACCACAGCATGTGGGTGTACTCACTATGGCTTCCCCTCCGTGTATTACATACAACAGCTCTCATGAATTCTAATGCTTCTGTAGAGAACCACAGCATGTGGGTGTACTCACTATGGCTTCCCCTCCGTGTATTACATACAACAGCTCTCATGAATTCTAATGCTTCTGTAGAGAACCACAGCATGTGGGTGTACTCACTATGGCTTCCCCTCCGTGTATTACATACAACAGCTCTCATGAATTCTAATGCTTCTGTAGAGAACCACAGCATGTGGGTGTACTCACTATGGCTTCCCCTCCGTGTATTACATACAACAGCTCTCATGAATTCTAATGCTTCTGTAGAGAACCACAGCATGTGGGTGTACTCACTATGGCTTCCCCTCCGTGTATTACATACAACAGCTCTCATGAATTCTAATGCTTCTGTAGAGAACCACAGCATGTGGGTGTACTCACTATGGCTTCCCCTCCGTGTATTACATACAACAGTTCTCATGAATTCTAATGCTTCTGTGGAGAACCACAGCATGTGGGTGTACTCACTATGGCTTCCCCTCCGTGTATTACATACAACAGCTCTCATGAATTCTAATGCTTCTGTAGAGAACCACAGCATGTGGGTGTACTCACTATGGCTTCCCCTCCGTGTATTACATACAACAGCTCTCATGAATTCTAATGCTTCTGTGGAGAACCACAGCATGTGGGTGTACTCACTATGGCTTCCCTCCGTGTATTACATACAACAGCTCTCATGAATTCTAATGCTTCTGTAGAGAACCACAGCATGTGGGTGTACTCACTATGGCTTCCCCTCCGTGTATTACATACAACAGCTCTCATGAATTCTAATGCTTCTGTGGAGAACCACAGCATGTGGGTGTACTCACTATGGCTTCCCCTCCGTGTATTACATACAACAGCTCTCATGAATTCTAATGCTTCTGTAGAGAACCACAGCATGTGGGTGTACTCACTATGGCTTCCCCTCCGTGTATTACATACAACAGCTCTCATGAATTCTAATGCTTCTGTGGAGAACCACAGCATGTGGGTGTACTCACTATGGCTTCCCCTCCGTGTATTACATACAACAGCTCTCATGAATTCTAATGCTTCTGTAGAGAACCACAGCATGTGGGTGTACTCACTATGGCTGTACTACAACAGCTATGGCTTCCCTCCGTGTATTACATACAACAGCTCTCATGAATTCTAATGCTTCTGTAGAGAACCACAGCATGTGGGTGTACTCACTATGGCTTCCCCTCCGTGTATTACATACAACAGCTCTCATGACTTCTAATGCTTCTGTGGAGATCATTCACCTCATTTTCCACACAGTTTTTTTGAAGAGGACATTGTCTTGAGTGTCTTCAGATTTCCCCCAGGTCATTATCATTCTAATGAACTTTACATTTTACAGGCAGCACAAAGGAATCAGAGCTTTATATAACACCCTGTTGCCAGCCTATGGAACATAGGGTTTAGACATTAAAGGGTTTTTATTCTTTGTGAGGCTGTGTGGGGACAAGATAGATTGGGCGCCCACCTACCTACTACCTCCTCTCCTCAAGGAATCATCTTCCTCCCTTTCCCTACCTCCTCACGCTAAGGTTGTATAAGGTAGCTTCTAATGTTTGACTCCTACACACTTTTGCACACCACACACACAAGCACTCGGTCTATGCGTATGAAACATGCAAAAATGGGGTGTCTCCTACTCTGTATATAGGCCTATACTGTCGAACACACACACACACTCATACCCTCCCGTGCCTCTCCACCTCTGGCGGCCTCTGGTAGCAGGTCCTGGGCCCCAGCGTGGATGTATCCACACACCTTGGGCGAGGCCAGGCGACTGAGGTTCCGGATGTCCTCAGAGCGATATACCAACAGACGGCCATCGGGGGGCACCTCGGTGAACCTCCAAAGGGGCTGAGGAGAGAGAGAAGAGGGGATGGAGAGAAAGAGGAATAAGAGAGAGAAAAACAAAGACAGAGCGAGAGAGGATGAAGGAGAAGTAGGATTGGTTAGATAAAGTATTTGACCAAAACAAAGGCTAGCGCTGGTTTATTTAGCTGATAGTTTTATCTCTTTTTCCCAGCAACTGTTTTAAGACCCTTTTTCTGGCCTATAGTATCCTTAAATAGCGTTAAACAAGTTAATCCATTCTTCTCTAGCTATTTAAAAATATATCTCCCCATCTTCTGAATGACGGTTGCAATGTCAGTACAGTAGACTGTTTTGGAGGGGGGAAGGGCAGGTAGCCTAAACACACAGACATTGGCACGGAACCTGGAACGAGAGTGATCCATACTGTTCCGGAATGGAACCATTATTTTAAAAGCATGGGAACCGGTTAATAATGTTATTTTACATTCCAGGCATTTTTTGTTTTGTCCCACATAAGAAAAGCAACAAAGTTCCTATGCAAAGCTCTTTCACTAAAAAGCGTATTCCAGTGTCCACCTGCAAGCTGAACCGGAACCTGGAACGAGAGTGATCCATACTGTTTAAAGCAGTGCTCCTGTTTTGGGATTTACCTCTACGTTGTACTCTGTCTCCTCTGTCAGGATGTGGGCCGAGAACTCGGCCCCGTCTATGTGTGCCTGAACACGGGAGTGCTCCTCGCCTACACACACACACACGATTTTAAGGTATTCTTCTCAGTATTCACTCTCTCACACACACAGAAATGGAAGCAACACACACAAAATATTCCATATAAAACCAACAAAACAAATACCCTCCAGACTCACCTACAAGATGTCCAGTAAAGTAGTTCTGCAGCTGAACATCATAGCGGTCTTCCTTCCCTTGCTTATCTACAAACACAGCTTTGAAGTCCTCAGTGAACAAGTCTGTGTTAGTTGTCAAGTAAAGCTTAAAATGTCTGCGGAAAAAAACAATTACAGTTTGATGGATAGAAACATGAGGAATGTACATATTCTGGTTTATTGAGGGTACAGATAACATTTTAACTTTGCCAATGGTCTGTTGCAATTGCACTGAAAATCCATGCACTCTAGTCATTAGGCCATGGCAATGATAAAAAGCCATTCCAGTAACAATGTAAAAACACATAGGAGTAGTACTTAGCAGGGAGGACTAGAACCTCTGAGAAAAGTTACAGATAATTGAGACAGTCTAACGTCATATGATCTTTCCTAAGCACTGGGCGGCATCAGAATGATACAAAACCATTGAACATCAACTTGTTTTGCTTGCTTTTGAATGTTACATGAGTGGGTGGAAGTGCCTCATTGAGTATAATGGAGTGTTTTTCTGTTACATTTTAGTCATTTAGCAGACACTCTTAGCTTACGATGTAGAAGTCCCATAATTTTTTTACCTTTATTTAACTAGGCAAGTCAGTTAAGAACAATTTCTTATTTTCAATGACGGCCTAGGAACAGTGAGTTAACTGCCTGTTCAGGGGCAGAACGACAGATGTGTACCTTGTCAGCTCAGGGATTTGAACTTGCAACCATTTAGTTTACTACTCCAACTCTCTAACCACTAGGCTACCCTGTTTGTGTGTGTGCTTCCATTTCTGTGTGCATGTGTGTGTGTATGTGTGTGTGTGTGTGAGTACTGAGAAGAATACCTTAAAATCGTGTGTAGCCTAGAGACTTTGTGCCACCTACCTCTTGAGGGCACTGAAGCTGACAATGCGCTCCAGCTGGGACTCTGTGTGGACGTCCCTCTTCCTGAGTGAGTGCTGCTGGAGGCCGGACACGGGCAGCACCTCAAAGTCAGACAGCAATGAGCTCAGAGCCTCTGGAATAAGGGAAGAGTCATATGAGGAGACTGAGAGGGCCAGTCCTATGTAGCTCAGTTGGTAGAGCATGGTGCTTGCAACGGTAGGATAGTGGGTTCAATTTCCGGGACCACTTGTACGTAAAACTTATGCATGCATGACTGTATGTCGCTTTGCATAAAAGCATCTACTAAATGGCATGTTATCTCTATATCAATACCAGAAAAAAGTTTGGACACACCTACTCATTCAAGGGTTTTTCTTTATTTTTACTATTTTCTACATTGTAGAATGATCGTGAAGACATCAAAACTATTAAATAACATATATGGAATCATATATTAATCAAAAAACTTGTTAAACAAATCAAAATATATTATATTTGAGATTATTCAAAAGTTGCCACCCTTTGTGTAACCGATGTGAAATGGCTAGCTTGTTAGCGGGGTGACGGCTAATAGCATTTCAATCAGTGACGTCACTCGCTCCGAGACATTGCAGTAGTTGTTCCCTTTGCTCTGAGCGATAGGTAACGATGCTTCGAGGGTGGTTGTTGTCGATGTGTGCAGAGGGTCCCTGGTTCGAACCCAGGTAAGGGTGAGGAGAGGGACGGAAGCTATACAGTTATATTTGCACACTCTTTGCAGTCTCTCAACCAGCTTCATAAGGTAGTCACCTGAAATGTGTTTCAATTAACAGGTGTGTCTTGTTAAAAGTTCCTTTGTGGGACTATCATTTGTTTTTCAACAGGACAATGATCCAACACACCTCCAGGCTGTGTAAGAACTATTTGACCAAGGAGGAGAGTGATGGAGTGTTGCATCAGATGACCTGACCTCCACAATCACCCGACCTCAACCCAATTTAGATAGTTTGGGATTAGTTGGACCTCAGAGTGAAGGAAAAGCAGCCAACAATTGCTCAGCATATTTGGAAACTTCGTCAAGACTGTTGGAAAAGTATTCCAGGTGAAGCTGGTTGAGAGAATGCCAAGTGTGCAAAGCTGTCATCAAGGCAAATGATGGCTACTTTGAAAAATCTCAAATATATTTAGATTTATTTTACACTTTTCTTTTGCAACCATTTAGTTTACTAGTCCAACTCTCTTTTCTGTTAATTGAATTGCATTCCAGGTGGCTACCTCATGAAGCTGGTTAAGAGAATGCCAAAAGTGTCCAATCCTGTCATCGAGGCAATGGATGGCTACTTTGAACAATCACAAAAATAAAATATTTTTTAATTTGTTTAACACTAATTTGGTAACTTCATGATTCCATGTGTCATTTCATAGTTTTGATGTCTTCACTATTATTCTACAATGTAGAAAATAGTCAAAATAAAGAAAAACCCAGGAATGAGTAGGTGTTTCCAAACTTTTGAAAGGTACTGAAAACACACACACACACACACACACACACACACACACACACACACACACACACACACACACACACACACACACACACACACACACACACACACACACACACACACACACACACACACACACACACACACACACGACTAAACTCCCTCAATGTAACTCCAATAAAGTGAAAATGGTAACATGCAATATCATTGGTACAGTAACCGTACAGTGGTCACCAACCCTTGTCCCAATGAGCTTCAAATGTGCAGGCTTTGGTTCTAACCCAGCAGTAACACACCTGATTCATGTATTAATCATGGTCTTCCTGATTAGCTGAATCAGATGTGTTAGTGCTGGAACAAAACCCTGGTTTATTTTTAGTGACCTCTGCAGTAGCCTATACTCTTCTCGCTCTGTGGCAAATAATATTGGATTGATGCAGCACTGAGTAACAGTTAGTAGTCTAAAATACATTTTAACCATGAATCTTTCAGAGGATTCACACAAAATGGAACAGCCAAAATGGAAGTTTCTCACTTCCTCTTGAAAGCGGTCATGTAGCTAGTTCCTTCCTGTCTAAAGGGCCCTACACAGTCTATGAAACAGGTCCAACAGAGCGTAGTTCTACATACTTTTGCGAGGCTGAATTTTGTGTAGACTGTGAAATCCCTGCCTTTGATGACACACAGCCTCCAAATAGATTGTCAACACTGTCTTTGTGGGGTTAGTCAGAGCATTACACCTTCCTAATTAAAACAAATTGAGCATGGTTTAAATTTTAACTAGGTACTTAATTGACATCCTCAAACGGTGACAATTTCAAGCTATGGGCCTTTATGGGCGGCAGGTAGCCTAGTGATTAGAGCTTTGGGCCAGTAACTGAAAGGTTGCTTGATCGAATCCCCGAGCTGACAAGGTAAAAATATGTAATTCTCCCCCTGAACAAGGAAGTTAACCCACTGTTCCTAGGCCGTCATTGTAAATAAGAATTTGTTCTTAACTGACTTACCTGGTTAAATAAAAATAGACATAAATACCAATCTTAATTTAACAAATTATTTCAGGGGTGGCCAACACCGGAAAGCAATGCGTACACGTTTGTTGTTTCAGCACATCATTACAGGTTATGTAAAACATTGAATTGCGATCTTGTTCGATAAGATTGGGAACAAATGTAGTATTCAATCCATGATGACCCACAGGTTGCGCAGGTATTTGTTCCTGCCAGTGCCATACATCTGTAGCTAGTTAACGAACAAAATATTTCAGTTGAATCACAAGATGTGATGAGACCAGAATTGGTGACCACTGCTCTGGCACCAATAATATAATAATAATAAATGCCATTTAGCAGACGCTTTTATCCAAAGCGACTTACAGTCATGTGTGCATACATTCTACGTATGGGTGGTCCCGGGAATCGAACCCACTACCCTGGCGTTACAGGCGCCATGCTCTACCAACTGAGCTACAGAAGGACCAGCACTGGAAAAGGAATAGCCACCCTGTCTAGATTCATTTGAAAGCACACAGTTGATGCTGAATACCAGACATTCCATCTTGCTAGATAGCGAGTAAGATTTTCTTCGGGATTTGTTAACAACATTAGCTGTCTAGTTAACTAACAAACGAGTTATCTAGCGAACACTATCGTCAAACTTTAGCAATTGAAGATGTAGCTAACTAACAGCCTAATTTGCATATATTTGACTGACAGCTTGCTCCTCAAGAACATGTCTGCAAGCCACTAGCTAGGTTAACGTTACTCACCGAAATCTGTGTCATTTCCCGGTGTCTCTTCCTCGGTGGCCCTTGATTTAATCGCACAATTGACCCAACAAGGAGCCAAAAAGGTCACAAGTACCAGATACTTCATCATGACGTTAAAAGCGCTTACTCCACCTGTGTCATTATTGCAAGTTGTTGAAGAATAATGTCAACACAGGAACCGTTAACCAGGCTAGGCAGAGCAGGTGTAGCACCGAGGTAAAATTAGTTTTATGTTGGATATTCTGGTTCTCTCGTCAATGACTGTTGTACCAATCATGCCATCACTGGTGTAGTTGAGGATATTGGCAGATATAGGCCACATACCCACTTACTATTCCCGTGGGCATTTGCGTGTACTCACTTCTTAATCCTCACTGATAGTACCAAAGTCGTGTAGTTGAGGTATTCTCTGTTTCAATTAATAAGGCTGATTGAACAGATCAGAACGTTTAGCTTAAATGTTGATCAACTATTATTTCTTCGCATTTTAGGCGCAGCAACATACAGACGGTGTGCTTTTGCGTGAATGTTACAAAATGCAATTTGCGGGAAAATGCTGTTCTAAAATGTGCACCGGGTGTCATGGACAGAGATGGAAATATCCGTTAGAAATTTTGAAAGAGGGCGGATTTAAATATGCAACTACTATCATGGGTTGCTAAAATGACTATGATAATGCCTTTGGCTGCTAGACAACGAAAGAAAAATCAATAGAATAGGAGAAAGCATATGAGTCTTTCTACAAATAATTTCCTCCATGTTTCTATGGTGGGATTTTGTCTATAGGCTACTTTCAAGTAAGGTAAGACATGCCTCATATGAAGTAAAATGTTCAGGTTTCAAACAATTAAGGAATATAAAAATATAGCAATGCCAATGATGGACCCAACCATTTTCTGGTCGATGGAAAGGCTTTCCCAAAAACCTTCTCTATTAAATGTTAACTACCGTAGCTACAAAGTAGCCTAAGCCAATCTGTCAGTGAAATGATTATTTGCATCAATCCGGTAGCCTAGCCATTTATTTTGCAAACTCCATCTCATGTGCTACAGAAACACTGCTAACCAAACAACAGTGCTAGATGCCTACACACTTCAATTAACTACACACAAAAAATAAATAATTACAGACATCAAAAGTGGTCTCCTGTGGTCTCCTCGTGTCTGAGCCGTTGAATTGCGACTACTTTGTCTCTATACTGACACTTAGCTTGTTTGATTGCCTTGCGGAGGGAATAGCTACACTGTTTGCATTCGGTCATGTTTCCGGACACCTTGCCCTGGTTAAAAGTAGTGGTTCGCGCGAAACTGGAACTTTTAGTTTGCTGCCATCAATCCACGGTTTCTGGTTTGGGAATGTTTTAATAGTTGCTATGGGTACGACATCGCCGATGCACTTGCTAATAAACTCGCTCACCGAATCAGCGTATTCATCAATGTTGTTGTTTGACGCAATAAGGAACATATCCCAATTATCACATGATCGAAGCAATCTTGAAGTGTGGAATCAAATTGGTCAGACCATCGTTGAACAGACCTGAGCACGGGAGTTTCCTGTTTTAGTCTCTGTCTATAGGCAGGGAGCAACAAAATGGAGTCGTGGTCAGCTTTGTGGTCAACATGGATATTATGCTAATTGCCTCAGGTGACAATCATGCTCAAGTCAGAGGCCATATTGTGTAAATGAAGAGTTGTCACTTAAATCAATGGTGAATAATTAGTTGAAAGGTATGTCCCTTGTGAAGATAATACCCAAGGCCAGGTTATAACCTCAGTCACAAGATCCAGGGCCTTTTGTTCTAAAGCAAACAGATCACGACCATTTCGAATCCCACCGTACCTTCTCCACTATGCAATCTGGTTTCAGAGCTGGTCATGGGGGCACCTCTGCCACGCTCAAGGCCCTAAACGATATCATAAACGCCATCGATAAAAGACAGTACTGTGCAGCCGTCTTCATCGACCTGGCCAAGGCTTTCGACTCTGTCAATCACCACATTCTTATCGGCAGACTCAATAGCCTTTGCTTCTCATGACTGCCTCGCGTGGTTCACCAACTACTTCTCTGATAGAGTTCAGTGTGTCAAATTGGAGGGCCTGTTGTCCACACCTCTGGCAGTCTCTATGGGGGTGCCACAGGGTTCAATTCTCGTGCCAACTCTTTTCTCTGTATATATATATCAATCAATGATGTCGCTCTTGCTGCTGATGACTCTCTGATCCTCCTCTACGCAGATGACACCATTCTGTATACATCTGGCCCTTCTTTGGACACTGTTAACTAACCTCCAAACGAGCTTCAACACCATACATCACTCATTCTGTGGCCTCCAACTGCTTTTAAACGCTAATAAAACAAAGTGCATGGTCTTCAACTGATTGCTGCCCGCACCCTTCTACCCGACTAGCATCACTACTCTGGACGGTGCTGACCTAGAATATTTGGGCAACTACAAATACCTAGGTGTCTGGTTAGAACTCCTTCTAGACTCACATTAAGCATCTCCAATCCAAAATTAAATCTAGAATTGGCTTCCTATTTCGCAACAATGCCTCCTTCCCTCATGCTGCCAAACATACCCTCGTAAAACTGACTATCCTACCGATCCTTGACTTCGGCGATGTCATTTACAAATTAGCCCCCAACACTCTACTCAGCAAACTGGATGTGGTCTATCACAGTGCCATCCGTTTTGTCACCAAAGCCCCATATACTACCCACCACTGTGACCTGTATGCTCTCGTTGGCTGGCCCTGACATATCCGTCCCCAAATCCACTGGGTCCAAGTCTATGCTAGGTAAAGCCTCACCTTATCTCAGCTCACTGGTCACCATAGCAACACCCACCCGTAGCACGCATATTCCACTGGTCATCCCCAAAGCTAAAACTTTCTTTGGCCTCCTTTCCTTCCAGTTCTCTGCTGCCAATGGGACTGCAACCATCTCTGAAGTTTGGAATCCGTACCCTTCCTCTGTCTACACATAGCCAATGGAGTGTAGTGCAACTGGGGAACACACGCATTCAAGCACACACACACAGCACAAGGATTCCCCCACTTTATTATGTACATTGATTGTATAAAACATTAGGAACACCTGCTGTTTCCTTGACATAGACTGACCAGGTGAATTCAGGTGAAAGATATGATCCCTTATTAATGTCACTTGTTAAATTCACTTCAATCAGTGTAGTTGAAGGGGAGGAGACAAGTAAATTAGGGTTTTTAAGACTTGAGACAATTAAGACATGGATTGTGTATGTCTGCCATTCAGAGGGTGAATAACAAAAGATTTAAGTGCCTTTGAACGGGATATGGTAGTAGGTGCCAGACGCACCGGTTTCAGTGTGTCAAAAAATGCAACGCTGCTGGGTTTTTTACACTCAACAGTTTCCTGTGTGTCAAGAATGGTCGCCAAAGGACATCCAGCCATCTTGACACAACTGTGGGAAGCATTGGAGTCAACATGGGCCAGCATCTCTGTGGAATGCTTTCGACACCTTGTAGAGTCCATGCCCCAACGAATTGAGGCTGTTCTGAGGGCAAAAGGGGGTGCAACTCAATATTAGAAAGGTGATCCTAAAGTTTTGTACACTCTGTGTATGTGAGCTCTAGAATTCTTCAGTACCAGACCATTGTGCATATTATAGAGCCACAACACAGGGCAGCATGCTCTTCGATGCATGGGCAGAAAGCCAGGTGTGTGAAGGAGTGAATTAGCTGGCTCTTGGTTTTACTGTGCAGTCATTGTTTTTGAATGCCTCTAAATAACGCCTGTTCCTATGAGACAGTGATCGTTGTAAAATGATCCATGTGATTGTTCTGAGGCTGGTTCACTGTAAGTAATTTCATTCTTCTAAAGAGAACTGAAAACATTCACGTTTAATCTAAAGTTAAAATCCCCTGAAACATATTGTGGACAAATACATTCCATTTGGTGGGGTCAGTAATTCCCTTTGATTAGGCTACAACCAGGAGCCCAAGGCATTGTAATAATAGGCTGTTTTACTGATTGTGTTCATGAGCCATCCTCCCCCTCTCTCTCACTTTATTTCTCTCTCACACACTTTTCCTCACTCTCTGGTTCTAAATGCTGATTTGCAGATGGACCTAATCACTGCATGTGGTGTAACAGCTACAGTGAATGGGTCAGTCCATTAATCACTCTCCTCCTCCCACCCCACCAATCTGCTCTTTAACACTTTAAAGTGGCACTCCAGTCTCCTTTTCACCTCTTTTAACACCTGATTTACTTAAAAGGTACATCTCAATAGGTGGTCTAGGTAAGTCATGACATCACAAGTGGAGGGGTGGTCCTTTCCTCTTTTGTTCTCTATTGCTCCTCAGCAAGGGGGAGGCCGATGACATCACGACTTCCCATCAGACGAACTCTTTGAATGCCCTACTCCTTGAACTTTGCAGTTGTCTAAAAAAAACACTTTACCCTTTGGTGTGTGTAGTTTACTTTATTTATACGTAGGATATCACTTTCCAACAGTAAAGTTCAAAAAGTGCTGGAGGATGTCTTAAGTCTGAAAAATAACATTTTAGAACATAAAATAAAGATTGAAACAAAAAAATCTGTGGATTTTTCTCCATCCTCCTGTGATTCAGAATTTATGCTTTTCATAGTTATTGCACGCTTTGTAAGAGCTATTGAAGATTGAAAGCCGTGAAATTTTCTCCACCATCCCGATTCAGAATATCATATTCATAGGCATGGCTTGCTTGGTTGGTTCAATAGCTAAGGACGAGAGAAGCCGAACATCCAGTATAAAACTCATTTTACCCAGGTCAAGCAAGTTTGTTTAGCGGTCCTTGTTTGCGCTTGACTTTTTAACCGAAATTATTTCGATTGCAACTTAAGTTATATTCGCAAGCCTTAGATATATAGCTCAAACTTTGAAATGCCTAATAATATATTGTAGATTAACACATTTGAAGTTACACTCAGTCATTAATTAGCAATGGCTGCTTTCTACACCCGGAAGTTTAAAAACACGTAGAAGGAAAAGGAAAATACGCTGCATGAGAAAAAGATGTACAAATATTTCATATTGAACAAAATTATACTGGTAGACATTTAGGACAAGGAATAACTGCATACCATACTCATTAATTTAATTGCGGTAGGTCTATAGCCTGCAGATGTTCTCCTTTCCAATAGTGGAATGGGTGTCTTAACTCTTCTCAAAATTAATCAATCACGTGATATTTGCCCCCCCACAATATTGTAGTTTCCTACATGAACGCTGGTCTTGGGTTATATATCTAGCCGTGTCAGCAAATCGTTCTCTACACAATTTGATTAAAAAAAAAAAACCGCACAAGCCTAAATTCCCTTTAAGAAAGATCCTATCTCGAGATGGGTTTATAAAATGTCATTTTTATTCATGTTACATAGCTGAAACATAGGGCATTAACATTTCCACGAGGCTTTTGGGAACTACAATCGATGATTAGCAAAAACATAGTGGTCCAAATCTCTAATGACAAATCACTGGACTAACCAAACACCCTTGTTAATTAACACGTGCACAAACCTGCATTGAAAAGTACTAAATTGGACATTTGGACTTGGTGTGTATAGCACATTGGTTCCCATTCCAGTGTACTATTCAATTACATGCATGTAGGAGTATTTATTTTTGTTTTGGTCTTCAGAAAGCCCCCACCTCTTCTCTTCAACCAGACATGCTTTATTGTGAATGTCATAACCAGGAAGGAGCGAGGAAAAACATTTTCAGAACCAATGGAAATCACCTGGCTGTGATACTTGGTACCAGCTCATTGACTGGCCCTCCCTGCAGCAAGGAACAATTACACTTGTTCACATTGGATGTCAGCAGCTGTAACCATACAGGATAACCGTGTGGAGGACGTCACAGCAGCTGTAACCATACAGGATAACCGTGTGGAGGACGTCACAGCAGCTGTAACCATACAGGATAACCGTGTGGAGGACGTCACAGCAGCTGTAACCATACAGGATAACCGTGTGGAGGACGTCACAGCAGCTGTAACCATACAGGATAACCGTAACCATACAGGATAACCGTGGAGGACGTCACAGCAGCTGTAACCATACAGGATAACCGTGTGGAGGACGTCAGCAGCTGTAACCATACAGGATAACCGTGTGGAGGACGTCAGCAGCTGTAACCATACAGGATAACCGTGTGGAGGACGTCAGCAGCTGTAACCATACAAGATAACAGTGTGGAGGACGTCACAGCAGCTGTAACCATACAAGATAACAGTGTGGAGGACGTCACAGCAGCTGTAACCATACAGGATAACAGTGTGGAGGACGTCACAGCAGCTGTAACCATACAGGATAACAGTGTGGAGGACGTCACAGCAGCTGTAACCATACAGGATAACCGTGTGGAGGACGTCAGCAGCTGTAACCATACAGGATAACCATGTGGAGGACGTCAGCAGCTGTAACCATACAGGATAACAGTGTGGAGGACGTCAGCAGCTGTAACCATACAGGATAACCGTGTGGAGGACGTCACAGCAGCTCTAACCATACAGGATAACAGTGTGGAGGACGTCAGCAGCTGTAACCATACAAGATAACAGTGTGGAGGACGTCACAGCAGCTGTAACCATACAGGATAACCGTGTGGAGGACGTCAGCAGCTGTAACCATACAAGATAACAGTGTGGAGGACGTCACAGCAGCTGTAACCATACAGGATAACCGTGTGGAGGACGTCAGCAGCTGTAACCATACAGGATAACAGTGTGGAGGACGTCAGCAGCTGTAACCATACAGGATAACCGTGTGGAGGACGTCACAGCAGCTGTAACCATACAGGATAACAGTGTGGAGGACGTCAGCAGCTGTAACCATACAGGATAACCGTGTGGAGGACGTCACAGCAGCTCTAACCATACAGGACATCCATGTGGAGAAATAGAGAACAAGCCTATGGAGGGTGAGGGAACAATTCATTGAATTTGCTTAACAGACACCCCTGTTCTAACATCTTAACTCCCCTTGTGTTTTGATGGGACTAAGATTCAGTAGCTCAGCAAAAAGCCCTAGAATGTATTTTTTCCTCTAATTTGGACTAAAACATTGATAAAAAGAAGCTATTAATACTTTTCTAACAGGAGAAACTGCACGTATGGAAGTTCAGGACAAACAAACCAAGGAATGGAGGTTTCACTCCCCCCCCCTCAATCAATATTTTTCTTTTTTTATTTGCACAAAAGCTGCAGCGTGAAAAGTCAAATTATTTTGGAATTTCCACATGCAGCTTTTGTTCAGTAATGGGTTTCATTGCTAAAAGACTTTAAGTGGAGCAATACAGGAATGGAGATGTGTAAAAAGGTTTTTTTTTGAGAGAGCGATGACCCTGTGAGTTTCAGTTCTCGTTCTCTCCGGCTTCGCTGGCTTCTCCAGCCTCGCCTTCCTCAGGCGCGTTGTCAGATGTCCATAACTGGAAAGAGACACATTGACGTTAAACACATCTTAGTTTACTTCCTCTACTAACAACTCATTACCCCACTCTGACAGTCTTCCTCCAACTATACACTATCATTATTGTACAGTCTTCATTTTTAACTAAATTAAACTTGTAACAGTCTAAGCATTGTTTGACTAAAATGAGGAACATGGGGAGAGCAGAGAGCGAAGGGTACTAACTGTCAGGTTGTCTCTGAGCAGCTGCATGATGAGAGTGCTGTCTTTGTATGACTCCTCGTTCAGTTTGTCCAGCTCTGCAATGGCATCATCAAATGCCTGTAGACACAAAAAGCACACGGCAAGTTTAAAAGAAGAGTCGCTGTACAAAATCCAAGCTACCATCAAGTAAACCCTCTACTTGTCCATCACAGATATAAAGTCATATACTTGAGATCTCCCATTGTAATAACTTTTCCCAGAAGAAACATTATCCACCCATTCACATACTTGTTAACAATTCAATCAAACACAACACTTAACATTCCCTTTCATTTGTTCTGACATGGAACAAGCAGATAACATCTGTAACAAAGTCCCAATATCTAAAGCAAACAGGGGAGAGGCACAGGACTGACCTGTTTGGCCAGTGAGCAGGCTTTCTCTGGAGAGTTGAGGATCTCGTAGAAGAAGACTGAGAAGTTGAGGGCCAGGCCCAGGCGGATGGGATGCGTGGGGTCCATCTCCTTCTTGCTGATGTCAAATGCCTGCTGGTACGCCTCCTGAGAGTGCTCTATGGTTGCTGGGGGAGCAAAAAGATCAGAATGGACATTATTGGAGGCAATGATATAGTATGGCACCCTGACTTATTTGGATTACAATCAAGTGTAACAATGACAGAAGCCTGAGCTAAATTCACTCTATAGTGATTAAGATAGGGGAGCGTGGACTTTGACAGCTTGTGTCTGCTAGGTTGAAGACGACAAATGCAGTGTTGGACAATTCTGACTGTGGTACATTCTCAGCAATAAGCAACTCGCAGTTGAGCGGCACATTTATTTCCTTTTTCCTGGACCCATTTGAATTGCACATGCTGATAACAAGCTAATAACAGTCTAAAATAGGGCATAGAGCTCTCTTTAGTGTGCGTCACACAATGGGTACAAGTGGGAGTCTGAGGCCAATAAAGTCAGTAAAACCTGCTTAGATGTCACCCCCCCAAAGAGTATTTTATTCTGTATATTTAAAAATATATATTTTTGTACTGATATCAATCTTGAATATAACTTGGTTACACCTAAAATGTAGGACTATTGCTTGAAAATCGCAACATGGCAAATACCTTTGCCGCATTCAGTTCAATTTCATTGCAATCTCACCTGTTTTGTCATCCCCAGAGGCCACTTCGGCAAGGTATCTATAGTAGTCGCCCTTCATCTTAAGATAGAAGACTTTGCTTTCAGCATTTGTGGAGTTCTCAATTAAATATTTATTCAGCAGTTCCTGTGGGAAGGAAACACAGATTTATAATTTGTTCACACTGCATAAACCTTCCATTTGACAGTCAATGTTTCCTTTAAGTTGTGTTTGTGTAACCCCATTTCAAAATCTTCAAACCTACTGACTGGCTAAAGAAGTTTGCTTATGATTGGCTGAGACAACATCCACCCAAACATGACCATGCGAGTGGAGTTCCCATCATATCCAGAGTTCCTAACCAAAACCCTCCCACACCAGTGGTGGGCAGATAAGTTAAGTCAGACAGCAACTAGCCTCAATCTTTCCATTACAACTGAGATGAAACCAACTGGATTAGCAGCAGCATTAGTGACTGTACTGGACCAAGGAGGTGTATCAATGAGGACCACAGGATTCAAAGTTGAATATAAAAATGTGGTTGAAAAATCCTGACCAGGCTAGTTGTGTCACTTGATGAACACCTCTGCATCATTAATCAAGCCTGTTCTGTCCCCACCAAGAGCCTAGCTGTGCATATGGACACGCAGCAATAGGTCAAGAACAAGCAGGGAGGGAGCCAGCATGTTGCACTGCGACAAGTCATTCCAACTTGTCCACAAATAGGCCATCCCTACTGCGGGTTCCAGACCATCTTTTGCCCTAGATTCATCCAGGCTTCTTTCGTACCAACGTCCCTCACTGCTCTGTCTTAGTGGCACAGCGACTCTCGGAAGCAAAACCAACAGCTGAATGCAAGTAGTATCACTTGTAAGCTACATCTTCGATATCACTCACAGGGCCTCCAAAGCACCAATATTTAAAGCCCACAGCAGCAGAAACTCTATTACTGCAGACCAGTTCCTATTCAACGCACTAAATAGACTGTAGAGGGTACAGGTAAGATAGTAGGTGCCCCACACACGCCATGTGGGATTCAATCCAATGCATGTTTCCTTCTGTAAGGGAAAATGATCAGCTCCTGACATTGAGTTCTGGAACGCTAAATCCCCAGTTAGCTAGCGTGAAGGAGCCTAACCATCCAGTGGCCAACTCATCAGGATCTCGAAGGGCCGGATTGCTGCCTGATTACAGCTTTACTGCTAATCTGTGTCAGTGAGACCAAGGGTTTAAGGTCACCGTAACTGGTTTCAAATACCAGATTAAACAAGTTCCCCGGCGGTGAGGCTGTCCACCCGGCCCTACTCCAACCACTCCCACCCGGCCCAGCCCCCACCTACTCCAACCACTCCCACCCGGCCCAGCCCCCACCTACTCCAACCACTCCCAACCGGCCCAGCCCCCACCTACTCCAACCACTCCCAACCGGCCCAGCCCCCACCTACTCCAACCACTCCCAACCGGCCCAGCCCCCACCTACTCCAACCACTCCCAACCGGCCCAGCCCCCACCTACTCCCAACCACTCCCAACCGGCCCAGCCCCCACCTACTCCAACCACTCCCAACCGGCCCAGCCCCCACCTACTCCAACCACTCCCAACCTACTCCAACCACTCCCAACCGGCCCAGCCCCCACCTACTCCCAACCGGCCAACCACCACTCCCAACCGGCCCAGCCCCCACCTACTCCAACCACTCCCAACCGGCCCAGCCCCCACCTACTCCAACCACTCCCAATCGGCCCAGCCCCCACCTACTCCAACCACTCCCAATCGGCCCAGCCCCCACCTACTCCAACCACTCCCAAACGGCCCAGCCCAGACTTACTCCAACCACTCCCAACCGACCTACTTACAGAGATTAGTAGAGACGATACATGGCACACTCAAAATGTCAAGCATTCCTTCCCATACATCTCCCTGGCTGCAAATGAGTGGAGGGGAAGCGGCTTGGATTTTCACAATGCATTCAGTTCACACGGCGCTTCAGTTTCACTCAGACCACAGTATTTACAGGTACCAAACGGAAGGAAACGGGGATGAATTACCTGAACATGGCCAATAAGAAAGGCTTGTTCTCTGTTTTCGTTGTAAAACGTTTTGCTACGGTGTGCCTTAATGGATAGGACACAGGCAAGAGCACTGTGCTCCATAAAACCCAGTGCCCCATATCCCCTATGTGGCCATGATATAGGCATAGGCCTACCAAGAGCTGGTGGCGAAATTCTCCAGGGTTTGACTAATTGCAGTATCGCACTCCTCAAACCAATGGATTGCAATTTGCAGCTGTGCTCGTGTTGGAGATATGTATCCTGAACATCCGGGTAGGCATATTTTTGTGTGATTCTGTCAAGACTACTGTGTGAATCTGGCTGGGTTTTCAATTATCTTCATGAGAAATGTGGGCCATCGCCATGACAACCTAAATGGTTTGACTTTGAAAAATGTGTCTTGCCAAGGTTATATCCACAGGCGAAGAGACGACCAGCCTGGATGGTTTTGTAATTGGGCCCTGTTCCGTCTTACCTATGGCTGAAACTGGAGCGCTGAAAACAGCCTGCACCATTCTCAGTCAACATAACTTAATCAACAATAAGTTAACAGATTCTGACCACGATCGCCTGTAGTCGCTTACAAACTACAGTTGCCAACAGATTGAGGGGGTTATTAGGGGCAACTACTCAGCGTGCATGAACTAGTACTATAAAGTATGACTCGGCCAGGGTTTTCATCAGGAAAATGTGGCACCGGACATTTGACCGTTGGATTGGGTGAGTAACCTAATTAGGGTGTCCACCCACAGTGCTCAGAATGAGAATGTGTACCGTAATCTAAATGTGATTAACAGAACATGCAACTCGAGGTTACAACTGCACGCGTCCTTACCAAATTTCGATTTACTTTGAAGATGTTACAATAAGTGTCCACATTTACTTTTCCTCAGCCAACATGAGTAAAGAACAGCAACATCACTAGCCTATGTCAATCTATTCCCCATTGTAGAAAAGTACCTATTCTATTGGTCAGCTTGTCGTTCTGTGCAAGAAAGAAACAGCCTATTCCAAACAGACTCTAAGACAATAGATCCCAAATTCATACAACCAGTACATCAAAATACCTTTAAAAACCATACTATTTACCAAGAGTTCCTATATTTTTCGTAGCTGTCCATTTACCACCACAAACCAATGCTGGCACTAAGACTGCACTCAATGAGCGGTGGTAGGTACGATGACCGATGAGACAGCTTATAGGGAGGTCGTCAGAGGCCTGGCAGTGTGGTGCCAGGACAACAACCTCTTCCTCAACATCAGCAAGACAAAAGAGCTGGAAACGGGAGGGCCGAGCATGCCTCCATTTACGTCGATGTGGCTGTAGTGGACCGGGTCGAAACCAAGTTCCTCTGTGTCCACATCCCTAAGGATCTATCATGGTCCAAACACACCACCAGTCTTGAAGAGTGCACAACAACGTCTCTTCCCCTCAGGAGGCTGAAAAGATTTGGCATGGGCCCTCAGATCCTCAAAACGTGAACACAGCTGCACCCCTTGTATATAGTCAAGTTATCTATTATTACATGTTTTACTTTTCTATTATTTAACTATTTTCTTTCTCTCTGTATTGATGGGAAATGAGCATTTCACCGTTTGTCCACACGTTGTTTTACGAAGCATGGGACAAATAAAATGTTATTTGGATTTAAGTTCATTTGCCTCGTAATATGAAGTAAAAAGTTAAGTACATGTTTTCAAAATGCATACTGCCTCCAGCTTACAATGCAAAGTGGCGTGAGAAACACTGAAGCCTGCCTACCGTTGCCCAAGCATTTTAATGCAGAATGGGAAGCGCACTTCAATTACCAGTTGAGAAACAGTATTTCTTAAATCGTGGCCTTAAAAACTGTTTTTAAACCCAAGATTGCATTTAGATTTTTTTGTGCAATGATTGGGCATATAAAAGCATGTTTCACTCCAGCAGCAACAGGAGTTGTGGCAGCAGCACTCGCTTGTCTGACCGGTTTTACACTCAAACTAGGCTCTGTATCTGTCTACTGTGAGCGCGTGTGGTAAATAAGTAACATGACTAACGAAAATATGCACAATCATTTTAATTTCACTAATAATGCAAAGTAACCTATAGACCGATAAGCATGACCGTGTTTCCATCGATGTATAGGCTGAAAAGTATTATTTTGCAATGGGATTTATTTATTCTACTGCCCGATGCCCATTTTATTTATTGGCTTTTCATTTTTGTCCAAAAGCCAGCGGCTAACGGAAAGCCTGGTTAGAGTTGGATGATATGGTTTAAAAATCATATCACTATTATTTCAAACTTATGGGCAATTCACATATATACAGTGGGGCAAAAAAATATTTAGTCAGCCACCAATTGTGCAAGTTCTCCCACTTAAAAAGATGAGGCCTGTAATTTTCATCATAGGTACACTTCTGGAATGTTTTTCCAACAGTCTTGAAGGAGTTCCCACATATGCTGAGCACTTGTTGGCTGCTTTTCCTTCACTCTGCAGCATGTATAAATAATATTCTTTAAATAAGCTTTGTTGTACAATTAAAGGTCAAATACACTGCATTTCAAACAGTCAGCAATAATCAAATGAATTCAGGGCTCATGAAATTATACCAAAGCTAAATATAAAAGTCTCTCACAACCATAAGACCCACTACTAAGGTAATTATTTTTGCAAAATAATTTGTGGTTTTTCTGCAATAATCACCGTCTTGGCTTTCAAGTTGGTCTATGAAAATGCCCTTGTTACAAATTTAACCAGAACCATGCATAATGCACATTCACTAATGACAAACTTCTTTAAGCAGGCATTATAAAAAATGAACACAGGTCTCAAACCATTTGTCAAGCACAAGCCCACATGCTAGCGAGTATCCAGCAAATCTGGGCAGGAATCTTTATATAGTTCAAGTTGAGCAAACATGGATCTATTAGCCAGCTAACAAGGACGAAAAGTTTAAATATATATGCCATTTTAGCAGACGCTTTTATCCAAAGCGACTTACAAATGTTATGAACACACCCTTCTGTCCGTCTCCAACGGTTTGAACAGCATGCTAGCCTGTCCACATGTTGAAATCAAGTGGCCTACCTTATTTCTCAGAATGAGAAAGTTGCAAATTCCTTCTAGAAGTTGTATTTTATGCTTATTGTACATTTATAAAATCTCACACTAGACAGCTAGCATAACGCCGCGTGACAAACTGAGCATTTATTTTCCAGAATCAATGTTCATTGATACTCTCGTTTTAGTAGTGTCTGCTCTGCTCTCAATGTGAGCAGTTGAGACATAAAAAGGGTATTGTTAGAAAAGGTAACTTCTCTATTAGAGATAATAATAGATAGTAAAATAATGTCTCTGATTCTGTTGGCCCAAACCTCAAATGCAAATAGAGAGTTTGAAACTGCTTGTCAGAGAGGAAGTGATCTCTCATCTTTGTTGTGTGAGTGGCAGGGGCTTGGTGTGTATGTAAACAGAGAGGAAGAGGTGAAGCCCAATGCATTTCTATTGGCTTATTTTGGACCTAAGCTTGTCGCCTGCCTTCCCGCCTTTGGGACAAAAACTTCAATTTTTAGGGGCGGAGACATGTGCATCTCCTCATTATACACAGATCTCAAGTATAAATGGGAAGGTGCACACAGCACAGAAGGAGCGAAGGAGATGAGACCAAAATGACAACATAAGAACAAGTAGACAAACAATTTGTTTTTTTATATAGAACAAATTTCTGCAATCTAGGCATTTGGAATATTGCACAAAATCTCATTTGAATTCATTTGATATATCACCCAGCCCTAACCCTGGTCTTGACCAACACAGTGCAAGCAGACAGAGTGGGTAAGGCCACAGCAGAGGGCAGCACAGTGTCTGCATGGCTGTGGGCAGCAGAGCAGAGAGGTTCCACCATGTCCCTGTCCAGTCTGGCATGATGTCACCTTATTGGAAAGTGAGTATCACATTATCCAGTCGTCTCTGCCACCAGGCTCAATTCAGCCCAGTGCAGACCAAGCCTGTCAGCTGAAAGTAGACATAGGAATCACATTCTGATCCAAGATAGCGTAGCAGTAAGTCGTCCTGTCGTATCGTCTCGTCTCTGTAAATATCATCTCTTTTTCGTTTTAGATATTTTTCTTCGCATATCTTTAAAAACATTTTGCTAAACCTAAGCTTCCAAATACTCTCCTGCAACCCGCCTGTAGCTACTTTTCCTAAAGTATATTTACTTTGGAACCGGAACCCCTCAACTGAAGCTAGCCAGCTAACCACCAGCTATGCTAGCGGTCTTCAGCTAACCGGTCATTAGCTCGGAAAGCTCTCGCCAGTTCGAACAACGCGACGCTAACCGGAGCATAACGGACCTATTTTTTTATTATTTAAAAACAAAATTTATCCCCGGATTCCCACCGCAAACGGAACATTTTTCAGCTGGATCTTCACAACTAGCTATCGAGCTAAACCGCAACCCTGGTTGATTACTCCTGGCTAGCGTTTCCACCCACGTAGCTTGAAGCTAGCCCGGCCAGAGCTCCTAGCATACTCCTGGGCTACAATACCCGGACCCACGACCGGTCTATCGATGTCACTGCATGAAGAGGAATAAACACTCACCCCATCGCGACGTCCTCCAAAGGCTAACTCTCTAGCCCTCGCTATCTCCTTGCTTGCTAATTCGGCATGCTAACTGCTAGCTTGTCTAGCCCAGGTCCGCTAACTACTACCTTGTTTACCCTGGCCTGCTAATCTGTTAGCTTGTTAGCACAGGCCTGCTAACCGTCTGCATCGCCGCGTCCCAAACACGCAGTGGCCCATATGGAACTTTCTATCTCTTCCCGATTTAAAAAAAAAATGTTTATACCTTCCGGAAACCTGCCTCACCCAATGTGATACGGAGTCGCTATTATTTTTAAAACACACTCAAGAACCTCCAGAAGCTAACCAGCTACAAGCTATTTAGTCATTGTTAGTTTATATTTTAACCTGGATAACACTCGCCAGTCCAGCCCCCCTGCCCCATCCACCGCTGCCCCTGGACCCTGATCACTTAGCTACATAGCTGATGCACGCTGGACTGTCCATTAATCACGGTACTCCATTCTGCTTGTTTGTTTTATCTGTCGGCCCCGTTGCCTAGTCAATGCCATTTTACCTTCTGTTGTTATGCTAGCTGATTAGCTGTTGTCTCACCCACAGTTTTAGCTAGCTTTCCCAATTCAACACCTGTGATTACTGTATGTCTCTCTCAAATGTCAATATGCCTTGTATACTGTTGCTCAGGTTAGTTATCATTGTTTTAGTTCACCAGAAACCTACTCCTCTTATTCTCTGTCCCCAACGCTCTAGGCGACCAGTTTTGATAGCCTTTAGCCGCACCCTCATACAACTCCTTCTCTGTTCCGCGGGTGATGTGGAGGTAAACCCAGGCCCTGCATGTCCCCAGGCACCCTCATTTGTTGACTTCTGTGATCGAAAAAGCCTTGGTTTCATGCATGTCAACATCAGAAGCCTCCTCCCTAAGTTTGTTTTACTCACTGCTTTAGCACACTCTGCTAACCCTGATGTCCTTGCCGTGTCTGAATCCTGGCTCAGGAAGGCCACCAAATATTCAGAGATTTCCATACCCAACTATAACATCTTCCGGCAAGATAGAACTGCCAAAGGGGGAGGAGTTGCAGTCTACTGCAGAGATAGCCTGCAACGTAATGTCATACTTTCCAGGTCCATACCCAAACAGTTCGAACTACTAATTCTGAAAATTACTCTCTCCAGAAATAAGTCTCACTGTTGCCGCCTGCTACCGACCCCCCTCAGCTCCCAGCTGTGCCCTGGACACCATTTGTGAATTGATTGCCCCCCATCTAGCTTCAGAGTTTGTTCTGTTAGGTGACCTAAACTGGGATATGCTTAACACCCCGGCAGTCCTACAATCTAAGCTAGATGCCCTCAATCTCACAAATCATCAAGGAACCCACCAGGTACAACCCTAACTCTGTAAGCAAGGGCACCCTCATAGACGTCATCCTGACCAACTGGCCCTCCAAATACACCTCCGCTGTCTTCAACCAGGATCTCAGCGATCACTGCCTCATTGCCTGTATCCGCTACGGTGCCGCAGTCAAACGACCACCCCTAATCACTGTCAAACGCTCCCTAAAACACTTCTGTGAGCAGGCCTTTCTAATCGACCTGGCCCGGGTATCCTGGAAGGACATTGACCTCATCCCGTCAGTTGAGGATGCCTGGTCATTCTTTAAGAGTAACTTCCTCAACATTTTAGATAAGCATGCTCCGTTCAAAAAAATGCAGAACTAAGAACAGATACAGCCCTTGGTTCACTCCAGACCTGACTGCCCTCGACCAGCACAAAAACATCCTGTAGCGGACTGCAATAGCATCGAACAGTCCCCGCGATATGCAACTGTTAAAAAAAAAAAAAAAAAGCCATTTAGCAGACGCTTTTATCCAAAGCGACTTACAGTCATGTGTGCATACATTCTACGTATGGGTGGTCCCGGGAATCGAACCCACTACCCTGGCGTTACAAGCACCATGCTCTACCAACTGAGCTACAGAAGGACCGTTCAGGGAAGTCAGGAACCAATACACGCAGTCAGTCAGGAAAGCTAAGGCCAGCTTCTTCAGGCAGAAGTTTGCATCCTGTAGCTCCAACTCCAAAAAGTTCTGGGACACTGACGTCCATGGAGAACATGAGCACCTCCTCCCAGCTGCCCACTGCACTGAGGCTAGGGAACACTGGTCACCACAGACAAAGCCATGATTATCGAAAACTTCAACAAGCATTTCTCAACGGCTGGCCATGCCTTCCGCCTGGCTACTCCTACCTCTGCCAACAGCTCCGCCCCCCCGCAGCTCCTCGCCCAAGCCTCTCCAGGTTCTCCTTTACCCAAATCCAGATAGCAGATGTTCTGAAAGAGCTACAAAACCTGGACCCGTATAAATCAGCTGGGCTTGACAATCTGGACCCTCTATTTCTGAAACTATCCGCCGCCATTGTCGCAACCCCCATTACCAGCCTGTTCAACCTCTCATATTGTCTGAGATCCCCAAGAATTGGAAAGCTGCCACAGTCATCCCCCTCTTCAAAGGGGGAGACACCCTGGACCCTAACTGTTACAGACCTATATCCATTCTGCCCTGCCTATCGAAGGTCTACGAAAGCCAAGTCAACAAACAGGTCACTGACCATCTCGAATCCCACCGTACCTTCTCCGCTATGCAATCTGGTTTCCGAGCCGGTCACGGGTGCACCTCAGCCACACTCAAGGTACTAAACGACATAATCGCCATCGATAAAAGACAGTACTGTGCAGCAGTCTTCATCGACCTTGCCAAGGCCTTCGACTCTGTCAATCACCATATTCTTATCAGCAGACTCAGTAGCCTCGGTTTTTCGGATGACTGCCTTGCCTGGTTCACCAATTACTTTGCAGACAGAGTTCAGTGTGTCAAATCGGAGGGCATGCTGTCCGGTCCTCTGGCAGTCTCTGGGGGTGCCACAGGGTTCAATTCTCGGGCCGACTCTTTTCTCTGTGTATATCAATGATGTTGCTCTTGCTGCGGGCGATTCCCTGATCCACCTCTACGCAGACGACACCATTCTATATACTTTCGGCCCGTCCTTGGACACTGCTATCAAACCTCCAAACGAGCTTCAATGCCATACAACACTCCTTCAGTGGCCTCCAAATGCTCTTAAACGCTAGTAAAACCAAATGCATGCTTTTCAATCGATCGCTGCCTGCACCCGCATGCCCGACTAGCATCACCACACTGGATGGTTCCGACCTTGAATATGTGGACACCTATAAGTACCTAGGTGTCTGGCTAGACTGCAAACGCTCCTTCCAGACCCATATCAAACATCTCCAATCGAAAATCAAATCAAGAGTCGGCTTTCTATTCCGCAAAAAGCCTCCTTCACTCACGCTGCCAAGCTTACCCTCGTAAAACTGACTATCCTACCGATCCTCGACGATGTCATCTACAAAATTGCTTCCAACACTCTACTCAGCAAACTGGATGCAGTTTATCACAGTGCCATCCACTTTGTCACTAAAGCACCTTATACTACCCACCACTGCGACTTGTATGCTCTAGTCGGCTGGCCCTCGCTACATATTCGTCACCAGACCCACTGGCTCCAGGTCATCTACAAGGCCATGCTAGGTAAAGCTCCGCCTTATCTCAGTTCACTGGTCACGATGGCAACACCCATCCGTAACACGCGCTCCAGCAGGTGTATCTCACTGATCATCCCTAAAGCCAACACCTCATTCGGCCGCCTTTCGTTCCAGTACTCTGCTGCCTGTGACTGGAACGAATTGCAAAAATAGCTGAAGTTGGAGACTTTTATCTCCCTCACCAACTTCAAACATCAGCTATCTGAGCAGCTAACCGATCGCTGCAGCTGTACATAATCTATTGGTAAATAGCCCACCCATTTTCACCTACCTCATCCCCACAGTTTATTTATTTATTTACTTTTCTGCTCCTTTGCAAACCAATATCTCTACCTGTACATGATCATCTGATCATTTATCACTCCAGTGTTAATCTGCAATATTGTAATTATTCGCCTACCTCCTCATGCCTTTTGCACACATTGTATATAGACTCCTTTTTTTCTCTACTGTGTTATTGACTTGTTAATTGTTTACTCCATGTGTAACTCTTTGTTGTCTGTTCACACTGCTATGCTTTATCTTGGCCAGGTCGCAGTTGCAAATGAGAACTTGTTCTCAACTAGCCTACCTGGTTAAATAACGGTGAAATAAAAAATAAATAAAAAAATCCCATAGTTTGTTACTTGCATCAGTAGCCAGCCGCTGAGTAGAGGAAACGAGTTGGGGCAAGAGGCGTGAAACACCTTTCTAGGCTGACTCCACCACACCCTCAGTCAACATCGGCAAGCGGCTGAGTCAGCCTAGAAGGGTGTGTTTCTCACACACACACACACCACACAAACACGACAGTGGCGTGTGCAAAGAAGTGGGGTAGCTGTAAGGTGTGGTCTGAAAGCATGACCACCTGTACAGTTTACAACATGACTCATACAGGAAAGGGCAGTAATTCAACCTGAAGTACACCAACCATATCCTACAGTTATCTGCTTATCAGTTATGTCTAGCTAAATATGTAGGATTATCCATTGTTTGCTTGCTCCCATGTATAGAGAACCACTATGCATATATGCCACCCAATCTCTGTTGGTGTCCATTCAGATTAGTCAAAGTAAATGACATCAACCCAATTAGAATGGCAGCGGCAATGGAATGCTATTTCATAGTTTTGAATATCTTCCTGGCTAGACGTTCTAACAGAGAATGGATCCTTGGTCGCTCTGCTACCTTCATATAAAAAATTAAATAACAAAAATAAGTATAGACGTATGACCTTTCATTGTCGTAGCCATAACCTCTAATATGTACAGATAACTGCTGGATTGTGCTCCAGTGTGCTTACAAATGCTGACCACCTCCCGAAACCCCCCCCCCCCATCCCAGACCTTGTGTCTAAGGTCAGAGGCTCAGGGAAATGCTCAACCTCCCAGGTAATCCAGCAGAGATCCTCACTTAATCCACCATCAAGACCAAATAGAAAAACAGACAGAGCTATACCTTGGATTTAGCTGAAAACAATTGTCCCATAAGAAACAATAACAGATGTAGAAAGTTGTTAGAAAGTTCAAGTCAATAAAATTCAAATAATTTTACTAAAAACTAATAAATTATATGTTCCTGCATTTTCATCTTTAATAAATCAGAGCGCCATAGCAATTCGGAGCATCAAATGGGAAACTAGTTAGGTTAGTGGGGTTGAGAGACGTAGCCTATTGAGCAAACTGGCTATGAACTTCTTCACTTGGCTAGCTTCATTACAACTCATGTGTCAAATGAGACTGATTATGAAAACAGGAGGACACTCCTCGTTTCAGGCCTGTAACAGCATGGCTCTCGAACAGCCACCACTGGTGCTCTGCCAGAGCCTACCTCTCAGATTCTGACACACCTTACTTTGCAGACACACTGGATTGTGACCTTTGTCAGTATGCGCCGTCACGTGGTTAAATCCCATTGTTCATTGTGACAGAATCCCAACAGGAAGGAACCGGGTAAGGGGGTGAAAATACAATACTTCCTTCTCATCAGGAGGCCAGGGGAGATACCCTTTTTAGACTGGAGGAACTCATTGAGGAAACCTGGGCCATGACATTTGACCCATAGTGCATTGAAACAATCTAATGTTAGTCTCTATTTTACAGTAATAGAAATGGGATGTGTGGTGTACTAAATGTTTCAAAATAAATGGTTGGAACTTGGAAGCACTCTGCTGATAATGAGACCAGAGTTGGGGTCACTTCCATTCATTCGTTAAAAAGTCCACAGAAAAAAAGCCTACATGTACAATTCTACCTGAATTGAGAGAATTAAACCCAATCATGGTACTGGTCAAACACGAGAGAGGAAAAGTTGAATAGCTATGCTTTTGTGAAGAAATGGACATCTTTCATCATACAGAATATATTGTTCACTGTTCAGAGAAGGCATTGCTCTTCATTTTAAAAGACTCCCTTTTCTAAAGGAACATTTATCCAGACATCATAGAGACAAGAATCCTGTAGCACTAGGGCTGGGTGAATTACTGATGCCTCGTGCTTTGCACTGATGCACTCAAATATGCCCCTGGAGGAGCATGAGGTGTGCAGTCCAAAGACCCAACAACAAAACACTTCCCAGACCTAGTGAGACATGACTAATATATGGACTACAATTTCTGAAATTCTATTTCAAATTAGCTATATTTTTGTTGTCCATGTAATTACTTTACATCCATCCAAATAAATTACCCCATATAATGATGCAATACAAATCTGACCAATTGTCTGACCAGTGACCACACTTTCCCAGTAGCAAGCTGTGAGAGGCAGTGAGAGCGAGAAACAGGTGGATTCAATATCCCAGGTCAGGGTTTCCCAAACTGTTTTTATTTTTTACCAGGTAAGTTGACTGAGACACATTTCCACTTACAGCAACAACCTGGGGAATAGTTACAGGGGTGAGGAAGGGGGATGAAAGAGCCAATTGGAAGCTGGGGATGTTTAGATGGCCATGATGGTATGAGGGCCAGATTGGGAATTTAGCCAGAACAGAGGTTAACACCCCTACTTATTATTTGAATCAGCTGTATAGTGCTTGGGCAAAAAACAAACATGCACCCTGGGGGGCAGCACCAAGTTTGGGAAACCATGTCTTAGACTACCATACATTAAAATCCACGCCCATTTGATACAGTCAACATATCCATTCAAATGAAGCTCTACTAGTACTACATACCAGTACGTCGTTGCAGATATCTCTCAGCTCGCCCTCCACCTTCTCCCGGTATTCGTTGACCATTGCGAGCTTCTTGTCGCTTCCCTCCGTCTTCTGTCCGATGCTGGAGATGACCCTCCATGCCGACCGCCGTGCTCCGACCACGTTCTTGTATGCGACAGATAGCAGGTTCCTCTCCTCGTTTGACAGCTCGCCCCCCTGTTCCGTTACCTCCTTCATCGAGGCGGCCATGTCATCGTAGCGCTCGGCTTGCTCCGCCAACTTGGCCTTCTGAATAAGCTCCGCTTTATCCATTGTTTATTCTTTAGTGTGTAACCTTAGCTTGATTCGTCACGGACGGGTTAAAACAATAGGAGTCCAGGAATGCAAGAGGGACTTGAAGATGGCTCTAAACGATAGAGTAGCGGATGCTGCGCAGTATTCCACCAAAAACCTGCAAATTTAAAATAGAAGGTTTATGTCACTAAGTCATTTTATTATAGAATACAGAATGTGACCAGAATGTACTGTACCTAGAACCAACATATTATACACTGCAGCCTTTAGAAAATAACCAGATACAGTAGTAATCCAGCTCGCAGAGGTTACACGCGCTGGCAACATACGGATGGTGTGCGCGCGTCCTGCGTGCGTTGACGTGGTATCTGTCAAATTCGATGGGTCGCTAGCTAGTGGAAACGTAACTAGCTTACGCAGAAAGACTCGATGTTGCTGACTAACGTTAGTCTTACACTAGAGATAATCAGTTAACAAGCTAACTTACATCCCTGCTTGGTGGACATGCATTTACCACAAAAAAGATGCATCGGTCTTGCTACGGCCAAACAAGCCAGCGGAGCAAATTAGCCAACAACTAGCCATATAATTGACGTTAGTTAACTAACCACCTACGGTAACGTTAGCACACATATTTAACGTTAGTGTAGCTAAAAGCTACTATAGTTAGCTACTAGCGTTGGGCCACTCCTTTCATTGAGAATGGATTGCTACAAAATAACATTACCATGCCATAAGCTTGACTACAACAGAACAATTATTTACAAATATAAAACAAAACATATTTTGAACTGATTTCTGAATATTCTAACCTTCTAAGGTCCCGATTTGTTCCTCCGAATTGATCCGCTGTGAGATTGGTATGAAGCACAGCAACAAAAAAAAACAGCAGCCGTGAAATTCAACCAGACATGCTAGATGGAGCAGCTCTATGTGAGAATGATTCTCCAATCACAAATAGACTTTTCTTCCTGTCAACAATCATTTCTAGTAATATTAGCCAGTAGCTATTTAGCGCGGGGAAAGGGGGAGGGAGTTCAGAAATGGGTTCGACTGGCGTGTAGGCTGCGGCTGGGGCCACGGGGTTTCCTCCAATTAGAGCAAGGGAGAAGACGTCACCATTGCCATGGTTATCCTCCATTCCTACCCCCTTTCACAAGTTGTAGCAGCATCAGGGAGGCCCGAGGCGGGCGTGGCACCCACTCATTATAGTGACCGAGATATTCCTATTTTCTCCTCTTGATACCCCTTTCCTTTTCCTAAGCTTTCCTTTTGTCGGTGATCAGCCATCCAACCTTGACCAGATGACCTCTGCTTAGTGCTCACTTAGTGCTCACTTTAATAATATTTTCACTACACAGAACACATTATGCTGGTGATAGGGCACACAGACAGCATGCATTTTTATTAAAATCTTTGTTACATATGCCAGAGTATATCAAATATTAATTTGCCATTAACAATAATGTTTGTACCATGTTTTGTGCTCCTACCATGTTGTGTTGCCACCATGTTGTTGTCATGTTGTGTTGCTGCCTTGCTATGTTGTTGTCTTAGGTTTATCTTTATGTAGTGTTGTGTTGTCTTTCTTGTTGTGATGTGTGTTTTGTCCTATATTTATATATATTTTTATTTTATTTGTAATCCCCCGTCCTCACATGAGGCCATTTGCCTTTTGGTAGGCCGTCATTTTAAATAAGATTTTGTTCTTAGCTGACTTGTCTAGTTAAATAAAGGTTAAATAAAAAATTAATTAAATTAACTCAATATTTCATTTCACCCATGGGGAAATGTCCCTGAATCTTGATGGTGATAATTGTGATAATGGTGATGGTGGTGATAATTCCTTGGATGATCAACTGGCTGGGTCCTCGGCAACCCTTGTGTTCATGTTGTATCCCAGCCATGACACATTGTAGCCCCTAGGTGAAAAGAAGACCTCTGCGTCATCATTTGCTGTGATTGCGTAATACTGTGTGGCTTGGTTTGTAAAAATAGCATCACAATTGCAAAAGAGGTCTGCCGATGGGCAAGCAGGACTCAGTGCCCTAACTCCCTGTTATCTCTGGGGTCACATCTCTAGGTCACATGGGAGATCCACCTGTCTACTCAAGTCCTACATCTAGATGCGTTCTGATAGCAGATGTTCACAGCTGGATATGCTATTGATAAATATTTCACCCGAGACCAGCTGAACAGGGGGTGTAATCGGGAGAATCTGT